>NC_142482.1:62081709-62406709 GCF_049115385.1 Moschus berezovskii
TCAAGAATGGAAGGCTCGCGATCTAGTTTTGTACATCATGGGTTTTCCAGCGGCAGGAAAACGTCACCGTTCGGTTCATTCTGTTTGTGGAGTAACAGTAATAAATGATTCACTGAACCAAATCAGGTTATTCACTGACTGTCTCATTTCACTTAGCTTCATTCCTAGAAGTTTCGGTAACAGCATGGGGCCCATGGCTTTCTTCTGCCCTGTCGAACTTTGTGATCTGTTAACACCTGCTAAGTCAGAATGTCTGAGGTTTTCCCGTCCATTCGTGGTAAGCACAGAGGGACAGTTAGAGTGACAGCAGACACCTAATACCGTGTCTTAATTCCCTGTAACCGCCCCCCCCCCCCGCCCAGCCCAGAACAAGAAGTGTCTGCTGCTACTGATCAAAGATCTGCAGTGATTCACATCATACCCCTTTCCAGATAACCCAGCGTGAACAGCTAGCATCACGTTGCCTGGCAAGCAGTTGGCACTTAGAACCATTTTCTGATGAAAGTTGACCAAGGAGAACATTCAGTCTCAGTGTGAGTCCCTTTTGTCTCTCTCAGAACTGAGCAAAGAGGAGAATGCTCAGCATTTTCCGCGAAGCCGTTTATTGGGCTTGAACGGAACACTAAAGTCTTCTCTCTTGATGAAATTATATTTTTTTAAACTTTTAATAGGAGCACATGTTTTCATTTGTAATTTTGGTAATTCTAGTGACCAGTCTCTGTATTTTAGGGGAAAACATGGATACAATAAGCTGAGATGGCTTAGCCAGACCCGTGAGGAAGAGGAAGGAGGGCATTCCTGACCTTGAAGGTCATCATGTCCGTGGATTGATTTGTAAGTCACCCCCATAAAGTGCAGCCAATAGAGGAACAATGCTGTCTGTCTCTCATCAGGACTCAATTCAGTCAGCCTCCACTGAACATCTTTGCAACGTGCGCTGGGCAGGTTGAGAGAAATAACATGCACGGTCCTGCTTTTGAGGAGCTGGTGAGTTCAGAGGTGCTGGGCCGGCCTGATAGTTTCTTGATTCATTAAGAACTCTGTTTTGATTTTATATACTCTGAGAAGGCTTTTGCAGGAAACACTAATTTCTAGTCCTTACATGACTTAGATTTTTGAATCAGAAGGCAGAGAAAGAATGAGGGAGCTGAGAGAGTTTTTGACCAACCAAAAGTTTCCATTCACTTTCTTTTCTTTCAGCTGTGTCATGTTTTGTTCGTTTGCTTGCTTTTCTTTTTTTCTAAACACGGTCAAAGCTTCATATTGGATTCGAAAGATGCTCATATAAACTTTGCATGTATTGTGCTTAATTGCTTAGTCATGTCCAGCTCTTTGTGACCCCCTGGACTGTAGCCCGCCAGGCTCCTCTGTCCATGGGATTCTCCAGGCAAGAATACTGGAGTGGGTAGCCTATCCCTTCTCCAGGTGATCTTCTCAACCCAGGAATTGGGCCAGGGTTTCCTGTCTTGCAGGCGGATGCTTTACCGGCTGAGCCACCAGGGAAGCCCCAAACTTTGCGTATATAAATGGAGCTCCCAGCACAGCAGAGTGGGAAGTGTGCTGTTTGAGTAAACACATTATGACTTTTCCTTTGGTTTATTTTCAATGCCCTTTACAACTCCGTCAATTAGCCCTTTATGTGAAGTTTTTTCTGGAGATTTTTTAAAACACAGGCAACAGCTTTATACAGGTTGCATGAACCATTTACTACAAGGTTTTGGACCCAACTTCAAAGTGTATTTTTGGGGGAGTGTTCCCACACCACCAAGGGGCGGTTGTATGTGCAAGCTCAGTTGCTTCAGTCATGCCCTACTCTTTGGAATCCCATGGACTGTAGCCCACCAGGCTCCTCTGTCCATGGAATTACCCATGGACAAGAACACTGGAGCGGGTTGGCATTTCCTTCTCCAGGGGATCTTCCTGACCTAGGTATCAAACTTGTGTCTTTTACATCTCCTGCACTGGTAGGTGGGTTCTTTATCACCAGCACCACTGCAGCTGGGTGTCTGTCCTACGATCAACTCAGCTCTGACACTTTGTGTCTGGGGACAGCATCGGATCCCACAGTTAGGGGCTCAGTCCCACGAGCTGCCTTCCACCAGAGACACAAAACATAAGCCTGGGTCGTTACCTGTGCTTCTGACCAACCAGCAATGAATCAGTGGCTCCCAGGATCCCCTCCTCGGGTTCAATCAATTTGCTAGAGCAGCTCGTGGAACTCAGACTTTATTTACTGGATTACTGGTTTGTCCTGAAAGGTTATAGCTCAGGAATAGCTGGTGGAAGACAGGCACAGGGCAGGTGTGGGGAGGGGGCGGAGATTCCATGCCCTCCACAGGTGCCACCTGCTCCCCAGATGACACGGGTTCAACACGGAAACTCTCGGAACCCTTATCTTCCAGGTTTTATGGAGTCTCCATGACGAAATCACGAGTGATTAAATAACTGACCGTTGGTAACTGATGGAACATTCAGCCTCCCCTGCCTGGAAATCAGGAGGTAGCCCTGAAGTTCCAACCTGTTTCCATGGCTGGTTCCCTGGCCACCAGCCCTGCCTGCACCTCCCCCTCCAGGCCACCCCCAACACCCTCAGAGGCTTCTGAATTCATATTAACAAAGTCTCGGTCAATGTGGAGGTATGGGTTTGTTAGCAACACCAAGACACCCAGTTCACCTTTATGACTTTGAAGTAATTTCAGAACTGAGGACAAGACAGCAAATACATTGATAAAAGGTATTCCTGTTCTCGAGCTGCCCACGGAATTCCAAAGGTTTGGGGGGAGCTGTGAGCCAGGATCAATGGACAAAAGCCAAATATATATGAGAAATATATGTTGGTCACCTGAATGATCAGATAAGTATTTATTATAGGTCATAATACTGCACACAGACTCAAAATAAAAACATTTAAAAAGTATCTGTTTTTAATATTTTATCAGATTTATTATTATCTAATGTTATTTATTCAACAATATTGTTTATTTGGGCTTTCCCAGTGGCCCAGGAGAAAGGAGCAGTGACCCCACAAGAGACTGACCCAGACATGCCCGTGAGTGTCCAGGAGTCTCCGGGGGAGGCGTGGGTCGGCGGGGGCCTGCTGCAGGGCCTTTAGTCTGGCCTCAGGCCAAGCAACAGGGAGGGAACACAGCTCCGCCCATCAGCAGAAAATTGGATTAAAGATTTACTGAAAATCGCCCCGCCCAGCAGAACAAGACCCAGTTTCCCCCTCAGTCCGTCTCTCCCATCAGGAAGCTTCCATAAGCTTCTTATCCTTCTCCATCAGAAGACAGACAGACTGCAAACCACAATCACAGAAAACTAACCAATCTGACCCGTCCATCTTGGTGGCCCCACATGGCATGGCTTAGTTTCATTGAGTTAGACAGGGCTGTGGTCTGTGTGATCAGATCGACTAGTCTCCTGTGATTATGATTTCAGTGTGTCTGCCCTCTGATGCCCCCTCGCAATACCTACCTTCTTAGTTGGGTTTCTCTTACCTTGGTAGTGGAAAATCTCTTCACAGCTGCTCCAGCAAAGTGCAGCCGCTGTGCCTTACCTTGGATGAGGGGTATCTCCTCAAGGCTGCCCCTCCTGACCTTGAATGTGGAGTAGCTCCTCTCGGCCCTCCTGTGCCCGCGCAGCCACCACGTGGGACAGATCCTCTTGGCCACCGCCCTGACCTTGGGCGTGGGGTAGCTCCTCTCGGCCACGCTTCTGCGCGTGGTCGGTTGCGCGGGGCCGGCATCCCCTTGCATGGTGGAGAGGTCTGACAGAATGTGGTCCACTGGAGAAGGGAATGGCAAACCACTTCAGTATACTTGCCTTGAGAACCCCATGAACAGTATCAAAGGGCAAAATGATAGGATACTGAATGAGGAATTCCCCAGGTCGGTAGGTGCCCAGTATGCTACTGGAGCTCAGTGGAGAAGTAACTATAGAAGGAATAAAGGGATGGAGCAAAAGCAAAACCAATGCCCAGTTGTGGATGTGACCGGTGATAGAAGCAAGGTCCGATGCTGTGAAGAGCAATATTGCATAGGAACCTGGAATGTTAGGTCCATGAATCAAGGCAAATTGGAAGTGGTCAAACAGGAGATGGCAAGAGTGAACACAGACATTCTAGGAACCAGTGAATTAAAATGGACTGGAATGGGTGAATTTAACTCAGATGACCATTATATCTACTACTGTGGGCAGGAATCCCTTAGAAGAAATGGAGTAGCCATCATGGTCAACAAAAGAGTCCGAAATGCAGTACTTGGATGCAATCTCAAAAACGACAGAATGATCTCTGTTCATCTCCAAGGCAAACCATTCAATATTACAGTAATCCAAGTCTATGCCCCAACCAGTAACGCTGAAGAAGCCGAAGTTGAACGGTTCTATGAAGACCTACAAGATCTTTTAGAACCAACACCCAAAAAAGATGTCCTTTTCATTATAGGGGACTGGAATGCAAAAGTAGGAAGTCAAGAAACACCTGGAGTAACAGGAAAATTTGGCCTTTGAGCACGGAATGAAGCAGGGCAAAGGCTAATAGAGTTCTGCCAAGACAATGTACTGGTCATAGCAAACACCCTCTTCCAACAACACAAGAGAAGACTCTACACATGGACATCACCAGATGGTCAACACCGAAATCAGACTGATTATATTCTTTGTAGCCAAAGATGGACAAGCTCTATACAGTCAGCAAAAACAAGACCAGGAGCTGACTGTGGCTCAGATCATGAACTCCTTATTGCCAAATTCAGACTTAAATTGAAGAAAATAGGGAAAACCACTAGACCTTTCAGATCTGACCTAAATCAAATCCCTTATGATTATACAGTGGAAGTGAGAAATAGATTTAAGGGACTAGATCTGATCGATAGACTGCCTGATGAACTCTGGACGGAGGTGCGTGACATTGTACAGGAGACAGGGACCAAGACCATCCCCATGGAAAAGAAATGCAAAAAAGCAACATGGCTCTCTGAGGAGACCTTACAAATAGCTGTGAAAAGAAGAGAAGCGAAAAGTAAAGGAGAAAAGGAAAGATATAAGCATCTGAATGCAGAGTTCCAAAAAATAGCAAGGAGAGATAAGAAAGCCTTCCTCAGCGATCAATGCAAAGAAATAGAGGAAAATAACAGAATAGGAAAAACAAGAGCTCTCTTCAAGAAAATTAGAGTTTCCAAGGGAACATTTCATGCAAAGATTAGCTCGATAAAGGACAGAAATGGTAACAGAAGCAGAAGATATTAAGAAGAGGTGGCAAGAATACACAGAAGAACTGTACAAAAAAGATCTTCACGATGAAGATAATCATGACGGCGTGATCACTGACCTAGAGCCAGACATCTTGGAATGTGAAGTCAAGTGGGCCTCAGAAAGCATCACTACGAACAAAGCTAGTGGAGGTGATGGAATTCCAGTTGAGCTATTTCAAATCCTGAAAGATGATGCTGTGAAAGTGATGCACTCAGTATGCCAGCAAATTTGGAAAACTCAGCAGTGGCCACAGGACTGGAAAAGGTCAGTCTTCATTCCAATCCCAAAGAAAGGGAATGCCAAAGAATTCTCAAACTACCGCACAATTGCACTCATCTCACAGGCTAGCAAAGTCATGCTCAAAATTCTCCAAGCCAGGCTTCAGCAATATGTGAACCGTGAACTTCCAGATGTTCAAGCAGGTTTTAGAAAAGGCAGAGGAACCAGAGATCAAATAGCCAACATCCGCTGGATCATAGAGAAAGCAAGAGAATTCCAGATAAACATCTATTTCTGCTTCATTGACTATGCCAAAGCCATTGACTGTGTGGATCACAATAAATTGTGGAACATTCTGAAAGAGATGGGAATCCCAGACCACCTGACCTGCCTCTTGAGAAACCTGTTTGCAGGTCAGGAAGCAACAGTCAGAACTGTACATGGAACAATAGACTTGTTCCAAATAGGAAAAGGAGTACGTCAAGGTTGTATATTGTCACCCTGCTTATTTAACTTCTATGAAGAGTACATCATGAGGAATGCTGGGCTGGAAGAAGCACAGGCTGGAATCAAGATTGCCGGGAGAAATATCAATAAACTCAAATATGCAGATGACACCACCCTTATGGCAGAAAGTGAAGAGGAACTCAAAAGCCTCTTGATGAGGGTGAAAGAGGAGAGTGAAAAGGTTGGCTTGAAGCTCAACATTCAGAAAACGAAGATCATGGCATCTGGTCCCATCACTTCATGGGAAATAGGTGGGGAAACAGTGGAAGCAGTGTCAGACTTTATTTTTTGGGGCTCCAAAATCACTGCAGATGCTGATTGCCGCCATGAAATTAAAAGACGCTTACTCCTTGGAAGGAAAGTTATGACCAACCTAGATAGTATATTAAAAAGCAGAGACATTACTTTGCCAACCAAGGTCCATCTAATCAAGGCTATGGTTTTTCCAGTGGTCATGTATGGATGTGAGAGTTGGACTGTGAAGAAAGCTGATCGCCGAAGAATTGATGCTTTTGAACTGTGGTGCTGGAGAAGACTCTTGAGAGTCCCTTGGACTGCAAGGAGATCCAACCAGTCCATTCTAAAGGAGATCAGTCCTGGGTGTTTATTGGAAGGACTGATGCTAATGCTGAAACTCCAATACTTTGGCCACCTCATGCGACGAGTTGACTCACTGGAAAAGACTCTGATGCTAGGAGGGATTGGGGGTGGGAGGAGACGTGGACAATAGAGAATGAGATGGCTGGATGGCATCACCGACTCGATGGACATGAGTTTGAGTGAACTCCGGGAGTTGGTGATGGACAGGGAGGCCTGGTGTGCTGTGATTTATGGGGTCTCAAAGAGTTGGACACGACTGAGTGACTGAACTGAACTGAACTGAACCAATCTGATCACGTGGACCACAGCCTAGTTTAACTCAGTGAAACTATGAGCCATGCCGTGTAGGGCCAACAAAGACAGATGGGTCATGGTGGAGAGGTCTGACAAAACATGGTCCACTGGAGAAGGGAATGGCAAACCACTTCAGTATCCTTGCCTTGAGAACCCCATGAACAGCATGAAAAGGCAAAAAGATAGGATACTGAAAGATGAACTCCCCAGGTTGGTAGGTGCCCAATATGCTACTGGAGATCAGTGGAGAAATAACTCCAGAAAGAATGAACAGATGGAGCCAAAGCAAAAACAACACCCAGTTGTGGATGTGACTGATAATAGAAGCAAAGTCTGATGCTGTAAGAGCAATATTGCAGAGGAACCTGGAATGTTCAGTCCATGAATCAAGGCAAATTGGAAGTGGTCAAACAGGAGTGAACATCGACATTTCAGGAATCAGCGAACTAAAATGGACTGGAATGGGTGATTTTAACTCAGATGACCATTATATCTACTACTGTGGGCAGGAATCCTTTAGAAGAAATGGAGTAGCCATCATGGTCAACAAAAGAGTCCGAAATGCAGTACTTGGATGCAGTCTGAAAAACGACAGAATGATCTCTGTTCATCTCCAAGGCAAACCATTCAATGTCACAGTAATTCAAGCCTATGCCCCAACCAGTAATGCTGAAGAAACTGAAGTCGAACAGTTCTATGAAGACCTACAAGACCTTTTAGACTTCTAGACCCAAAAATGATGTCCTTTTCATTATAGGGGACTGGAATGCCAAAGTAGGAAGTCAAGAGCTACCTGGAGTAACAGGAAAATTTGGCCTTGGAGTACAAAATGAGCAGGTCAAAGGCTAACAGAGTTTTGCCAAGAGAACGCATCGGTCATAGCAAACACCATCTTCCAACAACACAAGCGAAAACTCTACACATGGACATCACCAGATGGTCAACACCGAAATTAGATTGATTATATTCTTTGTAGCCAAAGATGGAGAAGCTCTATACAGTCAGCAAAAACAAGACTGCGAGCTGACTGTGGGTCAGACCATGAACTCCTTATTGCCAAATTCAGACTGAAATTGAAGAAAGTGGGAAAAACCACTAGACCATTCAGGTATGACCTAAAACAAATCCCTTATGACTATACAGTGGAAGTGAGAAATAGATTTAAGGGAGTAGATCTGATAGACAGAGTGCCTGAAGAACTCTGGATGGAGGTTCGTGACATTGTACAGGAGGCCGTGATCAAGACCATCCCCAAGAAAAAGAAATGCAAAAAGCAAAATGGTTGTCTGACGAGGCCTTTCAAATAGCTGAGAAAAGAAGAGAAGCTAAGGGCAAAGGAGAAAAGGAAAGATATATCCATTTGAATGCGGAGTTCCAAAGAATAGCAAGGAGAGATAAGAAAGCTTTCCTCAGTGATCAGTGCAAAGAAATAGAGGAAAACAATAGAATGGGAAAGACTAGAGATCTCTTCAAGAAAATTAGAGATACCAAGGGAATATTTCATGCAAAGATGAACACAATAAAGGACAGAAATGATATGGACCTAACAGAAGCAGAAGATATTAAGAAGAGGTGGCAAGAATACACAAAAGAACTGTACAAAAAAGATCTTCATGACCCAGATAATCACAATGGTGTGGTCACTCACCTAGAGCCAGACATCCTGGAGTTCAAAGTCAAGTGGGCCTTAGGAAGCATCACTACAAACAAAGCTAGTGGAAGTGAAGGATTCCATTTGAGCTATTTCAAATCCTAAAAGATGATGCTGTGAAAGTGCTGCATTCAATATGCCAGCAAAACTGAAAAACTCAGCAGTGGCCACGGGACTGGAAAAGGTCAGTTTTCATTCTGATCCCAAAGAAAGGCAATGCCAAAGAATGCTCAAACTACCGCACAATTGCACTCATCTCACACGCAGTAATGCTCGAAATTCTCCAAGCCAGGCTTCAGCAGTACGTGAAGCATGAAAATGTTCAAGCTGGATTTAGGAAAGGCAAAGGAACCAGAAATCAAATTGCCAACATCCGCTGGATCATCCAGAAAGCAAGAGAGTTCTGGAAAAAAAATCTACTTTTGCTTTATTGATTAAGCCAAAGTCTTTGACTGTGTGGATCATAATAAATTGTGGAAAATTCTGAAAGAGATGGGAATACCAGACCACCTGACCTGCCTTCTGAGAAATCTATATGCAGATCAAGAAGCAACAGTTAGAACTGGACATGGAACAACACACTGGTTCCAAGTAGGGAAAGGAGTATGTCAAGGCTGTATATTGTCACCCTGCTTATTTAACTTATATGCAGAGTACATCATGTGAAATGCCGGGCTGGATGAAGCACAAGCTGGAATCAAGACTGCTGGGAGAAATATCAGTAACCTCAGGTAAGTAGGTAACATCACCCTTATGGCAGAAAGTGAAGAAGAACTAAAGAGCCTCTTGATGAAAGTGAAAGAGGAGAGTGAAAAAGTTGGCTTAAAACTCAACGTTCAGAAAACAAAGATCATGGCATCTGGTCCCATCACTTCATGGCAAATAGATGGGGAAACAATGGAAACAGTGACAGACTTTATTTTTGGGGCCTACGAAAATCACTGCAGATGGTGCTCTCAGACATGAAATTAAAAGACGCTTGCTCCTTAGAAGAAAAGTTATGACCAACCTAGACAGCATATTAAAAAGCAGAAACATTACTTTACCAACAAAAATCCGTCTAGTCAAAGCTATGGTTTTTCCAGTCATCATGTATGGATGTGAAAGTTGAACTATAAAGCGAGCTGAGTGCCAAAGAATCGATGCTTTTGAACTATGGTGTTGGAGAAGACTCTTGAGAGTCCCTTGGACTGCAAAGAGATCCAAGCAGCCTATCCTAAAGGAAATCAGTCCTGAATATTCATTGGAAGGACTGATGCTGAAGCTGAAACTCCAATACTTTGGCCACCTGATGCAAGGAATTGACTCATTGGAAAAGATCCTGATGCGGGGAAAGTTTGAAGGCGGTAGGAGAAGGGGACAACAGATGATGAGGTGGTTGGGTGGCATCACTGACTCGATGGACGTGAGTTTGAGTGAACTCCGGGAGTTGGTGATGGACAGGGAGGCCTGGCGTGCTGCAGTCCATGGGGTCGAAAAGAATTGGACACACCTGAGCTACTGAACTGAACTGAACCGAGTGGCTCAAATGGTAAAGAATTTGACTGCAATGTGGGAGACCTGGGCTCAATCTTGCTGCTAAATATCCGAGCCTTCCCCCGTGAATGAGTTTATGGACTTTTTAGTTTTGAGTTGGGAGAAGCGTAACAAGCCTCAAGGGGAAGTTTTGGTTTGGTGGATCACCAAACCATGACTGTATGTGTAGCAGGATGCTTTTTCAGAAACAGAGGTGTTGAAACAAATAAGATGCTAGTATAAAATTCAAATGTAAACTGTAATTTAAGATTCTATGAAGGAAAAACAGAGTAATCAATAGTTGGCTTTGAGGTAATTGGCTATCATTTGAGAAAAAACACATTTTATTACATTTTAAATAAAAATACAAACACAGGAAAAAACAGGGAACAGCTGTGTAATACTGCTGTGGGGAATATCTTTCTAAGTAAGTTCTAGAAAGAAAGGGAAATGAAAAGCAACCTGAAGGGAATGAGTATTTTTAACACATAAAATAATGGATTGGTACTATCCATCACACACAGAAAGCTCCAGCAAATCTGGAAGAAGACAAGCAAACCAACAGAAGAGGGACAGAACACGTGATGTAGTGATTTAGAGAAAAATAAATAAAAATGATAAAACAAACTTGAAGAGATGCTTAACATCACTCATAATCAAAAGCATATAAATTAAAACAAGATACACTTATGCCATCAGATTTTGAAGACACAGTTTGGTGAATACGCTGGAGAATTGGGTACTTTTAAGTACCGTGAGTGGAATTACCTTGAGGAAGGCAGTGTGGTCTGGTACGTGGCATAAAGTAGTCATGAGATAATGATTTGTTGTCCTAATGCAAGATTACTTTTCTGAATGGAAGAGCATGGACTTTGCTGTCAGACGAAGCAGAAATTTTTCCTGGTCCTGCCATTTATTTACTAAGCAAACTTTAAGCAACTTACTTAACTTCTTTATGCTCCAGCTTCCCTTTCTAGAAAATGGAGCTACTTCCCACCTTTTACAATTGTGACGTATAATGAGATAACATAGGCAGAGCTTCATCTAGGCGCTGCCCAGTTTATTTGCTTGGTAAACGGAAGAATTTATTCCCTCTTAATTTCTCTAGCCACGCAAGAGACTTCCATACCCTGGATGGAATTCCACCCAGGCTCTCTCACAGTCTCCTTCCTGGCCATCTGCACACCTCTATATTTTTTTAAGTCTAGCCTCCCCAGGTCTGCCCTTTACTGATGCCCATGGTTCAGTCACATCTTCCAGTCACGGTGACTTATCACCAGCACTTCAGTTTTTTAGTAGACGCATGAACACTGCATTTTGTGGGATGTATTGTGTCCCCAAAAAGATGTGTTCGAGTCCTACACCAGGCTCTTGGGAATGTCACCTTATTCAGAAATAAGGTCTTTGCAGGTGTAATCAAGTTGAGATGAGGTCAGACTGGTCAGACTTCACTGGGGTGATGTGGGCCCGAACCCAATGTAACTCGGTGTCTTTATAAAAAGAGGAGTTTGGACCTGAGACCACACTGGTCTCAAGTGCTGATGGAGGTAGAGGTCAGAGGGAAGCATCTCCAAGCCAAGGAATCCCAATGTTGGCTGGTAACTCAGGAGCCGGGGGAGGCCCCTCCCGGAGGCCCCTCCCAGAACCCCAGAGGGAGCACAGCCCCACGGATGCCTCTCCTCCGGACTTCCATCCTCCGGAGCTGGGAGTGGCTGAGTGTGCTCCACGGAGTCCCTGGTACTTTGGTGAGAAGCCCGAGGGGACTGACGCGCTGCCCCCAGAGGCCACCGGGCTCCCAGTTTTGACTCCGTCCTTGTCTGCAGCTCAGATGGAGGTGGCTCGGTTTTGACAGTTGTGGATAAACACCGGAATGTACAGTCTTGATGTTCCAACAGGAAGCCAGGCTTAGAAAAGGGGAGGATATTTAAGGACTGCTGCTGCTGCTGCTGCTGCGTCACTTCAGTCGTGTCCGACTCTGGGTGACCCCATAGACGGAAGCCCACCAGGCTCCCCCGTCCCTGGGATTTTCCAGGCAAGAACACTGGAGTGGGTTGCCATTTCCTTCTCCAATGTGTAAAAGTGAAAAGTGAAAGTGAAGTCGCTCAGTCGTGTCTGACCCTTAGCAACCCCACGGACTGCAGCCTACCAGGCTCCTCCATCCATGGGATTTTCTAGGCAATAGTACTGGAGTGGCTTGCCATTGCCTTCTCCGTGGGCTAAAAAAAAAAATCCTAAGGAGACAAAGCAATGAGCGAGGTTAGCCTCGGGAGAGAGGGCTCCAGGGCCGGGTTCCCACTTCCCTGGCCGTGTGCCGGACGGCAGGCGCGCAGTGGCCATCCAGGGCTTCCGGGGCTGCCAGGCTGCTTTCTGCCTGCAGCCGGGCAGACAGCGTCGCCCACGGGAGGCGGGGGCACCGGGGGCACAGCAACAGGGCATGTCACCCGTGCACCTCACGGGACAGGGCTGACCGACGGGAGGGCGTCAGTCCGTCCCGACGAGAGGACATGCGCACCATGGTGAACTCTGATTGGTGCTCCCAGGGCCCTTCTCCCCACACCTGCCTCTTGGTCCTCGTGCTGGGAGCCCAGCCCCGTGTCTGCCAGAGGGTCTGTCTGTCTGTCTGCGGCCTCAGTGCCCGCACTGACCCTGTCTGCCCCCTGCCCCACCTCTCCACTGAGGTTCCCGGAGGGGCAGCTTGCTTCCTCAGGGCTGACGTTTGCTGTAGGAACTTGGGACGAGTTTCGGCAGAGCTGCCCTGAGGATCACTGGGCATCTCCATCAACCATAATGTCACAAGTGAATTTTTATAGGGATGATTAGAACACAATTAAGGACACAGCCGGGTACACTTCAGCCCTCCTGCGATGACCAACCCGTGTGCTTGGTCCTCCCCAAGCCACAGAAACTGATCGGAGGCCAGCTGAGAAATTTAGGCCAGGCTTTATTGGGGCCCCTGCTGCAGCAGGAGGCAGCAAGAACAAACAGGTTCCCTTGCTCACTCTCCGAGGAGTGAGCTGGTCCCTCACATGCAGCGAGGGTAGGGTGGGTCCGGGGTCAGCTAGAGGGGGAGCTTAGGGGGTGTACCCACCCCTTTGGTGGTGCTGGGTGCAGGGGGCATGCACCATACCCTGCTTTTGCTCCCAACACTGTTCTTCGGAAGTGGGTTTTCCGGCCTTTTGACAGCTTTTTGGTCATAATTTGCCTCCGCTGCGCATAGCTGTTTTGAGTCCGTTGTCATCTCTTTGTCTCATATTTTGTTGCTCGAGGAGACGTTAGTCCAGGAGCAGGCACTGCAGCAGGGGTCCCAGGTCCCGGCCTGTCTCACTTCTCGTCCTGGAGAAGATTCCTTCAGGCGTGTCTCCCAGAGGTTGAAGGAAGCTCTCTCTTGGTGGGGAGGAGGGGGCCTTTAAGAAAATTTACCAGGATCCTAATTTTTCTTACCGTCTCTGCCAGCCGGTCTAGCAGATTCTCTAACGCACAGGATTTCTGGTGTGAGCCTGTATAATCCTGAAGTTCCTGTTACCTGTACACACTGGGCCCTGAGTCAAGAACTTTCTAGGCACACAGGTACCGGAGGCAAGATCAGAAACAGAGGTGGACTCAGCCTGGAGGAGCTGGAGATTTATGGCAGCGTTTCGAATGTGCTCAACATGTCAGCATAAAGTTTTCTGGAATCAGAATCCTTGCTATTAAAAGGGAGATCTATATCATAACCTTGAGGCAATTTCGACATTTTATAAGGATCAGACTAGTAGCCAGGAACTGGAAGGGTCCTCTAGGCGGTCAAGGGTGTTTTATCACCTCATCTAATTTAAAGAATAATATATTACTTCAATTCCAGTGTTTCGAGTTATTGGAGGTTCACTTTTTATTGGGCAAGGCTTTGGGAAACGTCACGGGGAGAGGAGTAAACATGTGTGCATCCTCACGTCCAGAGAGACGGACGAAAATCAGGGCCCAGGAAGGCGGAAAGCGTTAGGTGCTTCCCCCTGGGTTTGCCGCCAGTAACTATGGAAAGCCATGCTGTGTGCCTCGAGTAGAGATTCTAGTTAGACGGTCCAGGAGGGACCCACGGCCCTGCTCCGTGGGACTTTTTATGAATTAAGAAACTAAGATTACCAGAGGGGACACGTTTCCCAATGAATAGCTCTTCTAGCGTAAAAGCTATTAGTGGAGCTAAAAACTTTGGAAATTTACAAAGGAGGCAGAGGCAAGGTTGCAGTAGGCCCACGTGCTCCACAAGAGACAGAGTATGTCCTACAGGGTGCAGAACGCATCCTTCTCTGCTCGTCTGCCTGGAGCCAGAGCGCTGTCTGAGGCAACTGTACGTGCGAGAATGTGGGAAATACAGGTCTTCAACTATTTTGGTTACACTTTCCCTTTTCTGAAAACATGATCTAAACAACTTGCTGTAGTGGGATCTCATTTGTCAAAGGAGAAACCCAAAGCAGAGGTGACAGATTTCAGGAAGTCCTCATAAAGCCCAGGGATGGCTCATCATTTTCCAGTTTTGTTTCTAAAACTCTGCCGCTCCAGCCACAAATCCCAGGACAGGAGACTTGCCCAAGTTAATTTTACTCTGAAGAGAAACGCAGTGAAAGACAGGGGTCTGAGCTGCCTCTTCTTCAGTGGGACTTGTAAGATTTGACTTAAAAATTCACTACTTCTATCTTGCTTTATTTTCTGGAAAACTGGTATAAGTTCTGAAATAGAGGGAAAGTAAAAAGAAAACGTTCTCTTCTTTCCCCCTGTATGTTTGCCCTGCTCCAGTCCTTCTCACTCACTCACACACACAGACACACGTGTAGCCATTTGGTGGGCCTTTCAGTGGAGATTCAAGGCCCCAGGTTTGGAGTTTCTATCTCGTCTGCATTGCTTTGCTCGTCAGAGTTCAGAAGGGGACGCAGGAACCACAGAAGGCAATTCAAGTGGAAAGGAGTTTTAGAGCAAGACATTCTGTTTACAGACTCTTTGCAAGACAACAGTTTGGAAGTTTGAAAAACAAAACAACTAAGCGTGCAATTACCATGTGGCCGGCAATTACACTCTTGGGCTAAATGAAAACTATGGCCACACAAAAACATGTACGTGAAACGTGCACACGTTCCGACCCACAGACCAGAAACGATCCAAATATCCTTCAGCGGGTGAGGGTCGGGGCTGCATGAACTATGGGGCACCCACACCATGGATGGGCTGTTGATATACAGCATTGGGACACGAATCCCTGGGGAAACTCAGGCTCAGTGAAAAAAGCTGACCCCAGAGACTGAAAGTGGTAGGAGTTCCTTTACAACACTTTGTGAAGGGACTGCTGCAGATCAAGGACAGAGTAGCACTTCCCAGGGACGAAGGGTGGACTGGGCCGGGGCAGCAGGAGGGTCCTGGTGCTGCCAGAACTGTTCCGTACTTCAAGCTGGTAGATAAACAGACCCACACGTGCGATAAATGGTGTGGAACTAAAGCAAGCATGCACACGTGAGTACAAGCAGGACTGGGGAACGCTGCACAGTATCGGCATCTTGTCTCAGCGTCAGTGTCCCGCTTCTGAGGTTGCACTGTCTCTGAGTCACCACGGGGGAGGCTGGGTAAAGGGTACACGCGGGTCCCTGCGTCATTTCCTACAAATGCACTTTAATCTACAGTCATTTCAGTAAAAACATTGGTTCAGGAAGAAATCTTTGTGAGGAGTGGAGGAACAGAAGCTGGAGGCCTGTCTCCGGGCTGTGACGTCAAGGGTATACCGTCACCATGCTCCAAACCAGAACTCAGGAAGCTGCTGCTGACGCCACTCACCCTGGCTCCTCGTGAAACTGGTAACAGACCTAAACTTGGAGTCCAGGTGCCAAAAATCTTTCCACTGTGTGACCAGCAAGGAGAAAGACGGCGGCCGTTTCCCTTCTACCTGTCACACTCTGACTGGTGGAACTCAATTTCCAAAAACTCTAGATGCAAAATGATCTGGGAAATGTGGGTTTCTGCTGCTGTTGTTCAGTCGCTAAGTCATGTCTGACTCTATGTGACCCCGTGCCAGGTTCCTCTGTCCTCCACTATCTTCCAGAGCTTGCTCAAACTCATGTCCATAGAGTCGGTGATGCCATCTAATCATCTCATCCTCTGTCCTCCCCTTCTCCTCCTGCCCTCAATCTTTCCCAGCATCAGGGTCTTTACCAGTGAATTGGCTCTTTCCATCAGATGGCTAAAGTAACGGAGCTTCAGCTTCAGCATCAGTCTTTCCAATGAAGATTCAGGAGTGATTTCCTTTACGATGGACTGGTTGGCTCTGCTTGCTGTCCAAGGGACTCTAAAGAGTCTTCTCCAACACCACAGTTCGAAAGCATCAGTTCTTTGGCACTCAGTCGTCTTCTTAACACTTCATTTTTTTTTTCCAGACAGACTATGGAACGGGATTGGAAGAACCAAGAATAATTTTCACCATTGCCAGTTACTAGCTATGTGACTTTGGCAACAGCATGTTACAAATTGCAGTCACCATTCTTAGATGACATGTTACAAGGTTCTGGACACAATTCCAATCAATGTGTGTTTTGGGGAGGGTTTCCCATAGCACCAAGGAGCAGCTCTCCAACATCAGCTGGGTGTCCTCCAGTACAACTCAGTTCTGACACTTCTCACCCAGAGGTGAGCCAAGAAGAGAGGCTGAAGAAGGAACCAGCCCTGCAGACACCTGCTCTCGGATTCCAGCCTCCAGAAGTGTGAGAAACAGATTTCTGTTGTGTAAGCCCTCCATCTGCGGCAGTCTGTGCAAACCAGCGTGCTAGCCTGCCTCTGTTCCTGCACGCCTCCAGATTCAGGGCCGCAAGGCCACAGAAACGTGTATTGCTCCTGCAGGGCTCTTTGATAGGCAACATGTTACACTGGAAGGAGAGCCTGTGCACAAGGGAGAAGGCAGAAACAAATACCGGCTGCCTGAGACGCTCAGGAAGGGGTTTGAAAGGCCGCGTGAGACCTGAAGACCTTGGGCTCCGTTGCCTGGTTGGCGTTGAGGTGAAGTTTCAGGCGTCATCAACCACCTGATTTCAACAGGGCTGGGGTCGGCGTGCTTGTCCTTAGCAATTTTCAGCGTTTTCATCGGATGGGGGTCTGCTTCCTGCAGAACAGCTTGGGAACAGGTGTCAGGTCTTTATCTGTATCTTTCAGGGAACTGGCAGTTCTGTTGGGTGGGGCTTTACAATCCCACTTGTTCTTTGGAAACTATGTACACACATCAGGGAACAGAGATAACCTTTCAGAAGCCCAGCCCTTTAGGCGCTCTGTTTCCCTGAGCCTGCTTACTCAAGGCCACTCTTCCGTCCTTTTCCAAAACGGCTGTACTCTTGTCTTGCTGTCTCATTACCTTGTTTCAGAGACATTTTCTGGGGAAATACCTTCCTTTTAAACCTCCCACTGTATCTCAGAACTACCATTTCCCTCAATATTTTGTTGTTGATTACAGGCCCTAAAGTATAGTCGATCTTCTGTCTGGGGGTCTTCCACCGTCAGGCTTCTTAGCAGGACAGGCCAGAGATGTGGCAGGGGTCTCAGCTGCAGATAAACTTGGCACATCCTCTCTAAGTATCCATTTTTTTTTCCAGCAATTTTGGGGAAATGTTAATTTATCTGCAAATTAATTCAAAACATATTTATTTCAAGACAAACATGTTTTTAGTAGACTGGTGGGCTTCCGTCTGTGGGGTCACACAGAGTCGGACGCGACTGAAGTGACTTAGCAGTAGCAGTAGCAGCAGTAGATTTCACAGACATTTCTTGCTTATAGCAAGTTCCTCCAATGACACTGTTTCCTCTCCTCTGCTTCAGGGCCTCTCTGTTCACCAAGGTGAGTCACAGACCTTCCTTCAGTCATTCTCTGTGTAGAACGGACAGGAGACAGGCAACTGAATCCAAAGATGAGTCTATCCACAAAGCTAAGGAGTATTCCTGACGAGTTTAGGGGACGGAGATATTTTTCATTAAATACTGAGCTTTTCTATTTGGGGATTTGAGGTCTGCAAGGGTCTGGCAGGTTAGGCGGGCGTCTCCGAGTCACTCAGTGTGTGACGTGAAGCTGGTCTGTGCGGGTCTGTTGGGGAGAGGAATATGCGCAATGCTGGGAGGCAGAGCAGGGGAACCGGGAAGTTCCGTTTCCTTCTTGGATTCCCGCCAGCACTCGGGTACACACACCTGCTGCCCCACCAGGGTCTGAGTCACCTCCGCTCCTTTCCCTGCCCTACCTGCCGCTGCCAGGTGGAAGCCACGTTCAGCAGGCCTCAAGCTAGGACCCCACCTTGCACCAGAATTGTTTTTTGAAATTGGACATGTCCAGGGTTACTGACCTATGCAGTCTTTTCAAGAATTCGTTACGCTGCACATGGGTGAGGTCGAGACTCTTGTCCTGCTCTGACAGTTCCCTGACAAGAGCATTTTGAATAGAGTTTCTTGGAACCTCCTGCCTGGTTCCAAGCCTCAGAGAAACATGAGAAGAGCCAGAAAGTAGAAGTGAGCCCGGTCATTTCCCACATGTGTGACCCCATTCAGGGGGCTTATGACACAGTGCCCTTCAGGAAGCAGAGAACCAGACTCCTTAAAAGGTATTACAGCAGGTTTCCAGGAATTACACATAGCTTCCCACATAGCTTAGTCTGTAAAGCACGTGCCTGCAATGCGGGAGACATGGGTTCAACTTCTGGGTTGCAAAGTTTTCCTGGAGAATGAAATGGCAACCCACTCCAGTATTCTTGCCTGGAGAATTCCATGGACAGAGAAGCCTGAAAGGCTACAGGGCATGGGATCGTAAGAGTCGGACAGCACTTAGCTCTATCTTTCTTTCTCCAGGAATTACTTGTCAAAGCTGATGACCCAGGACCGTGACCCCTGAATCCAGAATTAAGGGCCTTCTCCCAAGGTAAAGGTCAGCCCTTATTTCGACCCAGCATCGTCGGTACAATGAAGATTCTGGGAGATTCGGGAGGAAGGAGGGGAGGACCAGCAGCGTGAGATGGGCAAGTCCAGGTGGCTGACAGCCCGCTGGGTCCACTGCCGGCCCTTACGAAGGGCAGGCCTGGCGCGAAGACCCAGTATCCTAGTGTGTGTGCCAGCGACCTGGACCAGCCCGCGCGGGCCCGCCCGACGCCCCGCCCCCGGCGCAGACCCCGCCCCAAGGCGCTCTGTTTCCACCCCGGCGGGGTGGGCGGGGCCCGGCGGGGAGGGGCGGGGCTTGCGGGCGGGGGTGGAGCCCTGGAGGGGAGGGCGGGGCCCGGCGAGCAGCGCGCAGCGTCGCGCGGTGACACGAGCCCGGCGGGGAGGGCGGGGCTTGCGGGCGTGGAGGGCGGGGCCCGGCGGGGAGGGCGGGGCTTGCGGGCGGGGAGGGCGGGGCCCGGCGGGCAGCGCGCAGCGTCGCGCGGTGACGCGGCCACGCGGCGCCCGCCGGGCAGCATCCCGGCCGCCCCGCCCCCGGCCCGCCCCGCCGGCCCCGGCGGCCTGTCAGTGTGGCGGTCGGGCGCGCGGCTCTGGTCCCTGCAGCCGGCTCCGCGGCTCAGCCCCCGCGATCGGCGCCTCCGGGCAGCACGCGGATATGGCCCAGGCGGCGGCGCACTGCCCCGGCGTCCGCGGCGCCGGGGACGCCGAGACGGGCAAGCCCAGGAAGGTGGCGCTCATCACGGGCATCACGGGCCAGGTGAGCGGGCCGGGCCGGGTGGGCGCCGGGGCGGGGGGCGCCCCGCGACGCTCGGGCCGGGCCGGGTGGGCGCCGGGGCCTGCCTGCCGCCGCGGCCCCTCGCCGGTCCCCAGTCGCGGAGGAAACGAGGGAGCCGGGCTGCGCGGCTGCAGACCAGGAAACGCGCGCCTGCTCGCTGCTGTTTAAACGGAAAGCCCGCCGCGCAGGAGCTGCTGTGAGCGCCCGCAGTTCCGAGTCCGCCGCCGCGCTGGCACGTGGAGCCGCGGCCCCCGTCCCGCCGGGCGGGAGGAGTGTCCGGGCCCGGCCCGGGTGGCGGCGGGCGGGGCGCGGCCGCCCGGGTCCCCCCACCCGCGGACCCCGGCGCTCAGGAAGCGCTGGGCGGCGCGCGTGAAGGTGCTGACCCCAAGGCGCCTGCTGCCCCGCCCACCGCGGCCGGTCACCTGCTGGTGCATCTCGTTTGGTTTCCCAACTGCTTTTCCAGGGGGTGCTTTTAGGACCCCCACTTCACAGACGCGGCGACTGAGGCAGCCATAGTTCACTAGGAGGCGTCCAGCGGGAGTCACACTGTGCTCAGACTCCCCGGGGCTGAGAGTAGAAACCGTCTAGAGCCTCGGGCAATGCTGCCTGCTGCTGCCTGGTGACTTCCTGGTTACTCGTGCCTCTCTTACTGTGTATACTTAATTACAGTAAAGGCCGGTTTGAAAACTGGTGGCAGAGGTGGGCGGCCTGGAGATGTGAGGTTGAGGAGGAGAACTCTTGAATTCAGTCAAGAGACTGCTTGCTTTCAGTATTCGGGGGAGAAGTCAGTTAAGCTGTTCTTGTAACTCTTGTTGGTGTGGCTCATGGAAAGCTAAGTAAGTGCCTGCAGTGTGAATCCACGCAGGTTAGAAAGGAACGCTTGCTCACAGCCCTGAGCGCCGTGGTCTGGTTGGTGCTGACTGGCCAGGGAGGTGCCGGTGAGCACCTTCCCCCTCACTTCCACGTTTAAGCCCCACCTCTTCATCTCTTCACCGTATTTCCCGCTTGCCCCCAGCACCCACCCTCTGCCTCGTCCCCTCACTTGTTGGGGATTGTTGGCTTCTGCAGCCCTGGCCCATGCTGAACTCTAGGGTCCACGTAAACCTTTCCTGGTGGAGGTGACTATTCTGCTCTGCACTTATCTTCCAGGACAGTGGCTTCTGCCATGGGTTTTGGTGGTCTGGGAGAGCCGTGAGGTCAATGGGAAGGGTCTGGAGATCCACGCCTGTGGTCCATTTTCTTCATCACTTTGGGTGAGAGCTTACTGAATGGCTCACTTTGCTATAAACATTTGCTATGTCTCTGTATAAGAGGCAAGTATGTTTTCAGTCCCCATTTCACACCTGGCTTAGTAAGGTTATGTTTCCTGGTGGTGCATACCTCCTGAGTGTCAGGGCTGAGATCTGAGCCCAAGAATTGCTCTAAGGCATCTTGTTACACTGCCTCTGTGGTGAGCCACCCACGTGAAATTACAGCTCTGTGTGAGAGAGAGAGAGATGGGGTGGGCAAAGGGATCATTTTTACTCTAAGAAGGGGTCTCTTCTTAGAGGAGAGGTGGAAACCGCTGCTTTGGCCCTTAGGGCTGCCATGGACACTGGGCCGGCGTGGGCTCTCGGACGGGCTGTCCCAAGCATGCACTTCAGGTACGTCTGCCCTGGTCTCTCGTCTTCACTGTTAGCAGTCACCGTAGCTTTCTCCCTCCCATTTCTCCTGACAGGAGCCGTGAATGGTTCCCCGGGGATTTTTCTTACTGACTCGCCAGAGGGGAGCAGAGGCCCTGCTCTGTGTCGCCACCTCCAAGCCCTCTGCCCCCACCCCTGGGCTCACCCTGTGGTTTGACTGCACCTGCCCTTCTTTACCGGAGAAGGCAATGGCAAGCCACTCCAGTACTCTTGCCTGGAAAATCCCATGGATGGAGGAGCCTGGTAGGCTGCAGTCCGTGGGGTCGCTAAGGGTCGGACACGACTGAGCGACTTCACTTTCACTTTTCACTTTCACACATTGGAGAAGGAAATGGCAACCCACTCCAGTGTTCTTGCCTGGAGAATCCCAGGGACGGGGGAGTCTGGTTGGGCTTCCGTCTATGGGGTCACACAGAGTCGGACACGACTGAAGTGACTTAGCAGCAGCAGCAGCCCTTCTTTACTGCACCAGAGAATGTTCCCGCTGGTCTCCAAATATTGCTGCCTGTACCTCCTCAGGGTCATTATTTGTGGCTGAATGCCCTCCCAGATCTCCCTCCTCTTAACTAAAAGCCTCTGTGCCTGCACGCCTCCAGCCAGGTGCAGGCATTCCAGGGTTTGTATTTTCATTTCTTTGTATTTACAGAAGTGCCGTCTCTGTTGGTTACATAGGTAGTGTACATACCTTAGTTTTTCTTTTCTTTTTTTTTGACTTTCTTTGGTTTGTAAACACCTTTAAGATAGAAACCCTTTTCTGACCTGTTAGGTCCCACATGACTTCTCCGAGTAGGCTTCCAGAATGTCGACTTACTCTTCTCATTAATGGAGCATGTCTTTACTGTGTGTCTGCAGGATGCACGGCTTGCTTTGATGCCTCTGGGAACATGAGGATATGTAGGGTGTACTCTGCCCTCCAGAAATGCGCAGTTTCAGAGGGACTTAATGCACATGACAAAATTTGTGTTGTCCAAGTGTTAGAGGCCCCATGACTGGTTCATCCAGCCTCAGGACTCTGGGAGAAGTCACTGACTGCTGGAAATAGCACGGAGTGTGTTCTGGGTGAACAGTGGGTACCAGAGCGTGGGGGTGGGGGTGGGGGACAGTGAGGGTCAAATGTAGTAACAATGGGAGGATATTTAATAATTTATCCTGGAGAAGGACATGAAAACCCACTCCAGTACTCTTGCCTAGAGAATTCCATGGACAGAAGAGCCTGGTGGGCTACAGTCCAGGGATTCGCAATGAGTTGGACATGACTGAGTGACTAACACACATGTAATAATTTATAAAATTCCATTCTACTTGCCCCTTTCCAAAAAGATTCTGAGGTGGCTTCAATAAAAATCACATCATTGGACCATCCTACTGCTGCTGCTAGTCGCTTCAGTCGTATCCGACTCTGCGACTCCATAGACGGCAGCCCACCAGGCTCCCCCATCCCTGGGATTCTCCAGGCAAGAACACTGGAGTGGATTGCCATTTTCTTCTCCAATGCATGGAAGTGAAAAGTGAAAGTGAAGTCGCTCAGTCGTCTCCGACTGTTAGCGACCCCATGGACTGCAGCCCACCAGGCTTCTCCGTCCATGGGATTTTCCAGGCAAGAGTACTGGAGTGGGGTGCCATTGGACCATCCTAAGGAGAATGCAGGAGTCTGCAGTGAGGGCTGTAGAAAGATGAAGATTGTGCCCCCAGTGCCAAGGACGGCTATCAGATGGGCGTAAGACTCGGCTTTGGACTCGCTGACAGTCGAGACAGAGTGGGTGGGTGGGTGAGGCTTCGTTAGCCCTGAGCTCTTGGGGACACCGAGCAGAACGACACACGAGGAGCTCCGTAGAGTCATCCCCCGACAGACAGACCGTGGGAGCACACTGGTGGGTGGGGACTTGGAGAAGGGAATGGTCAGCGCTTGTAGACTTGTCTCCACCTTCCTGCTGTCCGTTATGTCAGGCTTGTCTCCACCAGGAGCGCAGGCAGGTTGAAACTTAGATTGCTTTGTCGGGTCTGCTTGGTAGGACGTTGGTATTTTAAATATGGAGGAGTTGCACCGGTGAGTCCTTCGTACCCACAGGTACCCTAGGTTTTCCTTACGGAGTGGTTTTGATGTGCTTGGACATCTCAGCAAGCCTGAGTTCCAGAGTTCTGTACCATGACACACGGGAGACAAAGCGTTCCTCTGTAAATGGTTGGAAAGGCAGTCGTGGTCGAGAGGCGTTACCTTGCTGGAAGACCGCTCATTTGTGCTGAGTCTTGTGTAGAGCAAAGAGATGAACCATCTGAGTTCTCAAGGTCCGATTATTTAAGCTATAATATTTTGTCTTGGAATTGCATTTTTATGGCCTTGTTTCTTATTTTCACTGATTTGATTATGTTCTTTTGATTGTGTTCTAGCTGCTGTAGGTCACCCATAGCCTTTAAAGGGAACATACATACAACAGGTGCCCAGGCTCCCTGGACTCGGGTGGCTCTCCCAGGCTTCGTCTGCTTCTGAGATGGATTTAAGAGGCCAGGAGATGGTAACTGAGGATTGGCAGTGAGTGCCATTCTTCTCGTGCTGCTCTCCTCCCTGCCGATTGGGGTCTGTCCTCGCTGAGAGGCCCGTGTTTCCGAGGAGACTGGAAGTCCCCCATTCTGGTCTCCTGTGCCCCGTTATGTAAGCTGGGAAACCTCCTGGCCTGCTCTTGACACACACTGCTGACCTGCCTTTTCCCTGATGGGGGTTGACTCTGCACAAATGCTTTCCTCACTTAAGAGAGGCCTCCCGCTTTTGTCCTCCAACAAGCCTTGTGTTCAGGCTGAGAATGGTTCTCCATTTCATATCTCCTAAATTTCCAGGAGCAATTTTTTTTCACGCTTAGTTCGTCTCCTGGAGGCAGTTACGTTCGGGCCAGAGCGTCCTCTGTTTAGTCCTAGACGTGCTAGTGACTGTGGTTCGGTCAGCGTCAGCAGGCATTTGAGCGCCAGCCACGTGTCCTGCCCTGGGGCTGCGATGGAACAGGCAGCCCAGGGGGAGCCTGCTTGCGGCCCCGACGTTCCCAGTGGTGACGTGGTGGTGACGAGGGGCGATGACGGTGGCTGAGGTGCGCGGGGCGTCCACCGTGTGCCAAGCACTGCCCAGTGGACTTTGCATCTATTTCCCTTTCGGAGCAGGGAGTCCTCCTATGAGGCAGATTTCTTGTCACCCCCAGGAAACGCAGAGGTTAAACACTTGGCCCACAGGTCACTCCCATCCTTGCTTACAAAGTCAGGTGTGAAATATAAATCCCAGTAATTTTATTTCCTATCAAGTTTTTAACTAGTATTGACCAATTCTAAAGACAGGTAAATAACTTTTAAGGAGAGGTGGATAAATTGTCACATTTGAAATAAAGCATATTCCAGAGTTATTTTTTCTTTTTGCAGTTGTGAAAAGTTGTAGATTACAGTAGTAAGGTAAATCTGGATTGATCACTGTGTTCTGTACTGCTCATTTTCTTTTCTTTACTGTCATTTGGGTCATACTTTCTTGGCAATTTACCTTGTGAACTCTCAGGAGGCTGGGACTGTGTCTTGGGGCGGTGGAGGAAGACTTGGATTTCTTGGCTAGTGTGGGTTTGAACTACTGCTTAATCCCTTAAGTGCTGTGTCAGTTTGGGCGTGGTGTTTACCATTGCTGCCCTGTTGGAAGAGTTATTCCTACAGGATAGAAAAGAGGTCTTAGCAATTATAAACCAGCAATGACAAACCTAGACAGCATATTAAAAAGCAGAGAGATTACTTTGCCTACAAAGATCTGTAGAGTCAAAGCTATGGTTTTTCCAGTAGTCATGTAAGGATGTGAGAGCTGGATGATAAAAAAGGCAGAGTGCCGAATAATTGATGCCTTTGAACTGTGGTGCTCTAGAAGACTCTTGAGAGTCTCTTGGGCAGCAAGCAGATCAAACCAGTCAATCCTAAAGGAAATCAACCCTGAATATTCATTGGAAGGACTGATGCTGAAGCTGAGGCTCCAATACTTTGGCCACCTGATGCAAAGAGCCGACTCATTGGAAAAGACCCTGATGCTGGGAAAGATTGAAGGCGGGAGGAGAAGGGGACGACAGAGGATGAGACGGTTGGATGGCATCACCGACTCGATGGACATGAGTCTGAGCAAGCTCAGGGAGATGGTAAGGGACAGGGAAATCTTGCATACTGCAATCTGTGGGGTCGCAGAGAGTCAGACACGACTTAGCAACTTAACAACAAGAAGAAAAGAGGTCTGGCATGAAATAGCTTACTAGGATGGAGTTTCTCTTCACAGAGCAGCCAGATAGTAAGAGCTCTTGCGTATAAGGAGAGGGCATTGCACGTGGAGGGTACAATAGTCAGCCTCGCTTTGTGCAGGCAGGAAGTTCCACGGGATTTGGATCAGCTGCAGGCTATAAACCGCTTTGCTGTCCTGTGGGTCTTACGGGCAAGCAGATCTGGGAGCTGGGCTTATCCTCCCAGGCGAGAGGATTGCCGGCCATGGTCGGACACTAATCCTGTGTACCGTGAGTGCTCCAGGATGGCAGGTCCTGCTTTGGTCAGAGACTGTTACCTGGTGGGAAGTTTTTTATGTCTTTACATTACACGTAATTAATTGATTAATTGAGGAAAGACAGTGGACCTGAGTGAGAATCAGAGGCTGGGTTTTGACACCAATTAAGTGTATAGCCATGATATTTTTCTGAATCTGTCATGTGAAGGGGTCACCTGGTGACCTCTAAAGTCTGTTCAGAGTGAAATGTGCTGTAACTACAGGATTGAATGCTAATTGTAATCTATTGAGAGCAAAAAAATCTTGTATTTAAGCAGCGCAGTCATTTAATATCAGTTTTAAAGATAAGTCCAATAGGAGAATTTAAAAAAAGTGACTATTAACTATAGTTGTTCAGTGGTTAAGTCGTATCCAACTCTTTTCGACCCCATGGAAGTAGCACCCTAGACTCCTCTGTCCTTCACTATCTCCTGGAATTTTCTCAAAATTAGCTGTAGTGAATTTATAATTAAATGTGTACACTGGAAAGAGATGAGTCGGTATTTTGCTAGAAATATAGGGTTAAAAGCAGAAAATCTGAGCTGTCTGCCATGGTAGGTTTTACCAAATGAAGTGATTTTTTGGTGAAGAAGGCTTTTAAATTCCTGTTATTTGTTTTTTGGATTGAAATGTTAAAAGATATAAGCATATATATTTTGCGCTTAGTGTTTAACAGTGGAGGTTTTTTCATGCAGTAAATATCTGCCAGCCCCTTCATGATCACAGCCTTGTTGTGGCAGAGGGGCTTGCATAGCTCAGTGAAGGTCTGAGCCATGCCGTGCGGGGCCACCCAAGACAGACGGGCCAAGTGGAGAGTCCTGACAAAACGTCCACTGGAGAGGGGAATGGCAAACCACCCAGGATTCTCGCCGTTCATTCTTGCCCATGAACGGTATGATAAGGCAGAGAGATGTAAGGCAGAAGACGAGCCCCCCAGGTCAGCACGTGTCCAGTGTGCTCCCGGGGAGGTAGGAGAGCAGCTAGTACAGCTCCAGAGAGGACGGAGCATCTGGGCCAGAGTGGAAATGACACATCCATCTGTTGTGGATGTGTCAGTTTTCAGAGGAGCCAGAGATCAAAATGCCAACATTCGTTGGATCATAGAGAAAGCAAGGGAATTCCAGAAAAACGTCCACTTCTGCTTCCTTGACTGTGTGGAAGCCTTAGACTGTGTGGATCAGAACAAATCTGGAAAATTCTTAAAGAGGTGGGAATACCAGACCACCTTAACCTGCCTCCTGAGAAACCTGTATGCAGGTCAAGAAGCAATGGTCAGACCCGGATGTGCAACTGACTGGTTCGACTTTGAGAGAGGAGTATGTTGAGGCTGTGTACTGTCGCCCTGCTTATTTAACTTCTATGCAGAGGACATCACGTGAAACGCTGGACTGGAGACTCACAAACTGGAATCAAGATTGCCAGGAGAAATAGCAACAACCTCAGATATGCAGATAATACCACTCTAATGGCAGAAAGTGAAGAGGAACTAAATAGACCCTCAATGAGGGTAAAAACGGAGAGTGAAAAAGCGAGCTTAAAACTCAGCTTTCAGAAAACTAAGATCATGGCGTCTGGTGCCATCGCTTCATGGCAAATAGATGGGGAAGATGTGGAAGCACTGACAGACTTTATTTTTGGGGGCTTCAAAATCACTGCAGATGGTGACTGCAGCCATGGAATTAGAAGACGCTTGCTCCTTGGAAGAAAAGCTATGACCAACCTAGACAGCATATTAAAAGCAGAGACATTACTTTGCTGACAAAGGTCATTTTAGTCAAAGCTGTGATTTTTTTAGTAGTCATGTATGGATGTTGAGAGTTAGACCATAAGGCTGAGCATTGAAGAATTGATGCCTTTGAATTATGGTCTTGGAGAAAACTCTTGAGAGTCCCTTGTAGTGCAAGGATATCAAACCAGTCAACCCTAAAGGAAATCAGTCCTGAATATTCGTTAGAGAGACTGATGCTAAAGTTGATGCTCCAGTACTTTGGCCACCTGATGTGAAGAGCCAACTTGTGGAAAAAGACTCTGATTCTGGGAAAGACTGACGTCACAAGAAGGGGGCGGCAGAGAATGAGACAGTTAGCATCTCTGACCCAATGGAAATGAGTTAGAACAAACTCCAGGAGATGGTGAAGGACGGGGAAGCCTGGTGTGCTGCAGTCCACAGGGTCACAAAGAGTCGGACACAACTTAGCGATTGAACGACAACGAATGCCTGCCGAGGTGTGTCCTGTGCCGAGTGAGGAGCTGGGACTCGGCCACCAGCACGGTGGCTGGGACTTTTCTCAAGGGACTGGTCGTCTGGGGACGCACGTAATTTGACAGGTAACTTCACAGCATGTCAATTTCTGTGATCAGAGTAAGTGAGTCACTGTGGCAGGCGTGTGACACCCGCCGTGGTCCTTTGCACGAGAGGACGCGTGAGTCGGACTGCGGTGGGACCGCCGTGGGTTAGTCCTTGTTGGGTGAGCGCACTGAGAGGCGGGTGTCCTGACTCGCTGTCTCAGAAGTGGCACGGGGAATGAGAAGGTGCGCCTGCCATGCCCTGTGTTGGGTCTGGGGGGAGGAGCTAGGAGGAGTCCTGAGTGTCAGCCCATCCCAGATTTCATAGACTGAGAAAAACTTGAGAATGATATGCAGTGGCCAAGTTTTTATCTTGAATGTGGAACCTTAAGCAGATTCCTCCGTGGTGCCAGCCATCTTACACACTGAAGTGTAACGGGGATGTGTTGTCAGAGCAAAGAACAATCACCAACTATGTCCTCGGGGCTGTGGGACCCACTTTTCTATTAATATGTCTCTTATTCTCATTTGTAAAAGAGTGGGTTGTAACTGTGTCATGGGTTGGTATTGGTCTATTGACAACATTTGGGGACCTCCACTGAATACTGCTTTATTAAAAAAGAGTTACTTGTCTGATTCTTAGGGATCAAGTATAAGTCTCCTGGCCTGGGGTGACCGCTCTTTCTGGACGGCAGGGTGGGGTACGTCCCATGACTTATGCGCTGGACGGGCTGTGTCCTGGAAACCAGAGCTGTCAGGAAGGGCGTGTGGGTCCTGCCCAGTGTGTGCCCTGTGTCCTGCTGATGCCCGTCCACCGCTGGGCACCTTGCACGGTGCTTGTGAGCAGGAGGAGCTGCCTGCTGGAGATTTCGTTTGTCGCCACGTTCCTTGGCACGCTGGGGCAGAGCCCACTTCACACAGAGTACTGCAGCAGCCTTGGGGCCAGGACCCCCGCCCCTCTGACAGCTGTGGGTCCAGGCTGCCTCCGAGGGTGCCGGAGGGAAGGTGCAGATTCTTGCTGTTTCAGGTCTAACTTGGGAACCCGAAACTGAAATCAGGTTTGGGGCGGTTCTGACTGGTTTTGACTTGGCTTTATGACATTGGTCAAACCCAGGTACGCCCTGCAGGGCGGGTACTGAGTTAATTTCTCAAGGGTGAATAGGAAGATTTTGGGAGGGGTTGTTTTTCAGGGGCAGTGATAATACATAGTGGGTTTTTCAGAAAGTTTTGCTTCTTAATGTAAACTTTGGGAAGGAAACATGGAAGTTAGAACAAATACCAAACCATTTCTGTTGTTTTCTTTTAGCTTTTTTGTGGACTGCAGTGGTTTTTCATTTCACCACCCCCCCCCCCATCCATTTTGCTGTTTTGACTGTTTAGGAACTTTTGAATTATTTCAGTTTATATAGTATTTTTTTTTCCATTGAGTTGTGTTTTACTCTTTAATAGTGTTTGAGCATATAGATTTTTAGTTATTTAAGCATAACCAGAAGTTTATTCTATTACCAGACTGTTATTTTGGAGATTTTGGTTTTTAATTCCTAGAAACAAGGGGGTGTCTTAGAAGGAGTCCTTTTATGGCAGGCAGGTCAGTGGCTGGGGCCTGTTTGGGGTCTCAGAAGTCCCTGTGGGGGCCCCGTGCTCGGTGGTGGTTTGGGCTTGTGTCCAGGAAGCCTGGGCGTCCTGCTGGGCTCTCTGAGCCGCACGGGCCCGCTTCTCCCACGTGTGCTGGTTTTCTTCCCTTTAAATACACTTTCTGGAAGAGGCAGATCCACGCAGGGAGTGAAGGCCTGGATGCCTCCCCTCGTTTCCTGGCTGGAGTTTCCAGCGGGTGTAATGGAAACCGGACTTGAGGAAGGCTGGTCAGTCTGGGTGACATCTGGTGTGGCTTAGGCTTGGTGAGGACTTGGGGAACAGCCTCTGGTCGGGCTCTTTAGGGGGTCTCTGGGTGGCCGGGTCCCTTTGCTAGGGAGCGGGGGGCCTGGGGACCGATGCCTGGGTTTCACTGAAGGATGGGCTCGTGTCCGTCTGTGCCCGGAGCTGAGCTGCTGGGGGCAGGCGTGGGAGCCCGTGCTCAGGGGGGCTACGGGGAGCTCTGGGCAGCCTATACATGGCCCAAGCCCAGGGGAGCTGGCCTCGCTGGGTCCTCACTGGCCGGCCTGGCCGCTGAGACCACCGCCCCTGAGGCCCGAGGTGCACCTGTGCAGACACACCCTTTGTTCCAGAACCCCGAGGAAGCAGTCCTCGCCTGTCTGCCCCGTCCTTCAGCCCACCCAACCTCGCTGCCTGCTCCCATCTCCACGGCTCCGGTTCACTCTCTAGGAATTACTGACATTCTGCCAGCCTCAGCGATTCTCTAGACTTGGGGCTTTTTCCAAAAGAAGGCTTTGTTTTTCTCCTTGGTGTTTGACCTTTGATTCCAGTCCTCCTCGAAGATGCCCAGGGTCTGCAGCTGCAGTAGGAACCAGCTGGGCAGTGTGGACAGCTCTCAGCGTGGACAGTCTCGGGACCTCCCCCTTCAGTCTGCTGGCCCGGGGTGGGCCTCACCCTTGGCTGCTTGTGGAACAATCCCAGTGACTCAGGAGGGAGCTGGAGCCGAGGGGGGTGGTGGCGGCGACTTGAAGATGCAGCTTGTCTTTTCCCAAACACTTTCTCCAGTTTTAAAAGTAGTAATATGTGCTTACTGTAGAAAGATTGTAAAGTTTAAGAGGATATAAAGTATCAGGGGAAAAACACCAGTCAGAGCCAGTTGCTGGCGGCAGCGATTTCACTGAGTTCTTTCGTTGCTCTGTTTCTAAATCACTGCCCTGCCTTTCAGCAAACCTTACTGCCTGGACTGGGACAGGCTCTCACAGCGGCTCTGGAGTCCTGCTAATCTTCCGTAGGCGTCAGCGAGGGTGGGTAGGGCTGTTCAGGGGTGAGGGACCCCACGTTAAGGTTCCTCACCCCACGGCCCACGCGGCACCTCCTTGCCCGTGCTGTGGCCGTCACAGGCATCTGCCTGTAGATTCTGGCTCACGTGTTAGTCGTTTGTATGGTTTTTTGTTTTCAGTGAGATCATGTAATTTAGGGGAATACATGTAAGTAGGATCAGAGTTCATTACTTTTGATGTGTTAAAGGCAAAACCTTCAAGGAAAGCTTTCTGTTACGTCTTGAAGATTGCAGTTTCAGAGACTCGGATCCCATCACTGCTCATCCTGGCGGGACGTTTCCACACCTGTGGTGTTGGCACTGTTGCTCTGGTATACTTTTCAGTTCACTTTTGTTAATGGTCTGTTCCATTAGAGCACTTTATTAACTTGATTCATTAACATTTAAATTTAATGATAACACATAGCAATGCCAGGATTTGGTTTTATTTTTATTCTTACACACAGTTTTCATCTGTAAATCTAACTCTTAGATCCCATGGTGGTCTCCTGCAGCTCTAATGCATTCTGTCAGAGTTTGGAGCCTGCATCCTGGCCCCTCTGTAGAGGAGGCTCTCGCTTCCCAGGTTTTCTGTTTTTCTACCCAGGAGCCCGGGTTCTGCACCCAAGGCCAGTCCCAAGAAAAGGCAAGCTTGTGCACAACAGGGTGCGCACCGGGGTTGCTCCTCACGCTGGGAGACCGGTGGTGGAGGCCCGCCTGGCCGAGGCCCGCCGGGCTGAAGAGCCAGGCACTGTCAGGGTTTCTCCTGGATCTTCTCCTCTTGAGACTGGCTGTGTGGAGACGGGGTGAACTGTTGGAAAGTCTTGGCTGCCAACCTGGCCGGATGTCACCTTTCAGAAAAGGTCCTGGCTTACACACACACACACACACCCCCTCTTCTTCAGCGGAGGCCTTAAGGCCTGCAGTGAGAACAGCTTATCGTGAGGGACAGAGGTCACCTGCCCGGAACGCAGTGCTATAGGGGCTGGACTCTGGCCCCCTGATTGCCTTGTGGGTGGTGACTGTGCCCAGAGAGCTGAGAAGGCGAACAGTGGGTTCTTATTTAAACAGTCCTGGAAGGGGCAGTCAGGATGTGTGCAGGTCTCGGTCTGGGTGGAAGTGGGCACGGGCCTCCATCCACCCCTCTCCTCCCATCTCTAAACGTTTCCTTATTCTGCCCTCCTGGTGCTTTGCAATCACTCCCTTCTGGTCTCCAGCTTAGTGTGTGATTACAGGTGTTTTGCTACTTCCTTTCTGCTGTGATATGGATCTTTAGTGTGGGTCTGTAGCAAACATGGGGATCCAGATGCAGATGCGGAAGTCGGAGGGCTGCTGATGAGTCAGCAGTGCCAGAAGTGGCCGGAGGGGCTGCCCGCGTGCGGTGGGCCCGGGCCAAGGCCATTTGGAGAGAGCCCCTGGGGTGCAAGAGGAAAGGCTCCGGTCCAGTTTTGGGACTTTGCGACTCAGGCTTTACCCTCTGGGAACCTTGGGGTCTTAATCTATTGAATGAAAACAATTCACCCTTAATTGCAGGGTTGTTGGTCTATAGGCTAGTTTACAGTAAGTGGTATGGCATTTGTAATCTGAAACACTTCAAAATACACACACATTAAAGTATATAAAGTATCCAAAATTAAAACCATACACACTTGAGGTTATTGAAGCGTTATCAGGTGGGGAGGATAGAAGTTAAGGTATGTTAATGTGCTGTCGAGCTGAGTAAAGTCAGCACCTGCTTTCCACTGCAGGATGTGAAAGCATGTTGCAAAAGTGAATCCCCTAACTTCTGGCCCGACAGACTCTCGGTCCAGGAAACGGTTATAAATGCAAGTGCTCAGTGATCCCTGAGCTGCGACCTGACTGCCTGGCCTCCATCCTGCCTTCCCTGGGGGACAGGGTTTCCGTCCCATCGTTTTCCTCTGCCCCTGGGGGAGAGGGGACTGGAGGTGATTTGGGCACAGAAGGCTGGGATTTGTTTTGTCCTTTATCACTTTCCTTTGACCTCCCAGCTTCCAGAGGGGTTTCTGGGCATCTTGGTTTTCAGATGAGTTCTTTGTGACCCTTCAGCTTTCTTTCTCTTGTTTCCTGAGATTTTCCTTACAACTCTCAGATGTTTTTTAAAAAGGGGTGAGAGAGAAAGTGCCTTGTCAGGCTTGGGATGAAGTGACTGTCTTGCCCGCAGGAAGGGTGTGAGGGCCCTCAGGCCATGCCCACGGCTCCTGTGGTGCTACCAGTACCAGCCATTTCTCAGCTCCTCTGCAGCTGAGAGCATCTGTTTTCCGTCAGCTTTTTTTTCAGACGCAGCTGGAATAATTCCAGAGCCTAAATGAATTTGATTAAAACACGGCCTGGCTTTTTGCTCTCTGAAGCATAGCCCATCTTGTCTTCCTTGTTTCGGAGGACTGTTGTTTCCTGGTGGCTTTGGCACACGTTCCCCCACCCCCTACCCCCAGAGGGGCTCCCCCTGCAGGCTGTGTGCACAGGGCCCCATGGGGCTGGGAAGGTCAGAGAGGGCTGAGAAAGAACCACCTTGCCCTGAAGGAGCTCACTTACTTGTATTAAAATGCCCGGAGCTCAGTTACTCACATCAAAGCCATTATACTTGTAATTCAGGTAGTACTAGGATTATCTTTTTGGAGAAGGCAATGGCACCCCACTCCAGTACTCTTGCCTGGAAAATCCCATGGACGGAGGAACCTGGTAGGCTGCAGTCCATGGGGTCGCTAAGAGTCAGACTCGACTGAGCGACTTCACTCTCACTTTTCACTTTCATGCATTGGAGAAGAAACTGGCAGCCCACTCCAGTGTTCTTGCCTGGAGAATCCCAGGGACGGGGGAGCCTGGTGGGCTGCCGTCTATGGGGTCGCACAGAGTCGGACACGACTGAAGCGACTTAGCAGCAGGGTTATCTTTAATAACAACAGCTAAAACATACCCAGTGCTTGTATGTGTCAAGCCTGTGTGTGCTAGGATCTTTGCATGTTTAATCCTCACAAGGGTACCATCGCTTTAAAAGCCATTTACAAATTTATTATAATCACAGTTGGGTGTTTACTATTTAAAACAGGTTTGGAGGACCTTTTTCTCCACCTTATACGCCAGTAAAAGACTTGAGTTCAAAAGCAAGTTGGTGAAATTATATATATCTCCTTTAAAATTAAACAGTGAACCACAAATATAAACCTTCACTTAATATTAAAATATTTTATCTGATGCGCTGTTATATTTTATTACATAAATGTCATATTGTGTTGTAATGACATTCAGTTCAGTTCAGTCGCTCAGTCGTGTCCGACTCTTCGCGACCCCATGAATCACAGCACGCCAGGCCTCCCTGTCCATCACCAACTCCCGGAGTTCACTCAAACTCATGTCCACAGAGTCGGTGATGCCATCCAGCCATCTCATTCTCTGTCGTCCCCTTCTCCTCCCGCCCCCAACCTTTCCCAGCATCAGACTCTTTTCCAGTGAGTCAACTCGTCGCATGAGTTGTTAACAACATTACAGTATATTAAAAATATGCCACAGTCCTGTATCCCAGGAAGGCCCATGTAGCTGCCCACCCCGGCTCTACTGCCTTGGGGAGGGAGGGGGAGTGAAGACCCCAGAGAGGAGAGCAGGCCAGGGGTGGGGGTGGAAGCAGGGTTCCCGCAGTGGGAAGGGAAGAGAGGAGAGCCAGCCGGTGAGGGCAGGGTTTCTGGCGGTGGGGTTGGGGTGGTCGGTGGGGAAGGAAGAGAGGAGGGCGGGCGGCGGGACGTCGGGGGGCTCGGGAGGCCTAAGCAGATTCCAGGACATCACAGCCGGGGCTGCAGGGAGACCGGCCTGAGGCCTGAGCCTCCCCCCCCAACCCCGTGAGGACAGAGGGCAGCCCCGGGCCCCTCCCTCCGCAGGACATGCTCCTCCCTCTGCAGGGACCGCTGCCAGGTGGCCCCTGTCACAGTGCCCAGGGCTGAACCACGGGCTCCGGCCCCAGGGGCACAGTGGGTGGCAGGAGGGCTCCCCCCGTCCAGTGGTGATGGCTGAGTTCAGGTCCTTTAAAGCGGATGCAGTGGGTGAGAGTCCTGGCAGGTGGGCGGCTGCTGGAGGACAGTCAGGTGTGCAGCGTGCGCGTGTGTGATGTGTGGTGGGAAGGGGTCGCCTGATCTCAGCGGTTCTATTTGTCCATGGAAATCACACTTCCCTGTGTGAGGATTGACTGCAGCAGGTCTCAGGGAGGCAGGGTTTTTTCGTTTTTGTAACTGTCCTTGGATGGTAGACCCTTCTGACTAAATCCTCGATCTTTCTCTATAGAAAGTGCAATGAGTGTGTACACAGTATATCTACATGCTCAAACACACTCGCTCACATGCACACAGCCCTCCGTGTATCACAGAGGCCTGAGGGTCTCCTGGAACACATGCGTGTTCCTCTGAATAAGTTATAGTCAGTTTCAGCAAACCATTCGGCACCACAGTGATCCAAGTCTGTGTCCCAACCCCGGACGCTGAAGAAGTGAAGCGGCTTGGTTCTGTGAAGACCTACAAGACCTTCTAGCACTAACACCGAAAAGATCCTTTCATCACAGGGGATTGTGAGGCAAACGCAGACAGTCAAGAGATACCTGGAGTGACGGTCAAGTTTGGCTTGGAGTACAGATGGAGCAGGACAGAGGCTAACAGTTCTGTCGAGAACGCACTGGTCGTAGCAGGCACCCTCTCCCAACAACACAAGAGACGACTCTACACATGGACATCACCAGACGGTCAACACCGGAATCAGACTGATTATATTCTTTGCAGCCAAAGATGGAGAAGCTATATGGTCAGCAAAAGCGAGTCCTGGAGCTGACCGTGGCTCGGATCATGAGCTTCTTACTGCAAAATTCAGGCTCCAATTGAAGAAAGCAGAGAAAACCACTGGGCCATTCAGGTATGATCTAAATCAAGTCCCTTATGATTATACAGTGGAGGTGGCAAATAGATTCAAGGGATTAGATCTGGTAGACAGAGTGCTTGGAGAACTATGGACGGAAGTTCATAACATTGTACAGGAGTGACCAAAACTGTCTCCAAGAAGAAGAAACGCAGGAAGGCAAAGTGGCTGTCCTAGTTTGCAGCAAAATTCATTTCATGTCTAGTGCTCTATTTTTCCGTGACCCCCGCCCCTGCCCATCCCAGAGTTTTAACAGGAAACTCTGTGCACTGTATCACAGCTGCATTTAGAACCGTGTTTACCTGTGAATGATTCTCTTACAACATACTGTGCTGTCCACTGGAATTTAACAACTGAATGATAGTTGGTACGGTCAGATGTCTGTCAGTGTTCCGGTTGCCCCAGTGCTCTCCTAGGCGTTTTTAATAACTCATCTGTTTGCACCAAGTGACCACGGCTGGCTCCCTCCGTGCTGCTCTTCGTTTCGTTCCTGCGTGTCGCGTGGTCAGATGCAGGGGTTTACAGGTTTGGTCGAGTCCGTGCCTGTTCCGGGGGTTCCGTGCTTGGCCTGGGGGTTCTGTGCTTGGTCTGGGGGTGGGTGAGGGCAGGAGTCACTCCCATCTGGTCCCGTGTACTCCCGTCAGGAGGAGTGCACGGTCTTGTTTTCTTCTTATAGCGTCGGTAGACACTGAGGGTCATCATCAAGGTTCATTGTTTTATTAGAGGCTGCAAAGTGCTGATAATTGAGTTCTGTAATTCCCTCCTCACTGACTAGCTGAAATGCTTCCTGAAAGAGAAGCTTGCAAGTACTTGGTTACCCTGAGGTATAGGAGATTCAAGGTAAATCATCCATTCTTTTTCTTTTATCAGTTCTTACTGAGTTGGCCTTTAGCATCCTCTAAGGGCCAAGTATTTTTGGGTCTTTATGAACTCCTGGAATTAAATCTTCTTCATACATTCCAGTTCTCAGTCTGTTGATGCTCCCGTGGCCTCGTCTGTGGCCTGGAGAACCTTCCGTCCGGCCTCTGCGTCCCTCGGGGCCAGCCTTGGTGGTCCTGGCTTCCTTTGCTCTCTAGGGGGATGGGACGGTCCGTGTGTGTTTCTGCTCCAAATCTGGGATCAGTTATTTTTCCAAGGAGCTCAGGGGCAGGTTTATTTTAATTTTGAAAGTCTTAAACTGAGAAACGAGCAGTCTTTACTGTGTCTCTGCTGCTGCTGAAGCAGTGGTTTTGGTGGAAGGTCCGCAGCGTGGGGAGCTTCCTGTCCCCCCTCGGTCTGCAGTCCTGTTGTGTGTCGTGCGTGATGGGGCTGCGTACATCTTTGCCAGATTGTTGTGCGGAACGTTGTATTCACCTAGCCCCGTGAGTGGGGACGGTTCGGTCCTTCTCCACCTTGAGGGGTCGTGGCGCCTCCCACCTCCAGCGGCTCCTGCATCATCCCCTGCAGTCCCATGCTCACTGCCCTCCGTGTCCAGCTGGCCGGGCCTGCTCCTTGGGGTATGCCTGCAGCCGCTCCATGAGCAGGGAGCCCCAGCCTCCGCTGGCTGCCTCAGTGGCTCTCTGAGCAGCCGGCCCCAGGCCTGCCCTTCCAGACCTGGGGGGTTCACGGTGGTGTTTACCTGCGCCCCCAGCCGCCCCCCCTCCACGATAATAGAATCGCCTTCTGAACCTTTGTAACAAAGTTGATTTGTATTTTATTTGCTCCCTTTTCAAAGTGAGTTCAGGTGAGAATCTCTAATTCCCACAGCTGCCCTTTCGAGCCTGGCGGGCCTGCGTTGTTCTCGTTTTAGGAATGAAGGGACTGGAAGGCAGACGCCTCCCGGCCTCCATCCCTGTGTGACCGCAGAGTGACGGGTGGCAGTCAGGACTCAGCTGCAGAGGTGTCCGCAGGGCTCCCTGTGCGCGAGTCAGGTATCCCTGGGTTAGGGTGTCTCCGGGGCTTCCCTGAGAACTGTTTCCTCTCTGAGGTTGAGCTTTTCCTTTGCATTGGGGTTTTATAATTTCCAGTACATACTGCAAACAGGAATTTACAGGGAGAGCCTGTGCTCCCTTCAGTGAGATTAAAAATATGGGAAATAAGCTTCAGTGGGGAGTATTTTTATCTTCCTGACCCCGAGGTTCTTAGGTCACCTGGAGAGGGAGTGACCTTGGAGAAGAACACACAGAAGAAATGATAGGAAAAGTTGATGCTTTTCTGTTAAAAATGTAGCAGTGTTTTTGTGTTTTTTTAAACCAAGATAACTATTTAGAAAATAACTTCTGTTTTTACTTTCTAGGAAGATAACAGTTTGCCCCTCTGAGGTCAGAGACCGTGTCAGGCTCCACAAGTGTGAGATTTTTCTTGAGGTCATTGTCAAGTAGTAAACTCAGTTTTTTGAGTTCTTTAAAAAGTTAGCATAACTTTGGTGTACCAACAAAGGTGACAGCCAAGAGAAGTTCTGAGGTTCTTCTAATGCAGAGGCTACCAAAGGTGTTTTTTCCAGCAGTTACACTCTTTATACCAATTTTATAGAAACATGAGTTCCGGGCTGTGCAATTTTCAGAGAATTTGCATGTTTAAGGCTTAACTCTGTAAGGAGTATCCTGTAACTTGTATTATGTTCTAACAGTTGTTGTGATATCCTTGAAATTTTGTCCCTTTGATTTTTCCCTTTCTTTTCCTGTCAGACACATCCTTTGAAATCATAGTCCTGCAAACGCTCCTGCTGCTGTAGAGTTTTGTCTAAGTTTGGGGAGAATTCTCAGCCATTAGCGTCTTCTTGTACTTGTCTCTCTAATCACTGAGGAAGAGCTTCTTGAGCCTAGCTCCCCAAGTAGAAAATAACCTCCAAGTCACATAAGCAGTGAGTTAGTTGAGGATTTGCTGTTTTATAATTGAATCCAGATGTTAAAAAAGTTCATGTCAGAGGTAGTATAACTTTTCTTTATCACATCACAAAATATCACATCTAGTTGACTTTTTAATCAATTGAATTATAGCAAAATTTAACACAGGTTCTAAATGAAAAACAAGTAAGTACTATAAAATTCTCCACACGATTCTGCCATATAATTCAGAAGGGATGGGTTAAACTGTCAATTGTTGAAAAGTTAATGAAAATTTTGGTGATTGAACTGGGCTAAGTGATAGAAAAGTTGCTTATGTATTATGGCTTACAAAAGCTTACCTGACAGATGAGAAGTCTTGCTTCCAAATAGAATACATATTTATGGGGATTTAAGATTCTGTAGTAATTTTATGGATTCACTATTATTAATGTTTTCTGAAACTGTGGAAAATTCTGAAAGAGATGGGAATACCAGACCACCTGACCTGCCTCTTGAGAAACCTGTATGCAGGTCAGGAAGCAACAGTCAGAACTTTACATGGAACAACAGACTGGTTCCAAATAGGAAAATGAGTGCGTCAAGGCTGTATATTGTCACCTTGCTTATTTAATTTATATGCAGAGTACATCATGAGGAACGCTGGGCTGGAAGAAGCACAAGCTGGAATCAAGATTGCCGGGAGAAATATCAATAACCTCAGATATGCAGATGACACCACCCTTATGGCAGAAAGTGAAGAGGAACTCAAAGGCCTCTTGATAAAAGTGAAAGAGGAGAGTGAAAAGGTTGGCTTGAAGCTCAGCATTCAGAAAACGAAGATCATGGCATCTGGTCCCATCACTTCATGGGAAATAGATGGGAAAACAGTGGAAACAGTGTCAGACTTTATTATTTTGGGCTCCAAAATCACTGCAGATGCTGATTGTAGCCATGAAATTAAAAGACGCTTACTCCTTGGAAGGAAAGTTATGATTAACCTTGATAGTATATTAAAAAGCAGAGACATTACTTTGCCAACAAAGGTCCGTCTAGTCAAGGCTATGGTTTTTCCCGTGGTCATGTATGGATGTGAGAGTTGGACTGTGAAGAAAGCTGATAGCCGAAGAATTGATGCTTTTGAAGTGTGGTGTTGGAGAAGACTCTTGAGAGTCCCTTGTACCGCAAGGAGATCCAATCAGTCCATTCTCATGGAGATCAATCCTGGGTGTTCATTGGAAGGACTGATGCTCAAGCTGAAACTGCAATACTTTGGCCACCTCATGCGACGAGCTGACTCACTGGAAAAGACTCTGATGCTGGGAAGGGTTGGGGGCAGGAGGAGAAGGGGACGACCGAGAATGAGATGGTTGGATGGCATCACTGACTCTGTGGACATGAGTTTGAGTGAACTCTGGGAGTTGGTGATGGACAGGGAGGCCTGGCGTGCTGTGATTCATGGGGTCGCGGAGAGTCGGACACGACTGAGCGACTGAACTGAACTGATCCGATCCTGTAGCATAGGAGATTTTAAGAATACTAACACGAAAAAAAATTATTATTATTTTGCCTATAGGACCTTTGGGAGTTTAAAAAAATTGCCTACGGCTTTTTAAAAAAATTAATTTATTTTTTTACTTTACAACATTGTATTGGTTTTACCATACATTGACATGAATCCGCCCCGGGTGTACATGTGTCCCCATCTTGAAACCCCCTCCCACCTCTCTCCCCATCCCATCCCTCTGGGTCATCCCAGTGCACCAGTTCGAGTATCCTGTCTCATGCATCGAACCTGGACTGGCGATTCGTGTCACATGTGATAATTTACATGTTTCAATGCCATTCTCCCCAATCATCCCACCCTCGCCCTTTCCCACAGAGTCCAAAAGACTGTTCTATACATCTGTGTCTCTTTTGCTGTCTTGCATACAGGGTTATCGTTACCATCTCTCTAAATTCCATATACATGCGTTAGTATACTGTACTGGTGTTTTTCTTTCTGGCTGACTTCACTCTGTATAATAGGCTCCAGTTTCATCCACCTCATTAGAACTGATTCAAATGCATTCTTTTCAATGACTGAGTAATACTCCATTGTGTATATGTACCAAAGCTTTCTTATCCATTCGTCTGCAGATGGACATCTAGGTTGCTTCCATGTCCAGGCTATTATAAACAGTGCTGCAATGAACATTGGGGTACACGTGTCTCTTTCAATTCTGGTTTCCTCGGTGTGTATGCCCAGGAGTGCGATTGCTGGATCATATGGCAGTTCTATTTCCAGTTTTTTGAGGAATCTCCACACTGTTCTCCATAGTGGCTGTACTAGTTTGCATTCCCACCAACAGCGTAAGAGGGTTCCCTTCTCTCCACACCCTCTCCAGCATTTATTGCTTGTAGACTTTTGGATAGCAGCCATTCTGGCTGGCCTGAAATGGTACCTCATTGTGGTTTTGATTTGCATTTCTCTGATTATGAGTCATGTTGAGCATCTTTTCATATGTTTGTTAGCCATCTGTATGTCTTCTTTGGAGAAATGTCTGTTTAGTTCTTTGGCCCATTTTTTGATTGGGTCATTTATTTTTCTGGAATTGAGCTTCAGGAGCTGCTTGTATACTTTTGAGATTAATCCTTTGTCTGTTGCTTTGTTTGCTATTATTTTCTCCCATTCTGAAGGCTGTCTTTTCACCTTGTTTATGGTTTCCTTTGCTGTGCAGAAGCTTTTAATTAGGTCCCATTTGTTTATTTTTGCTTTTATTTCCAATATTCTGGGAGGTGGGTCATAGCGGATCCTGCTGTGGTTTATGTCGGAGAGTGTTTTGCCTATGTTTTCTTTTAGGAGTTTTACAGTTTCTGGTCTTAGGTTGAGATCTTGAATCCATTTTAAGTTTATTTCTGTGTATGGTGTTAGATAGTGATCTAGTTTCATTATTTTACAAGTGGTTGACCAGTTTTCCCAGCTGCTGCTACTGCTGCTAAGTCACTTCAGTCGTGTCCGATTCTGTGTGACCCCATAGATGGAAGCCCACCAGGCTCCCCTGTCCCTGGGATTCTCCAGGCAAGAACACTGGAGTGGGTTGCCAGTTCCTTCTCCAATGTGTGAAAGTGAAAAGTGAAAGTGAAGTCGCTCAGTCGTATCTGACCCTTAGCGACCCCACGGACTGCAGCCTACCAGGTTCCTCCATCCATGGACTTTTCTAGGCAAGAGTACTGGAGTGGCTTGCCAGAGTTTTCCCAGCACCACTTGTTAAAGAGATTGTCTTTTCTCCATTGAATATGCTTGCCTCCCTTGTCAAAGATAAGGTGTCCATAGGTGCATGGATTTGTCTCTGGGCTTCCTATTTTGTTCCATTGATCTATATTTCTGTCTTTGTGCCAGTACTATACTGTCTTGATGACTGTGGCTTTGTAGTAGAGCCTGAAGTCAGGCAGGTAGATTCCTCCAGTTCCATTCTTCTTTCTCAAGATTGCTTTGGCTATTTGAGTTTTTTTGTATTTCCATACAAATTGTGAAATTATTTGTTCTAGTTCTCTGAAAAATACCATTGGTAGCTTGATAGGGATTGCATTGACTCTGTAGATTGCTTTGGGTAGTGAACTCAGTTTCACTATATTGATTCTTCCGATCCATGAACACGTATATTTCTCCATCTATTTGTGTCCTCTTTGATTTCTTTCACCAGTGTTTTATAGTTTTCTATATATAGGTCTTTTGTTTCTTAAGGTAGATATATTCCTAAGCGTTTTATTCTTTTCGTTGCAATGGTGAATGGAATTGTTTCCTTAATTTCTCTATTTTCTCATTATTAGTGTATAGGAATGCAAGGGATTTCTGTGTGTTAATTTTATATCCTGCAACTTTGCTATATTCATTGATTAGCTCTAGTAATTTTCTGGTGGAGTCTTTAGGGTTTTCTATGTAGAGGATCATGTCATCTGCAAACAGTGAGAGTTTTACTTCTTTTCCAACCTGGATTCCTCTTATTTCTTTTTCTGCTCTGATTGCTGTGGCCAAAACTTCCAAAACTATGTCGAATAGTAGTGGTGAGAGTGGGCACCCTTGTCTTGTTCCTGACTTTAGGGGAAATGCTTTCAGTTTTTCACCATTGAGGATAATGTTTGCTGTGGGTTTGTCATCAGTTCAGTTCAGTTCAGTCGCTCAGTCGTGTCTGACCCTTTGCGACCCCATGAATCATAGCACCAGGCCTCCCTGTCCATCATCAGCTCCTGGAGTTCACTCAGATTCATGTCCATCGAGTTGGTGATGCCATCCATCCACCTCATTCTCTGTCGTCCCCGTCTCCTCCCGCCCCCAATCCCTCCCAGCATCAGAGTCTTTTCAAGTGAGTCATATATAGCTTTTATTATGTTGAGGTATGTTCCTTCTATTCCTGCTTTCTGGAGGGTTTTTATCATAAATGGATGTTGAATTTTGTCAAAGGCTTTCTCTGCATCTATTGAGATAATCATATGCAACAATCCTTAACAAAATTCTAACAAAATTCTTAACAGAATCCAACAACATATTAAAAAGATCATACATCATAACCAAGTGGGCTTTATCCTAGGGATGCAAGGATTCTTCAGCATCCGCAAATCCATCAATGCCTACTGCTTTTTGAGGGAGGAGCTTCCGAGAGCAGCACAGATAGCACTATCTTATCTAAAGTTTAAAATGCAAATTAGAGGATTACAGGAGAAAGAGCCATTGAGAATGCCACCAGAACACACTCAGAGTGATCAGAAGTCTTTGGAAAACAGATACCTGCCGGGGAGGAATAAGATTACTTTAATTACTTCTTCACCAAAAGTTTGGTGGGTGTCCTGCTCAGACCCAGAGCTGAGATGGGCTGGCAGGCAGAGGAGGCCAGGCCCTGGGGTTCAGCACCCGCGTGGGGCCCAACGTAGTGTGTGGCAGGTGGACATGACCTCGAGGAGACAGTGAGGCTGCTGTGGGGGCGCGGCTGGGCGGGAGGAAGTCCCCACGCACTTGGAAGAGATGAGCCTCGCACTGAGAGAGGGTACGGGGCTGGAGAGGAGCTTTCTGCCTGACTTGTCTCTTCGGAGGAAGAAACCCTTGCCCAGAAGGAAGCCCCCAGCGACCTCATCTATGTCTTGGGGTGGGTGCTGACCCTCGAGTGCTCCCCTGACCTGCCCTGGGCAACCGCCCCCCCCCAGGGCCTGCTGGCACTGGGAGGGCTGGGGAAACCTATCTGGAACTGCGTGAACCCCGGTGGTGAGCGCAATGCGGGCCAGGTGCCCTCAGGCCCAGGTGTGCCAGCCCAGTCCCACCAGCTCCCGGAGGTGGGCCAGACCTGACCTCTGAGGAAGAGAGATGTGTTTCTGAACCATCCTAGGCATATTTGTTACTTAGAATAAAAACTCTAAACTGATCAACCTTCAGTAGCTAAAAAACTTCATTTATATGACGCCCCTTGCTTCTCTACCGTGTGGGACAGGGAGTATCTTTCCACTCTTCTGCACACAGCACTGAGCACCCCCGTGCGTGCCCAGGTTGTCTTGTTTAGACGGAATCGGCTCAGTTCGCGGTCCCGAGGGTGAGAAGTGGGTTCCGTGGGTGCTCATCGCCCACAGTGCTTGTGCTCAGCCAGTCACCCACTCGGGAGCCCTCGTTTCACCAAAGCAGCTTGAGATCAGTCTTCAGCCTCCTGTTAGCTGTTGTGTTAAATCATGAGCTAAGATTCCCAAGATAGATTTCCCCTTAATTTAAGGCTTAGTCTGTCTGGCTTTGTTTGTTTCTAGGACCACTTATCTGCTTTTCAGGGTGTTTTTTTTAGTAAATGCTCATATTTGATAATTCTAAATATAAGGAAAATAAGCAGTGGGCGTTCTTCTCCAGTTCTTCAGTTGAAAGTGAAAAGTGAAAGTGAAAGTTGCTCAGTCCTGTCCGACTCTGCGGCCCCATGGACTATACAGTCCATGGAATTCTCCAGGCCAGAAGAGTGGGTAGCCTATCCCTTCTCCAGGGGATCTTCCTGACCCAGGAATCAAACTGGGGTCTCCTGCATTGTAGGCGGATTCTTTACCAACTGAGCTATCAGGAAAGGCCATGTGTGTGTGTTAAAGCTCCATCACACTTCAGGATTTGAGCGTGAATTTTGTTTTCTCACTTGGCATCTGCGAAGTCCCAGAGGGCAGGTGTGGGCCTGTGTGCTGGGGAGGAGGTTCTGGACGGGGCAGCGCTGTGCAGGACTGTGTCCCCCACAGGGGAGGGCGCTGGGAAGTCAGCGCTGAGCTGAGGGACCCTCTGGAAGGGAGCGTTTTCACACCTGCCCCCAGAGGTGTTAATTCTGGGGTGTGTGTGGGGCCCCCGGAGCTCTTACCTTGTCTTCTAGGTTTTGACCGAAGGAAAGCCCCATCACACACTAATACTGAATCTGGCCATTGTTTAAATAAAGGACAGTCCGTGGCGGAGTACTTAGGACGTCACCTCGAGAGCAGAGGTCCCTGGAGAAGTTTTGAACAGGGTTTCTCTGACCTTATCCCAAATCCTTCTTTCTGTGCAGCGGCCCGGGAACACTCACTCAGGGACCCTCCATAACAGGGATGGCAGCCTCGGAGTGGCGGGGGGGGGGTGTGGAGCCGAGTGTGGGGTCTTTTCAGCCGTGTCCCCGCTGTGCCCACACGGGCCTGCAGGCCATGTGCGTGCCTGTGCCCGCTAAGTTAAGGCCTGTGAACCCGAGGTGCTCCCACTCCCCTTCCATGAGGGATGGGGACGGTGAGCGGTATCCAGACGGCGGTTTCAGAGCTTTCCCAATGCAGTCCACTCTGCAGGCCTTAGGATTCAGTGATTTAACAAAATCGTGCCAGTTTTACTTGAAAATGGTAAAAAAAAAGAAAAAGGTCTTTCTAAAATTCTGCGCTCTCAAATTACATCTCGGGCATGCTATTTTCTAAAGTGCTTTCCCTTCCCCTGGGAGTTTCAGCAGCACCGAGCCCGTCTACTGTCTGAGTGTTCTGAGCAATCACGTGGCCAGTTCCCTGGGAGCATTTAAGATGCGCGGACTGAGCAGTTGTTTGCACCCCCGTGAGTGGTGAGGGACGTGTGTGCGCACCCTGTGCTAAGGGCACACGCATACACACACGTGCTTTACTTCTTGGTTCCCAGGATGCCGTTTTAGAGAAATGATCTCAGTTTTTCTGACCCAGAGGAATTCACGTGAGTAACCCCACAGTCCTTCAGAAAACTGCCTTGGCAGCCTCATATCGCAGTCTTCCCAGGATAACCTCCACATGGGAAGCCTTCCAGGGAGACGAGGAGGGGTCTCCTGTGAGAACCTGTTTGTTTTTATTTAATCGTGGGGTGTAAGTTGCTGTTGTGGGTGGTATCCATTCCTTCAGCAAATATTTGTTGACCATCTTCTACAAACAAAACGCTTCTAGGAACAATGTAGATAAATGAGCTAATGGACAATTTGGATCTGATACAGACTTTCTAAGTTTTACTGCAGTTCCAAGCTCTGTCATTATAACCTAATATTTTGTTTTCATTGTGACATAGACAGCCAGTTAGCTGATTGCCATTCTTCTCTTCCTTATGAACACAATTCCTGTGTTATTTGGATCAACTCTGTGCTTAATTAAAAGATGGCATTTTCCAGCTTGCAAAACAGACACTCTGACTCTACTGAATTCTGGCCAACGAGTGTGAGTGGAAATGCTGTATTCGCCATCAGGAAGGGATGTGTAAAAGGCACTGGGAAAAGTGCCCCCTTGGCCTTTACCTTCCTTTTTTCTATACCTGGTACGTGTATGTGATGTCTGGAGCTCCAGCAGCAGTTCTGGATGATGAGGTAGTCTTGAAGACAGAAGCCAGAAGGATGGAAGGAGCCTAGGTCCCTGATGATTGTTGAGCTAGTGATCAACAGCCATACCATCCCTGGACTGACTACCGCCAGACTCTTTTTATGTGACGTGTGTTAGGGTTTAACTTACATGCAGCTGCAATGAATTATTTTGAGTAACTTAGGTTTCCATGCTCATCTTCAGCTTCAGTGGCATGACTGCGAATACCTCGCTCAGCGGACCTCTGGGGCTTCAGCGGTATGCTCATCCTGCCTTGTGGCGCCTGGAAGCAATCACTCCAGATTGCACGTGAGGAAATCCTCAGATTAAGGAATATTAATTGCACTGGTCCTGAACAAGTATGCCTGGAAAACTTTCCACAGAGGTTCTCGGAGCGTTCCCCAGATCAGCAGGTCTGGCATCAAGTGGGTGTTTGTGGTTGCCAGGCCGCACCTTGGCGCTCTGAATGAAGCTCTGGAGGGAGGTCCGGCCATCTGAGATTCGACGCGTGGTTCAGATGCAGATGGCTGTCTGAGATCGCGGCTTTGTGACCTGCATCTTGTCACTCAGACAGACAGATGGGTACACACAGTTGAGGCTGGGGGCTGGCTGGGTCTGGAGTTGCTGACGTGGCCGTTTGGATCCTGCTCGCACTGTGTCCCCTTGCTTACTGAGGAGCTGGCAGAAGCGCCCATAAGGAGATGCAGAGATCAGTGCTGCTGGGCTTCTGATGTCTGCTGGAGCTGCCCCGGGACACGCCTGGCCCTGCCAGCTGGCGTGAGAACCCAGAACCACCTGGTGGTGGAGGAAACAGCAGTTTGTTTGAATGGGGACATCTGATTTCACATTTGGATATCTGTGCTTTTTATTATGTTCTCTGATCTATTATCAAACTATTTCAATGAAAAATGGACAGATTGCGCGGAAGAACTGTGCAGACGGACGCGTGATGACGCAGAGCACGTGCGTGGCAGCGTGTCTGCAGAGGAATCGACAGTCATCAAAGCCCCTCTGCCTCTGCACGGGCGGAAGCGCTGCACAGCAAGCAGAGACCCTGAGGGTGTGGACAGAGCGGTGAAAAGCAGGCGGCCGGGCGGGACCTGGGGAGCAGGTGTCGAGGCCCCGACTCGAGCCCCTGTCTTACCTTCAGCCTCCGCATTTACAGTGTGGAGATTACTGGGAAAAGTAAGCGAGGAAAAGTATGTTTAAGTGTTGAGAGCAATACACATCAGATAGTAAATAGTCAGTACATATCAGTCATTACTATCTTCCTTTGTAAAACTTTCCACATAAAAAAATTCAGTGTTGAAAAGTGAAAGTTGCTTTTTGCAACCCCATGGGCTGCACAGTCCGTGGAATGCTCCAGGCCAGAATACTGGAGTGGGTAGCCTATCCCTTCTCCAGCAGATCTTCCTGACCCAGGAATCGAACCAGGGTCTCCTGCTTTGCAGGCGATTCTTTACCAGTTAAGCTGAGCTGCCAGGGAAGCCTTTGTAAAACTTTTCACCAAAAAAAATATCAGTGTTAGGTAAAGCTTTATCAAAACACACATACTATACATGGACTTTTGTTTTGGAAACTGGTCGTCTTGGCTCTCAGCCTTGAAGTCGCTACAGGAGAGGGCAGTGCCCGGGGCACACTCGGGCCTAGGGGGAGGGCTGTGGTCAGGCCGTGGACCCAAGGGCCCTACCACTGTGTGCAGCAGGGTAGCGACAGATGGTGTGGTGGTCCCTGGTCTCTGCCCCGGTCCCAGACCGTCAGCACAGACATCCCCCAGCCTGCCTGCAGCTGGGCTGGCCGTGGCCCTGCGGCAGGAGCCTCACACGAGGCACACTGGGCACCACTGGAGCAAAGGCGGCCCAGGCCCCAACCTCATCACTGCGTGAAGCAGCTTCCTTTCTGGACGCGCATCACCAACTAAGGATGTTTGAAAGTCAGGCTGTTCAGAGGCACCTCAGCCTCACCTCAACCCCTGCCCCACCGCCCCCTTCAAGAAAAGTGTTAAATACTGGTACATTTTGGTCCATTCTTATTTCATCTTAATGATTATTTTTATTTGTTCAAAATGGATCAGTTTTCCTAAGAAGTTGCACAGCCATTTAAGGTTGTTCATTTCGTGTCGTGTCATGAAGGTGTCTGCTCAGCTCCCAGCCTTCCATCCTCGGCCCAGAAGGGCGCCAGAGGCCTTCTATCAAAGTGTGCCACTGAGGGAGCAAAACCCCAGGGCCCACTTTCACTGTGGGTGTGACTTTGGTTTACCAGTTAGTTGTCGTTTAGTCGCCAAGTTGTGTCTGACTCTTTGTGACCCCATGGACGGCAGCACACCAGGCTTCTCTGTCCTCCACTATCTCCCGGAGCTTGCTCAAACTCATGTCCATTGAATCAGTGATGCCATCCAACCATCTCATCCTCTGTTGTCCCCTTCTCCTCCTGGCTTCAATCTTTCCCAGCATCAGAGTCTTTTCTAGTGAGTAGGCTCTCCACATCAGGTGGCCCAAAGTATTGGAGCTTCAGCTTCAGCATCAGTCCTTCCAATGTATATTCAGGACTGATTTCCTTTAGGATTGACTGGTTTGATCTCCTTGCAGTCCAAGGGACTCTCAAGAGTCTTCTCCAGTACCACAGTTCAAAAGCATCAATTCTTTGGTGTTCAGCCTTCTTCACAGTCCAACTCTCATACCCATACATGACCACTGGAAAAACCATAGCTTGGAATATGCAGACGTTTGCTGGCAAGGTGATGTCTCTGCTCTTTAATATGCTGTCTAGGTTTGCCATAGCTTTCCTTCCAAGGAGCAAGCGGCTTTTAATTTCATGGCTGCAGTCACTGCCCACAGTGATTTCGGAGCCCAAGAAAATAATGTCACTGCTTCCACTTTTTCCTTGTCTGTTTGCTATGAAGTGATGGGACCGAATGCCATGATATTAGTTTTTTGAATGTTGAGTTTTAAGCCAGCTTTTTCACTCTCATCAGGAAGCTCTTTAGTTCTTCTTCACTTTCTGCCATTAGAGTGGTGTCATCTGCATATCTAAGGTTGTTGATATTTCTCCCAGCAAACTTGATTCCAGCTTGTGTTTCATCTAGCGCGGCATTTCGCGTGATGTACTCTGCATATAAGTGAACATACACAAAACGTTGATTTTAGAGTCAACAACTTTCCCTAAACCACTGCAGAAAACATGGGAGGGACATTTTAAAAGTCATCTTAAAAAAATCCTGACCCATGAAACAAAAATTGCAGCCTAAATGTCACAGCAGCACACACAGGGCTTGCACAGTGGAACTACTGTACTATGTCTGAAGAAACTCGGCGTTTTGTCTGCAAGTAAGTCAATAACAGGAACTCAGTCATAAATGCCCTGGTTTCCTGCCGGTGTGGCCCCCCTGGAGCCCCCTCAGGCTGGCAGGAGCACACGTTTAAATAACAGCTGGCCGCGTGGCCTGACAGGGAGGCCTGTATTATTTCTAAATTGGGGAATTGTTCCTCAGAAGTTTCTGTTCTTACATATTCTTTTCCAATTTCACCATCATTTTTCATTTCAAAATTGAATAAATATCTTCAGTGTGACAGGAGAGCCTACACTGAATCAATAAATGTTGCTCCCTCCAGCACCCCCCCGCCCCCGTGGCCTCAAATAACTTGAGCACATAAGCATCAGCCTTTTATTAATTGGACAGGCCTTCAAAAATGAGGAAAGGTAATTTGTGTTGGCAATTTGATTAACAGGCTTCCCACGAACACGCATTCCTATAAAACTAACAAGTATGAACCATTCAAGACACAGCAAGCAAAGTTCTTAGGACCCGTTCAGATGGAAAGGCAGCAGGGTACTTACGGCACAGGGGGTGCACGCCCCCCGCCCCCACCCCCAGGCCTTTGCTGGTGTTGCAGGCTGACTTTCTGCAGAGCCTGTCGAATGGAAAAGGACTGCTGCTCTGGGCCTGTGCCCGGGGCTTGGGGACCTCCTTCTTCTGCTCCTCCGCTGCAGACACTGTCCACTGTGGTCAGAGCCGGGGGCGTCAGGTCAGGAGCAGCGTGCTCTGGAGATACCACAGCAACTGTGGCGCTGGGTTAGATCGGATCCCACCCCTGGGCCTCCCTCCCTCTGCTGGCATGCGGGTCACGGCCCAGTCTTGGGCGGAGCCCGTGGGCCGTCGGGATGGCTCCCCCCACCAGGTTTCATCAGTCAGCTCCATCCCCACGTGGGCAGCCAGCCCCTCCTCCCAGTCCCAGGGCACAGAGGGAAGTGCAGCGTCCGGAAAAGCATTTGAGGTGACGCCAGACCTTCAGGCACACCAGTGTTGGAGAATTTCATCTGTCGAAGAGAGTTAAAAACACAGTAAATTAGACTGAACACGCACACCACTGTGACAAAAAGTGAGCAGTATTGGATGATGCAGTCTTTTACGTGATGAAATAGGGAACTGCGTTTTTACATAGTTCGCTATTGAAGTTGCATTTCGAGTAAACAGACTGTTAGAAGGTAGAGGCTCAGCTCTGAGATCCAGGGTGCGGTGGCAGCGCTCGCCTCCCCTCAACGCTGGCTTCCCTCTTCCCATCCTGGTGAGGACTGGGTGCAAGGGTGTGACCTCACTGGTCAGGCTCCCTGAACTCTGCTGCCCGCGTTCCAGATGCCAGGATGTGCCCACGGCTTGCTTTTTCTCCAGCTTGGTAGAAGTCTGATGTGGTACAGAAGTTAACGATGCTTCTCACCTTTCCCAGTTTCCCAGTCCTAACTTTCTGATTCGGTAAAATGCCTTATCTCTGGAAAAGATAGATTCCCTTGCTTGGTTCTGTCTGCAGCTCACTTTTCTTTACCACTCAGTTCCCTCCTTCTTTGTTTCTGATCCAGGGGTCTCTGGGGCATGATTAGAAATTATTGATGTAACCTTGGACCTTGCAGTCATCGAGAGTCCTAGCTTTCACGTGGTGGAGAAGGGAAGCAAGCAGATTGAAAGCTGTGTCGCTGAAGGAGAAGCAAAGTGCAGGGGTTTAGCAGGACCCACAGAACCTCTCAGCATTTTGGACGTATCTCGTTTCCTAACAGGCTTCTTTTCCTGCTATGAGACGGCAGGGATGGGATAGCAGCTGACAGGGAGGCCTCTTCCTGAGGAGACAGTGGTCTTAGAGTCCTGTGTGTTTGTGCATGCGTGTGCTCCCGTGTTCATGGCCATGGTTGTCACACGACATGCCCCCTGCGCCTGGTGAAGGAAGGTCTGTCCCCTGCCTTCCTCCCGCACCAGCCCTTGGAGGGCCGCGGGACTGGGGACGGCGTCCTCGTCACAGCTGGGGCTTGAGTGGCCCAGCTGGGATCGGGGCCCTGACCTTTCTCCTCAGGCTCACGTCCCCGCGAACGCCCTTGCTGTTTCTTGGTAGTGATTTCTTCCAGAAGCGGCTGAAGGGCTTCCCTTGATCTGCCTTTGGCCCCGCAGCCCGAGCGGGTCGGGAGGGCCTGCTTCCTGAGGACGCCTCCCTCTGTCAGCCGCCCCGCCGCGGCCCCTGCACGCAGGCCCAGTTCTTCGAGGCAGCCGGGCCCCGGGGAGCTCTGAACCCGGAGCCGTGTTACCCGGCCGGGGAGCGAAGCCCTCCAGCTGCGCTGAGGCAGGCGTCGTCTGAGCCCCCCGAACCTGCTCATGCGAAGCAGACTCTGCAGCCGGGGCTCCCCATGGAGGCGCACGGTGCAGAGCAAGGCAGCCTCTGACGGGAGTGTGGTCACCTTTATAGGCCTGGCCATTGACGTGGTCAGCGTGAGCCGCTCCCTCAGGACTGCACAAGGAGGGGAGAAAGCGCCGGCCTCGGGGCTCCGCCTTCCGCCGAATTCTTTCCCTAACACTGTCCACCTTCCTCAGGAAACGTCTTTGGATAGCAGCCTCGCCTCCGCCGAGAACCTGGCCTGGAGCTTGGGCAGAGCCACGCTCGGGAGCTTCTGTCCGCTGCGCATCTCTGCGGGCGAGCGTGTGGCCGCCCCCCGGGCCGGGCCAGGAGCGCGGGTGCCCTCGTGGGGTCTGGCACCTTTCCCGGGAGCCGGCGGGCCGGCTGCTCATGCTGCCCGGTGCCGAGCTTTGTGCGTCTCCGTTGACGAGACTGCTGCAGCTCCCGGGCACCGCTGCTGCCGGACGCAGGTCCACTCCTCACCCGCTTACTGGGTGAAGGGCTTGACTGTCCCTGGCCCCATGGCAGGCATCCATGTAGAGCCAATTCTGTATAATCCTCTCCTCCACCACCGTCAGGATTGTCTAGTGCCCTCTGCCTCCCAGGCCTTTCCATTTTAAGATGAAGGTGCTGCTTTTATGAAGGCTTGAGCACCGAGGCACCTCTTTTGGCCTCAGGCAGAGTCTGGACTGCCATTCTGTACTTTCCTCTTGTCGGCGGGTTGAGTCTGGACTGCCACTCTGTCCTTCCCTCCTGTCGGCGGGTTGTGCCTAACTGCCTTTGTTCTGTTTTCTTACCTATGTCTCTGACCACGTGTTGCCGCCCTGCTGGAGGCGAAGACGGTGTCCCGTTAGGAGTTGGCGTTTGCTCTCTTCTGAGCTGCCGGGACCCAGGCAAGAGGTCAGCAGAGCCTGAGCAGGCCTCCGCGTGACCTGCAGTGTCTTTGAATTTGTTTTGAACTTGGCACCTAGTGTAGGCGTCCAGCACTGTTGGAGAGACCTGGGAACAATGGGGACTGCGGTGGTGAGCCGTCAGTAGTGGGTCCCACGCTGGCGACAGCTGCGGGTATCAGGTGCTTCTCTGCAGGGCTGCGCCGCGTGGCCGACACTCCCGGCGCGGGGCGTGTGGGCTCCCTGTGGTCCCGGCACCAGCGGGAGAACCAGGGCGCATCGCTTGGGGGCCGTGCCGGCCACCAGGTGTCTCTCGGTGCAGTGAGGGCAGCGAGCCACCAGGTGGCTCAAGTCCGTAGCACTCTGGTCCTTGATGACTCGCCTGCGTCTTCCAGCTGGTTTCACTTCAGAGACCGGTTCAGAGAAACCGTTCTGAGAGTTAATTTAACACCATCTTAGACTCTTGCAGCGGAAGATTACCTTCTTGAATTGTGTCCCTCATTAGTATTTACAAGATTTTGGACCCATATGCTGTGTTTTGCTTAGATTTATAAAAAGCTTGAACATTTATTTCCATTTTTGGCTAAAGTGAGCCCCCCCAAAATTGTTGATTTAGAATGTTGACTAATTTATCTGTTTATTTTGACATATACATTCCATAGTTACAAGTAAAATGAATAGTTATAGAAATTTAGACTGTCATACATGGTTTATATGGTTTTAGTTTATGCTTCTGTTCTTTGAGAAATGAAGAGACACACAGTACCTAAAACATGAGTACATAATTTTTGTGGACTCATTTCTCATGAAGAATTTAAAAACCTACCCTATCCCATGAGAAGGACGTTACTGTGTAGCTTCCCACTAACATTAGACAAGAAGCATTAAAATGCCAAAGTATTTCCTTTGTTTTAGGAATACGTGCAGTAAAGCAGTAAAGTTCAGTTAAAATTAACCCTTGGGAGACTTGCTTATTTTTTTAGCAGATCATGACATAGCGTCTTAATTTTGGTTTATTTTCAACCACAGATTTTCTGGAATTAGGATTTTTTTCTGATACACTTAAGGCATATTAGAAAAATAAAACAGTTATTCAAAAATTTAATGTTCAGTTTCCTATTTATATGAGTCTTTTTCTTTTTGCTTCAATGTTGTTGGAGAGAGTCATTAGGTAATGTCACTTCTCTTAACATAGTGGGAAAAGGGAAAAGAAGGTGAAATTCAAATCAGGTTCCCCACCCCGCCTTTGTACAAATTTCAGTTAAAACTTTAACTGGAGAAAAGATTAAATAAATTTTAAAACGCATGTTTTAAAATTACCATGTGTTTATATACCCTTGTTAACTTCACATAAGTATAATTACCTCGGAAAGGAAACCAAAGTCTTTACTGCTATTATTAAAGGTTGAGTTCTCCTGTCCTTTTTCGTGAAGCAGAGGCTGGTAACTGCAGCACCTCGCCTCCATGAGAAGCTGGCAGAGTGGCCCCGCCGAGCCTCGCCCATGGCCCTTCCGCCGTCCGGGGGGCTTGGCCTCTGCCCGCTGGCCACGCGGACTCGCCCCTCTGCACGCTGGGAGCCGTGTGGCACCCAGGAGTCTTCGACAGCGAGTCTTTGCTAAGGGACTCATCTCTGTCAAGGAAATTGATGAGATTTTAAAAACACTCTTCCTGTGTGTGAACAGTGTAGACAGAGTGGTGTGGGTGCTGCTGCCACGATTTGGAAAATAAAGCAACAGAAAAGCGTGTGTGTGTGTGTGTGTGTGTGTGTGTGTGTGGAGCACTTTTTAGTTCTACTTATCTTTTATTTAACTTGGTGGCTTGGTATGAAATGGAATCATTTGTTGTGACGATAAAGCAAGTTGATAAAGTAAGGAAATAAAATTGCTAGAAAGTGGCTGAAGATATAGTTGAATCTTATGATACTTTTAGATGTAGAACTTTCCAGGTGGCTCAGCGGCTGTTCAATCCCTGGGTCGGTAAGATCCCCGGGAGAAGGGAAAGGCTACCCACTCCAGTGTTCTGGCCTGGAGAATCCCGTGGACAGAGGAGCCTGGTGGGTACAGTCCATGGGGTTGCAAAGAGTTGGGCAAAACTGAGCACGCACGTTTAGATGTAATGTTTGTCTATTGGGTTTAAACAGTTTTTTTTGTGTGTGTATCTTTAAAAACTATTGCATAACGAATTGACTTATGAGTCAAGAAGCATGTTTCCCAAACTTTATTTTTCATGTTTCTTTATAAGGTTTTTTTTTTTTAATTTTCACTGTATTTTAATACCATTTCCTCCTACTTCAAAATTGTTTAAAATTAGTTTTATTTTGTATGTTGTTTCAAAAATCACAGTGAATTTAAAAATTGAGCTCTGGCATGTGCAGAGCACAAAAGTGCATTGATCTGCGGGTGCCTCCCCTCACGCACATTGTCCAGACTGATGGCAGAGCTGAGATTAAGTCAGGATTTCCTGAGGCATGGGAACTACCTAGCTTGACTTGCGTTGTGCTGAATTGAGAAAGACAGGTAATATTTATATGCCTTTTTTAAAAATAGCCCTTTCATTAAGCTTCCACTCTTTCAGGGGTCCATGTGGCCATTTCATGTATAGTTGACGCCTTTACAATCTTAAAATGAAATTCATGGATAACATAACAGCACACATTATGTTTTTTTTAAGTCCATATAATGTTTTCATTATAACCAAGAAAAGGAAGGGGAAGTAGTTTGTCAGGAGAAGCTGTTCTGTGTGTATACGTGAGGCGCTGCTGCACGGGACACAGCATGAGGCCCCTGGACACCTGCCCCGGCGTGCGCCGTGACGTGATGGCCCCGGAGGTGCGCCGTGACGTGATGGCCGCGCGTGCGCCGTGACGTGATGGCCCCGGAGGTGCGCCGTGACGTGATGGCCGGGCGTGCGCCGTGACGTGTTGGCCGGGCGTGTGCCAAGACGTGATGGCCCCGGAGGTGCGCCGTGACGTGATGGCCGGGCGTGTGCCATGACGTGATGGCCCTGGAGGTGCGCCGTGACGTGATGGCCGCGCGTGCGCCGTGACGGTCGCGGTGTGCGCCCTGATACCGAAGGGTGGCCCCGACGGCAACCCAGCAAGCGCTCAGTTCAGTTCAGTTCAGTTCAGCCGCTCAGTCGTGTCCGGCTCTTTGCGACCCCATGAATCCCAGCAGGCCAGGCCTCCCTGTCCATCACTAACTCCCGGAGTTCACTCAAACTCATGTCCATCGAGTCGGTGAGGCCATCCAGCCATTTCATCCTCTGTCGCTCCCAGCATCAGACTTTTTTCCAGTGAGTCAACTCTTCGCATGAGGTGGCCAAAGTATTGGAGTTTCACCGTTTTTGAAATGGTCTAATTTGGTTAAATTTGGCATAAAGTAGAGTTTTCCTCGACATACTTTGTAGTGCAGGCTTGGCACGTATGCAGAAACCAGGTAGGTTCTGTACTGAGATAATCGTAGCATGTTTTTCCTTTTTTTCTCTGCACAGGAATACCCAGCAGGACCTCTGAAAGTTCGGAGGGACGCAGGACAGGCTTTGGCGTGCGGCTGTCCTGGCGTTCCCGGTCTCCACCCCGAGGCCGGCCGCATGCCCCGGTGACCGGCATTTCCAGGCCCCTCTGGGCTCTGTGACGTGGGCCGCGAGAGCCCATGGAAAGCCCCGCAGGTCCCGTGGCCGTGGGCCTCCGCGGCTCCGGCAGCGGCAACCTTTGTGGCGGGCAGCCGTGGGTGCTGGGGCCCCGGGGTGAGGGCCACCTGCTTCCTTCCTGAGGCCCAGCCTTTGTGTGAGCACGGAGACGCACGCCGTGCAGGGAAGCACGGGGGCCGGTCACAGGTGGGGTCCAGGAGGCATGCATGCGTGGGGATCCGGGCCCCTGCACCACCCCCCGCCCCTATTGTGGCCGCGCTCAGCCCCTGCCCCGCGCAGGAAGTGTGCCTGGAACCAGGGGCAGCCTGGCCCAGGCGCAGCTTCCTCCCCTGCAGAAGCCAGGACAATGGGATTAGCTGCGCCGTAAGATAACGGGAGAATGAAGAGAGAGCAGTGTGTAAAAGCGTGTCTTTTACTATTTTTTAACAAAAGAGAAAACTGGCAATAGACGGGGTTAAGGCTACTCTATGTTTGCTCTTTTACTACTAACACTAAAAAATAAATTTCCTGATGTGAATGTACTTAGTGCTACTCCACTGTACAGTTAAATATGGTTAAAATATTCTGTTTATATTAGGTGACTTTTACCACAATAAAAAACATTAAAAAAGCCAGAAAAACTAATTTTAAAAAAGTATAAGTTAAATTGAGAAATAAATAAAACCTCCATGGTTTGGGATGTCAGGTTTTCATTCCACACTTGCTCTTTTTCCCCTTTCTGATTATTTTCTTTAGATAAATACAATATAACCTGCCTGTGAGCGGCTGAAAGTCCTGGAGGCCTGGCCTCGGCCCCGGGAAGGACGGCTCCGTGTCCTAAGGCAGCGCGGGCTGAGTTCTCACACGGCCATCGTTGCGTTGTGGAGCCCTTGTAGCTGCTTCCACAACCTTCCTGCGAACGTCCTTGATGAGGCCCTTTGCGGCAGCATCAGAGCGCAATAGCCATCCATAAAAGAAGACTTAAGAAGGCAGCTTAAACACCTGATTATGATGTTTTTGACAGAGGAACTTGACCAAGTTGCTGCTACATACATTTTATGATAAGGGCTAGAACTGTATAGCCTTGTACCAGGACATAGCCACATTTCAGAAACTATGTAACTTTTAACGTCTACATTAATAGCATTCATCCATAGAGTGCATTCTAAGTAGGTTTACCACCCATGTGATAATGCTCTCCTGGTAATTTAACATGCCAAATAATACTAGTTAAATATTTCTCTCTGAGATGCCTCCGGGGCCCTGTAAAGCATCCCAAAGGCAACTGAAATTCAAGAGGATTTTAACATTTGTATTTGGAAAGTTTGTCAAAAAATTTCAAAACACTTAGGCAAATGAGATTGTAAGTCACTGTGAGACAGTACTTATTCCTTAACCAAGTTACAAGAGAGCTCACCTTTGACATTAAACCAGACATTGCTTTAATATCGAATATTTCTTCAGAGCACATGAACCTGAAATTTGCTCAGACTGGCTTCTTTTATATTTCTAAATGTCTATATAAGCGCTTAATTCCCTTTAAGCCAGGTAAACAGAGCTCTTTTATTTACAAAGTGCTTTTGGCAATACCATGCTCCTACAACAGACATATAGGTAGATTCACACACAGAGACCTCATAGCTCCCATTCCAGAATTTCTGCCAGGAATCGGCTACAACAATGTAAAACCCATCAATTACAAAGGAGGTTGGTTCACGTTGGGTTTGCAGTAGATGGAACAAATCAAGGTCACCTGTCCAGATGGCTAAACCCTTTTTAGGGAAAAAAACACAGGATTTCTATTTGTCCTCAACAAGTCAACTTCTAGATCACCTACCTCATTTTCAGAATTTGCATTTTGAAAAGATGATGGGTTCCTGGAGAACATCAAGTGGAATATTTGCATCTCAAAGGCACAGAAAGGCAAGTTTCTCCTAGGATGACTTTGGTCCCTTAAGGCCAAAAATTTTTTTTTCCCCTGAAAGAATTGAGTGACCACCTCAAGGATGCTGAATGCCTGATACACCTGTTTACCTGTGCTGGAGTGGTAACATTGTAACACACTTCTCTTCATTTATGTTAGGAAGGCCCCCCCACCCCATTTCTATCAGCCATATGGTTAGTCAGAGCAGTGGCCTCCCATTTTGATTATTCATAAACACTCTTGAGGATCCTCCCTGGGTTTAAGATATACGTGCCTTAGATTTGGACGCTCTGTGGCTTTTTTGAACTTAATCACCAGCTGGACATCTTCGGCCAAGTCTGGGACCTTGACAGCCCACACTCCAGGGTCTATGAAGTCTTTTGCTTTAGTTCCAGATTTCATCTGTTCCTTCCCACTTTCTGTTAGACTCTGTGGTGAGGAGGGTGGTTTCCTTGCCTCTGGAGAAACAGAGCGGCCCTCCCTTAGTTAATAAGCCTCTTCCCATTAAAGGGATGGGATGGTCAGACACACACAGAAAGGAATGTGGAAACAGCTGGCCATTGATGTCACACAAAAGGGGCTGCAAGAAAGCGTGCCCTCGCCTCTCCCCTGATACCCCATCACATACTCCTTATGGTTACTAAGACTTCCAGTCGTCGGGGTTAAGGCCGGGAAGGTTGCACCAGTGTCTAAGAAATTCTGTCAGCTGGCTGCCCCGTCAGTGACCATGTGCGGCTCAACGCCAGTTACATAGAGGGTGTCTCTAGGCAGAGCCACTGTCGGCCTCATGCCCTGTCTGTCTTCTGATGGCAAAACTGTCAATGGCCCAGGGGCCCCCATCGCTCTGGCATCTGGGCATTCCCTCCGCCAGTGCTCTGGGTCTTTGCAAAGGACTCATGGATCGCGATCTTCCCCCCAGCACACCCTTTGTCCACCCCAGAACCCGGGCCCAATCTGGGTAGCTATGAGCCTAGGGGTCCAACAGGGCCAGATTGGCCCGGAGAAGCGGGCTTCCCCTTTGGTGGTTTCTGAGTGGACAGCTGTGCCATCATCTGGGCCTTTTGTGGAGCTCTCTGGGTGCCTCCAGCCCTTTTGCAAAATCCCTATGACTGGAGACTGAATAAACCAATTGAAGCAAACAGTTGTTGGCATCTGAGGACCAGCTGTTGCTTTCTGAGTATCGTGCATGATGTCAGCGTGGGGACCAGCAAACTGGGCTGGGAAATGCACGGCCTAAAGGGCCTGTCCCTCGGGGTTGGGGGGAGGGCTGTCCTGCTTCCCGAGATGCTCCTCTGGGCCCCCTGGGAAGGCTGCAGGGTCGTGGTCCTGTCCTCGCTGGACGTCTTTCGCGTCCTCACAGCTGACGGCGTCACTGTGAGAGTCTTGTTGCCCTCTGTCAGGCGATCTGGCGCCGTCTGGTGACGCGTTCCATGTCAGTGCACTTGCCCTGGTGACTCCATGGGGGGCCTGTCTGCCTCGGGGGCCCAGGGTGCTGGTGAACCCAGGGGCCATCAGCGTGTCCTCTGTGTCCTTCTGGAGTCGCCCCTCGGGGCTCCTCACGCCCTGCATTCCTCGTGGGTCTCGTTGCCTGGATGTGTGGCCACGGGCAGTTGAGCATACGGTGCCCCGGTCCATTTGTAACTTCCTTCTGTAATAAAATCTAACTGCAACCTAGGATCGTAACTCAGGGGCCCGTTTAGTGGCCACCTTTCTTGGCTTCCTAACTCATACTGTGGCCAAAGCTGATTACATAACCTAGTAAGATTTTTTTCCTTTTTAATTCCTGTTGTCCAGACTTTTCCCAGTCCCAGAGTGTATGGCCCAGAGGGGTATTAGTTGGGATGGAGGTGGCCTACCCATTTCAGACCCAAGCCTGGAGTGACGTCTCGAACTCCCGTGCTGCCCTAAAGTTCCGCTCTCGTGTCAAATCCACCACACAGCTTGGTGAGGGTTTGCCTTTGGGATTATGGGTGCTGTCCCTTCCAAGGTGGTCTCCTGGCCAGGTGTCACTGCCCGAGAAGGTGCCGCAAAAAAACTAACAAACAGTACAAAGGTGTCCCCAGAGGTGTAAGCAGTGGGCGGGGGCTGGTCCAGCTGCAAGTCGGGAATAAGGGTCAGCGCCTGTCAATTAAAAGTACCTCTTGTCGGCCACACAGGCCTCCTGGGGCGAAGAAAAGAGAGAGAGAAAAGAAAGGGGATGGGAATGAAGGTAGAGGGTAGGAGCAAACCTCTGAGCCAGGGGCAGAGTGTGGAGACTCAGAGCCTGTGGCGTGCGTGGGCCTGCTGTCCAGCAGGGACGGGGGCGCAGCCTCCACGCCGTCTGTCCAGCATCAGGCCGATGGCCCCTCTTGCCCCACGGTTCGCAGAAGTACGGGGTCTGTTTTCTTCGCGGGTCGTCGCTGATGGGTGAGTTAACACCTGGCGTGCGGGCCCTGCCACGAGCCCCGTACCCCGGCCCTGTCGCGGGTATCATGGGCATGGTCGCGGGGTGCAGCTGACACTGTCACTTCCCAGGGGTGTCTGCTCGTCGCCCTCCATCATGCGTCCTGATGGAGCTCCCGTGTGGGTCCTGGAGGCCGGCCTCCGGCCCCTCCTTGCGGACCGGCCCGCGTCTGTCTCTGAGCCTCTGCGGTGTGCGAGGTCATTGGTTGTTGCGTTGTCCTGACGACCGCACGGTAAGCTCCTTGGGAAGCGAGACTGGCTCCTGGAGACGGCCCGTGGCAGCTAGTGGAGAACGCAGACGCCGTAGGTGAGGCAGCAGCTGCTTGCTGGACCCTCCAGAGCTGGAACTGCCTGTGACGCGTCCCACTGCGGCGGCGAAAGCCTCTTTCTGCCTTTTCTGCTTCAGCGATGAATCCGGTCCATGTCAGAGGAGGGCGGTTGGCGAGCTGCAGGACGAGCTGATTCTGTGACTGCTCACTTTCAGACGTTTCAGTGAGCAGCTGGAGAGACTAAAAGAGTCTTTTTTTTTCTTTTAACACAGTAATTGGCTTTGCTTGCTTCTGTCTGGGCTGGGTCCTCACTGCTGCTTGCAGGCTTTCTCTGGCTGTGGTGAGTGGGGGCTGCTCCTCGTTGCGGAATGCCTGCTTCTTTCTGCACTGGCTTCTCTTGTAGAGCACAGGCTCTGGGCTGCCCAAGCTTTGGGAGCTGTGGCACGAGGGCCCCATGCTTGTGGCTCCCGGCGCCGGAGCACAGACTCGGTGATTGTGGCGGCCCGTGGGCTTAGCTGCTCTGAGGCGTGCAGGATCTTCCTGGACCAGGGAGCGAACCCGTGTCTCCTGCATTGGCAGGTGGATTCTTTACCCATTGAGCCACCAGTAAAGCCCTTAAAAGAGGCTCTTGATACTGTTTTTATAGGCAATTTTGCCTTTGGTTTTGAAAGTGTAGTATTAACTGTGGAAAAGCTAAAATTTCTTTTGACTGACCATTGATGAGTTTTAGCTAAGTTGGACTTTGTATCCGAGGAGAGAATTCTGAGGTTGAGTAACACAGGCACATCCATAGCCCTGTTCCGTGCAGGACTGTGCTCCCCCAACCCTGATGCTAACCCCCTCCTCTGTGGGGACGGGCACCTTGCTTCTGAGGGCGGGGGGCGCCTGAGGTGTGGGCAGTCACTTTGTCCACGTTGGGGGCCTGGGGTGGGGGCGCTGGTCATGTCCTCAAGGAGCTGACGGCTCTGCGGGAGCCTGGAGACTCCACCGCTCTGCTTGTGCGGAGCCGCCCCCAGGGTGCTGTGTTAGTGTTTCAGCGGTGGGAATTGAGTTCTTCGATTCTCAGGTGAGAGTGCTGGTTTAAATCTGTCATTTTCTGCTCTTCAGTAACTGATCGTATTGAAAACATTTAAAAGTAACTCTCCCTTTGACTAAAGCAGTTTCAGCTTGAAAACCTCACTGTTTGCTCATAATGTGGGTCCCGCTTTGAATGATCTCTTACGGTGAAAGAATGGCAGGTCACGGCACAGCCAGGCTATCACTCTTCACTGTTTTACCTGAGGCGTCGCCTTAGGCATTGCTCTTCATTGCATTTTACACATCAGTGTTCTCTTCCGAAAAGCGAGAGTGCAGGCTGGCCGGCGGGTGAAATGGGGAGCAGGGCGGCCAGCGCTCACACCACGTCTCCACGGGTGATGATTTCCCCATGGGACAACGTGAGGCACCTGGGTGCGTGCATTTCGTATTTTGTCTGGAGCTCGGTCCCTTTCCAAGGAGGAGCTGAGGTCTCCTGGGATGAGAGTCAAGCTTGTGACTGTGACTAATGGGGCCACAGGTAAATCACATCCAGAGAACCGGGAATGCTTGTTGGTGAGGAGCAAAGGAATGGAATGTCTTTCCCAAGTGTGGTGTAGATCCTGCTGGTCCCTGACTTCTGCCCATACTGACAGAGCAGAGCTGAAGCAGAATCTGAAGGTGGGGAAAGGCCTTACTTGGCCTGAGGCAGCTGACCAGAGGGAGGGAACCTGGTCCTTTCGTCTGTTTATTTTGTGAACTTGACTTTGAACGAAGACTGTCTCGGGTCCTAAATGATGCCATTGCAAAATCAGTAGAGCAGACCTGATATCTAAAGAGCGGTTGCCCAAAGAGAAGGGATTGTTGTGGGTATTTTAATGATCTGGCAAAGCTTTTAAAGCATTTATTGTTTTTAAATATAGAGTAATATTTAACAGTAGACTTCACTTCAGTTGAAAGTATCAAAATTATCACATATGTAACATTACGTATAGATATATATCCTTGCATGCATTTGTTTCTGAAATGTGGCAGATTTTCAAGTGAAGACTTCTCGTTGTTGCCCATTTGGGTCAGAACACCAGCAGCTGTAGGGTGTTAGTACGTGTCTACCAGTAATTTGAGTCCTTTGTTTTGATTACTCAGATCTTGATAAGTGAATCTGTGTAGGCGATTGTGTGGTTTTCAGTCCTTGCTTGATAGAATGGATTTTTTTTTTCTTCTTGAAATTAGTAAACACAGCTAAACAATGGTCTTCAGTGTGTATTAGAGCAAATGCTTGAAGGTACCTGCAGGGGACACCAGGAACAGTGCTGAAGTTCTCCCAGCAGGGTTAATTTATTGCAGGAGAGCCAGCTGACACATTGTTTCTGTACAGTAACTGCAGGGGCTTGTTACCAATCATCCAGGTTGTTTCACATATTCTGATGCTTCAGTGGAAATCTTTAAACAGTGCCCTCGGCCTTATTTTAGGAAACGGCTAAGCTAAATAGGTAGACTTATGCCAGGTTTCATTAATTGGTGTCTTTGCTGTTTTTAAGGGATAGGCCTAGGCCTCCACTGCAGTAGCATAAGCAAGTGATTTTTGAGTTGCCGCACAGTTAATCCTTTAGTAACACTGCACAGTCAGACGTCACGCAGTCCCAGCAAATCTTGAAACTGAGCAGCTGGCGAGTCCCTGCTTTCCCTGCGCGTTTTGTCCACATGTACCCTTGGTTTCCACGTGGGGAAGGTCGCTTATTTCCAGGGCCGGTTTGGCTGTGTGAGGCCCAGCTGGTGGCTTCGATCACAGCAGCTTTGGTGACTTGAAGCCTAGCCGAATTTGAGAGTCATTGCCAAGAAAGAAATGCTGTATTTAATAGGATAAAAGTTTAGCAAATGTGTGTTCCTTGAGTCATTCTTTGACAGGCATTTACTAAACGTCCCTAGTTCTCCGTTTTCTCATTTGCGAAACGGGAGTGGTGATGGTGTGGGGAGCTTGAGGGAGAGGGCGTGACGGAAAGGCATGGAGAGAAGGAGTGCCTGTGATGCCCCCGCCCTCAGGATGCAGACCCAGACCTGCTGCTGGAGCATGTGGGCCAGGGTGCCCGCGCCTGAGTGGGGCTTCGTTGTTTATCGCAAGCTGATGAGGTCTTAGGAAGCTGAGTTCTCTGTTTAATATGTATGAGCATCATCTTGGCCCCATTTCTTTAAGATGGCCCGAGGGTGGCAGCTGGGGTTTTCTGCTGAGACATTCATTCTGTCTTGGGAGAAATTCTGAGTGTCTCTGTTACTGACCTGGGGAGTGGGTGAAGGAACTCGCGTGTCGGGTGGACTGATGCTGGCAGGGCCGACGGGGCAAGTGTTGGTAGTTTAGCCGAGTAGCGGAATGGTTGTTAGGGATCGTTGCTGACAGCTCCAGACACTGGTTAAGGATGTAGTTGAGTTCTTCCACATGGTTGGATCCTCCAAGTTGCTATCCAAATGGACACATTTAGAAGTGGTGGCTTTGATCAAATTTTTCGACTGCTGTGTAACATAAGCAGCATGCGGTCACACAAGGGCAGTACTTTCAGGAGCAGACGGTGCCGTGTGTGGACTGGGCCACCCTGGTCCAGGTCGCTGTGCCGGCAGGCAGCGTGTTCTGCAGGAGTTACCGTTACTCTTGACCCACTTGAAATCTTAAGGCTGTTCTGGAACATTTCCTCCCCTGCTGGGATGTGTCCTTTCCCACCGCACTGAGGAGAAGTGATGAGTGTTGCTTGGCACCCGGGAAACGCCGTGGAGTCACCCCGGAGTTCAGATCCTGGTTCCGCCTTGTGCTCTTGACCGGGGACCCAGCCTCCCGGGCCTCCCTGGAGCACACAGCCTGAGAGGGCAGGGCCCTGCGCCCGTCCGTCGCTGCGCTCCAGAGCCCAGCACAGCATCTGGCAGCGGACATCAGCAGTGGCAGGGTGTCGCCCCGGTGGCAGCGGAGGCAGGGCCCAGGCCAGGCCGCCGACTCAGCAGGAGGAGCGCGGGGCTGAGGCTCAGGGCTGTGATGGAGCGGGGTTTAGACCATCGCCGCTGTTAAGTGGAATCTCAAGCACATGTTCTCTGTGTCTTTGTTGACTCTATCTTTAAAGAAAATAATTTTACTGTATTTTAGATCAGTTCTGTGATAGATTGAAAATGAAAACAAAAGGGCTCTTTTCATCAGAGGTAGTTTGAAAAGCCCTGTGCTCCGGGCCAGCAGGTGAAGATGGGGTGTAGGTTCTGGTCAGGGAAGGCTGCTCTGAAGGTGAGGTTTGTGCTGAAATATGAAGATGCCGGGGCTCATCTTGACAGGCCTCAAGGTGACAACAAGCCGAGTCTGAATGTCCTCGGAGTGGAGAGAGGCTGGGAGCACAGTGAGGAGGGGGGACAGGAGGCGACTGACGGGCGGGCAAGGAGGGCCCCTTGACTTGACAGCAAGGCTGAGTTTTGTCCAGAGTGCTGATTTTATCCAGTGCCTTCTCTGAAGTCTTCATGGTTGAAGAAGATCACTTTTGCAGCATGGATATTAGGGTTCAAGAAAGAGGGACAGTACAAGTTAGGAGTTCATCCTAAAGGAGATCAGTCCTGGGTGTTCATTGGAAGGACTGATGCTGAAGCTGAAACTCCAATACTTTGGCCACCTCATGCGAAGTGCTGACTCATTTGAAAAGACCCTGATGCTGGGAAAGATTGAGGGCAGGAGGAGAAGGGGATGACGGAGGGTGAGGTGGTTGGATGGCATCACCGACTCAATGGACATGAGTTTGAGCAAAGTCTGGGAGTTGGTGATGGACAGGGAGGCCTGGCGTGCTGCGGTTCATGGGGTCGCAGAGAGTCAGACACGACTGAGCAACTGAACTGAACTGAACGAGTTAGGAGGCTGGTGGAGTGGTTCAGCCCAGAGGTGGTGGTGGGGTGGTCCAGGCAGGAGGTGGTGGTGGGACAGTCCTGGAGGTGGTGGTGGGACGGTCCTGGAGTTGGTGGTGGGGTGGTCCAGGCAGGAGGTGATGGTGGGACAGTCCAGGCAGGAGGTGGTGGTGGGACGGTCCTGGAGGTGGTGGTGGGACGGTCCTGGAGGTGGTGGTGGGGTGGTCCAGGCAGGAGGTGATGGTGGGACAGTAAAGGCAGGAGGTGGTGGTGGGACGGTCCTGGAGGTGGTGGTGGGATGGTCCTGGAGGTGGTGGTGGGACAGTCCAGGCAGGAGGTGGTGGTGGGACAGTCCAGGCAGGAGGTGGTGGTGGGACGGTCCTGGAGGTGGTGGTGGGACAGTCCAGGCAGGAGGTGGTGGTGGGATGGTCTTGGAGGTGGTGGTGGGACAGTCCTGGAGGTGGTGGTGGGACGGTCCTGGAGGTGGTGGTGGGGTGGTCCAGGCAGGAGGTGATGGTGGGACAGTCCAGGCAGGAGGTGGTGGTGGGACGGTCCAGGCAGGAGGTGGTGGTGGGACAGTCCAGGCAGGAGGTGGTGGTGGGACGGTCCTGGAGGTGGTGGTGGGGTGGTCCAGGCAGGAGGTGATGGTGGGACAGTCCAGGCAGGAGGTGATGGTGGAACAGTCCAGGCAGGAGGTGGTGGTGGGACGGTCCTGGAGGTGGTGGTGGGGTGGTCCAGGCAGGAGGTGGTGGTGGGACGGTCCTGGAGGTGGTGGTGGTGTAGATGGGAGTATTGCGGGACAGTGGAGCCAGTAGGCTGGTCTGTGGGATGTTTTAAAGTTGACCTGGTAGGACTTGCTGACAGATTGGATTTGGGGAGTGGGAAGGGCGGCAGGGGTGACTTATGAGTGTGTGTCTTGATCGATTTGGTAAATTGAGATGCTGGTTATCAACAGGAAGATGTAGTTTGAAGAGAGGGGCGGGTGGGGATTGAGATGTGAGAAGTGTTACCTTCCTTGTTCCTGTGAACCTCTTTATAAATCCTTTTAAAAGTGGAACTTCACAGTTCTGACTTCTATACTATTGTTACAGAGGACTTGGAGAGGAAATGCCTTGTGCAGGAGGCACCTGGGAGTCTCCAGCAGGTTTCATGCCTTCAAAACATCAGAGAAAGAAATCTTTTTGTTGCTCAAATATTTTGGAAACTCTCAGAAAAATTCTTTGGGATGACTGGGAGGACTTGTCCACATTAGCTGTTATTGATTCCTGAGTGGTGTCCTGCTCCATGTGTGCTTAATTGGCCTGTGCTTCTGTCTCAACTCGTCCCACAAAGGAACACGCTCCTTACAGGGCGGGGCAGAGCTGTGGGCGGCCCTCCAACTGGATCTCACACAGTGTCCTGTTCTTAAGACAATGAGAAACGAGGAAAGGAAAAATGCAGCCTTTATATTAGCTTTTAGCCCCTAGTCTATTTTGCAAACTATTTGTGTGTTTGGTGACACCCCTCCCCACCCCCTTTTTGTTCCTTTGGTAAGTTCAGTGACACAAAAGATCAAGACTCATGATCACATTTATGACCATCACACCAGAGCTGCCCTCCACCCAGAGGACGACTGGGAAAACGGAGTGGTTCTGGTGCCTGCCTTTCTCGTAGCCTTAGGGTCTTTCCAGAAAGCGCCAGAGGTCTTTGATTTGGTCTGGGCTCTGTAAGGTGAGACCCTGACGCTCCTATTTTTTTCCTTTGCTCTTGTGATGATGCCCAGCCTCTGGCGTCTCTGCCAAGGCTGGTGGGCATCTTCGCCTGTTCTGAGGCCGCCTTCGGTTCAGTCCTGTATCCCTGAGTGGTCCTCGCATGCCCAAGTGGTGCCGCTCAGACCACAGACTGAGAATTACTTAGTCTACCAGTGGAGGACCTGTCCTTTGTAGCTGGCCCTTGTCAAGAAATTGCCTGTTCCCATTTTGTGTCTTTTTCATCTCTAGTATGATCTGATTGGTGTAGCATCTGAAATTTCACTTTGTTTTTAAGTGAGAATTCTATTGATCTTATTGACTTCGGCAGTCAATCCAAATTTCAAAATAGAGAAACTTAAAATGGTTTTTTTTTTGGCATAACCCTTTCAAACACCTGTGGATTGATACTGCAACTTCTTCAAGTTTTAAAGCTACTTTAGAATTTTTTATTGTGAATACCAATTGCCTGTTTTTAAAGAAAGGAGTTATCTTAGACTTAACTTGGACTTGTTCAGAATATTTCTGCCGGGTTTTATAATCTTGATGTTTTCTGTGTCCTGTGGTGTTTTGCATTTATTTCTCATCTCTTGGACTCAATGGTGGTGTTCTTGAAGGCACGTAGCACTTTTGCTCATTGTTATGTTCCACAAAGAGCACAGAGTTGTCTCTTGCACAAAGTAGCTACTCGATGAAAGAATGCTGAGTGATTTCAGGTTGCTTTGCTCTGCTCGCGGCAGCCCTGTTTCTGAACGCCGTGGGGAGTATCTTGTACACTTGGAATGTGTTTCCAGTGACATGCTTTGGCATCAGAGCACCCTTGTTCGTGGGGGACGTCTGCATATGTATGTCCGATGCTGCCTCTGTTTCCTCATCGGTAAGGTCAGCGTGGAAGCAGTGCTCTCTTACCAGGTGGGCATGGCACTTGCTGTTGCGTGGACCCTGAGTGAATGAGTATACAGGGTCACAGCCTGCTTCAGGGGCCCTGTCAGTGTTGGATGCAGACTAGCCTGTACTGTCATTAGTAACAGAGACTCGGTGGATGTTTTATGTGTGGCAGTCTGAAGGCGTGTGCCTGCCCTTGTGTGTGTGGAAACGCAGCGGATTCAGTCCGACTCCTTGAGGTTTGAGTGTCTGGGTGGCAGTGTGCTGGGAGGGTCGCTCCGAGGCAGTGATGGGGCTGCTGGCTCGGAACCTTGTGGGCCCGAGGGTGCTGGGCCGGCTCCAGCTTCTACCCGTGCTGTTCCCTTGGGAGGGTCTGCGGGGCCGTGGAGAGGACAGATGGTCCGCCAGGCCAAGGTGGCAAGTCTCTTTGAGCTCTATGATACTTCGCTTTAGTTCTGTCCAGCCCAGGAAACACATTTTTGTTATTCTCAAGCTCCTTAAATTGGCTGAGTCTTTTTAAGGGCTGGTGATGTTTCAGTCGCCTTAACTTACCATCCCTTTACTGGCTCTTTGGCGCTGTACCATCTTTGTTTGTGTATATATTTTGTTCATACCGTTTATTGTCCATTTCTATTTCATCAAGTGACATATAATACAGACTGTGCCCATTTTGCTCCCCAGCTTGCACATATTCAGTTGAGCCATTTCTTCTGTTATGAAATTCATTTTAGCTTTTTTATTTTTTTACTCAGAGAAGAAGTTCAGTTCAGTTCAGTTGCTCAGTTATATCCGACTCTGCGACCCCATGGACTGCAGCACGCTAGGCCTTCATGTCCATCACCAACTCCCAGAACTTGCTCAAACTCATGTCCATCGAGTCTGTGAAGCCATCTAACATCTCATCCATTCCTAATAAAATTTAGTATTTAAAAGATTTTTTAAAAATCTCTAAAAAGACTTGCCATTATTACACTGCTAAAGAAGTGCTGTTCTCTTTTTGAATTAGTGCTTTTTAAGGTGACTCATGTTAATTAAGTGAAATATCCTTTTCAAGAAGCAAAGATGTGAAGATTTGTTAGGTTCCCAAATCTGGCCAGCCCTGAGACTCCTGAGGCCGTGGTGGGAGGTGAAGCAGTCCTGCTGTTCGGGGGCTCAGTCACTGGCCCCCGGGAGGCCCCGCCTGCTCTGTGGGAGGACGGCGGAGCTTCCTCCCTGGCGGGGCTCCTCTGCTTGCTGTCTTCTGAGTCTGTCGTGGAGCCTTCAAAGGGTGGGCACCTGTCCATGCTGTCCTCACCCGCCATCTCGTTCTTCTGCCAGTTGAACAGCATTTGAGATGAAAATTAAATGAAAAAACAATTAGGACGGTTGTACCTGTAAAACAGAAGGGTTTCCTTTATCCAGAAAAGTGTGAGAGGTTCTCCAGGCATGGTTTTAAAAAAAGTGAAATTGGTGAGTTTGAACATGGATTTCTTCATTTTTCTGTGTAAGGTCTGAAAATACCATAACAGGAAGGAGTGGGAAAGAATGCATTGTCCTTTTTTAAAGGTACACTTGCAAGCGTTTACTCACCTAATCCCCCAGACTTTTCAAAGTGGGTGGTGAGTCTTTTCACACTGTGGGAGATTCGAGAACTCTGAGCCTCCAGCATCAGAGCACGGAACCTCCACCCCACAGAAGATGCTCAGCGAGTATTTATTGAATGAGGGAGGGTGTCCAGGGTCCGTGACCGGTCCGTGTTTGCCGGGCACCTGCAATTGGTTTAGAGCCGGATCAGCCTCAGGTCTCCGTAATAGTCAGGAGGTGCTGACATTGACCTGCGTCCTTGCTGGTGGCACGGCCTTTGGCCGCGTGGAGCTCAGGTTGCTCCTGGGGACCCTGGTGATGCCCGCCTGCCCCGTCTGGTCCTTTGGGTGGGGGGTGGGGGTTACCCAGTTCCTGACACGCCAGGAGCTTGAGGCGCCCCTGCGGGTCCCAGCGCTGAGCGAATGAGATGGCAGAGCCCTCAGTGGTTGTGGGCGTGTCTGTTCTATAATCTCGGAAGCAGGGTGTGTCCCGGATGAAAGCTGCTACTGAATGGCCCCAGACCTGGATGCTTCGCTTTGTTCTTGGTCATGAGAACTGCTTGCAGCCTCCCCTGCCTTTGTGGCCCCAGACCTGGACGCTTCGCTTTGTTCTTGGTCATGGGAACTGCTTGCAGCCTCCCCTGCCTTCATGGCCCCAGACCTGGACGCTTCGCTTTATTCTTGGTCATGAGAACTGCTTGCAGCCTCCCCTGCCTTCATTCTACCCGCTGACTGAGGCCAAGCCGACTTTCCTCTGTGCCCTGCCTGTCTGTGGCTTCCGCTCACACCGCTCGGTTAGGCCTGGAGTCTTGCACTAAGAGCAGGGCATGCGCGTCAGCCTCTCTGCCGTGTCCTCGGCCTCTGCCTGAACCTTTCTGACTTTGGGCCTCCCTGCCTCCTGCCTTCTTTCTGTCCATACCCTGTACTGCCCTGGCAGCCTCTGGGGCTGGTGGTGTCGATCCCGCCTCTGGCGCGGGCGGCCTGACACGTGTGTCCCAACGCGCGTCGTCATCAGCTGTGGACTCGTGGTTTAACCCGTTTCATTTCTCAGCGTGAATGAAAATTTCCACCCCACTCCCCATTTTGGGGAAGAAACTATAGGTACCAGCAAGTGGACAGTAAGATTTTTATTAGTTTGTTTGATAATAAGAGGCTGTTCAGTTCAGTTCAGTCGCTCAGTCGTGTCCAACTCTTTGCGACCCCATGGACTACAGCACGCCAGGCCTCCCTGTCCATCACCAACTCGGATCTTGCTCATACTCATGTCCATTGAGTCGGTGATACCATCCAGCCGTCTCATCCTCTGTCGTCCCCTTCTCCTCCTGCCTTCACTCTTTCCCAGCATCAGGGTCTTTTCCAATGAGTCAACTCTTTGCATCAGGTGGCCAAAGTATTGGAGTTTCAGCTTCAACATCAGTCTTCCCAGTGAACATTCAAGACTGATTTCCTTTAGGATGGACTGGTTGGATCTCCTTGCAGTCCAAGGGACTCTCAAGAGTCTTCTCCAACACCACAGTTCAAAAGCATCAATTCTTAAGCAGCTTTTTTTATAGTCCGGCTCTCACATCCATACATGACTCCAGGGAAAACCATAGCCTTGACTAGACGGACCTTTGTTGACAAAGTTATACATTTTCTTTGGAGTGTATCTGCTTTTATTTCCTAAGTATTCATAAGTAGTAGTTTTTTCAATAACCAATAATTGCAAATTTGGCTTTCTTTTTGTCTATGTATCACTTAGTGTAGTATTTAAAAAGTTCTAACATTTTAAATTTAAGGTTGGTTATGAATTTTATTGCTTTGGGAATTGAGACAGTGGCTTCGTGCTGTTTATATTTGTTAGGAACTTTTGTGTTCTGATATATCATCAATTTTTATAAATGTTTCATTAATGCTTAAAAGAGAGATGTCTGTGGCGACAGTCTGATCAAACCCGCCGCCCGTATCAAGCATATAATTCCATCCTCTGCGCTTTGTGCTGGTTTTCCCTAGAGAGTGGCCGACGAGAGGGTTGCTCTTCGAGTGCTTTTAGGGGCTGTTCTCCATGCCAGTCCTGGAGCTTTTGCCTTTTGCTCTTCTGGTCTTCTCAGTCTGTCAGTTCAGTGACATTTGACGCAGAGACTCATGACTGTTCGTCCTCACTGCTCTCCTTAGTGCTTCTGCCCGAGGCTACTTTGTCTTGTATTAACGTTGCTGCTCCGTCTGCCTTTGGTTTTTATCTGCTGGATATATACCAGATCGGGTTATTTTGAGAGGTGGGATCTTACTTTTTTCCCTTTAATCTGAGAGACTTTAATAGAGGAGTTAAATTCGTTTATAATGACCAGCATTGCAAGTGAGTGTGGATATAATTCTGCCTCCTCGTTTTTTGCTTTTAATACCCTCCCGCGTTGCGTGGGGCTTGGGAGCTTTGTGTTTTGTCGTGACGCCTCTGCTCCTTGGTGTCCCCGCTGCATCGGGGCGGTGCCTGTTTCAAGCCCGCGCCCGAGACCGCGTCTTGAGTCTGTCCACCTCCTGAGTTGTCCCTCTGCCCTGTCTGCTGTGGTCTTGCCCTTCGCTGCCCGTCTCCCAGTTCCTGAGGCGAGAAGTCTGAGCTCGAGGCTGCCGGGCTGGTCCCATGCCCAGGGCTCCCTTGTCCCCTCGTCTCGTGGAAGGCTGGGACTTTGACACGTGGACTTTTGTGGGGGACACGGTGTATCTCATAACACGTAACATCCTGTAAAGGTGGCGTTTTCAGCCGAGTCGTGATGGACACATGTCCCGTGTCTCAGTTCACGGCCGCGACTGTCAGCGGTGCCCAGCTGTCCTCTCGGGGGTTAAAGGTTGCTCAGGGTCCTTCAGATGTGGCCGTGGTATTTCCGGATACTCTCTCGTTGCTTTTGTCCTACTGCAACCACCTTGCTGCCCATACCCACAGGCAGGGGTTTCTTGCGGGATCCTGTCTGCTTAGTGGGGTGTTGGGCCAGGCGATTCTGAGCACACTGCTGAGGAAGCCCGGAGGCTGTGCCCCCGTCCACCACAGCGCGGGGTCAGCGGTGCAGTGGGCAGGAGTGTGCGGGCTCGGGGGCCCTGCCAGCCAGGCAGCCTCTCTCCTCCACTTAGGGCACTGCTCAGTCGAGGCAGGCCAGGGTCCGTGGTTTTCTGCACTTAATTTCTTCATCACTAGTGGACTGAGTTCTGTGGAGTTAAGGACTTCCTCGGTATTTTCACAGCTCCGTCCTGAGCATCTAGAACAGGACCTGACACATACCTGGCACTTCATAACTATTTGTTCAGTGACTGTATTTATGAAATGAAAATAACGGGGGTGCTCTCCTACAGGGTGATGGGATACTTAGGGGGTCATGTTTATGAAATGCTTATTGCTGTCAAGAACTGGGAGGGGCTGAGATTTTAGCTCCTTACAAGCTGACAAGTTAGTTGATGGGTTTCCTGGGAGCTGGCGGAAGACTTCAGAGGCTTGGGTCAGAGATAGGAGGCTTCATGACCTACAGCAGTAGCAGCAGCCAGGGTGTCGCGTGTCCCTGCTTTCACAGGGTGACGTGGAGACAGAGGGAGACGTCCGTGCATGCAGGAAATGAACCCCGAGCTCAGGGAACCTGAGTCTTTTGTGATGGGCGGTAAGCAGGCTTTTTGTGGAGGGAAATGGTTTGCCTTCAAAGCAGTCACTGTCCAGACCTCTTTGAAAAGGCAGGACAGTCGGTCCTCCTGCTTTAAGATGTGCAGAAGCAGGGAGGCTTGTGGAGCCTTGTTTCCCAGCAAAAAGCCCTAACTGGTGCTGTCGGGAAAGACTGGTTGTGAGGGGGTTGGTGACGGTCACCTTTGGTCCCGTCCCAGCCTGAGCATCAGAGACTTCTCCCTGCTGCCCTCGTCTAATCCTTACTCAATCCTTGCCTTCCCAGCTTTTGTTTCAAGACTCCTGGGTGTGTTTTGTGGTTTCTGGCACGTTCATCAAGATTTGACTTGTTAATTTCGGTTACTTATTAATTGAGCTGTGTGTGTGTGTGGGTGCGTGCCCGTGTGCACATGTGTGTGTGTGTACGCGTGTGTGCACACGCATGTGTGTTCGTGCATGCGTGTGCGTGCATGCATGTGCGTGTGTGTATGCGTGTGTGCACACGCGTGTGCGCACATGTGCGTGTTTGTGCATGTGTGTGCGTGCATGCATGTGCGTGTGTGTGCGTGTGCGTGCGTGCGTGCGTGTACTAAATCATGGCCCTTACTCTGCAGTGATCCTTTCTGTGACGTATTTTTTTTTTTTTGGTGGGGTGTCGCTGAGCACGTCTGCTTCTCTCTCTCTGTCTCCCTCCCGATGTTCCTTTTTCTCCCCTCCCCTTCCCGGCCTGCCCCGTTGCGTTCACCTTTTCCTGAGTGTGTCTGGCAGGCTGTGTGTCTTGCCGAAGGGGCTCCGTGTTGAACAGGTTAAGTGTCTTCTCCGTCCCCTGTTCGTCTTCTCCTGCTTCCCGTGTTGCCGTTGGGATCTGGGTAGGAGCTCACTGCTCACGAGACCCTGGAAACTCGGGCCACGATCTCACTGTCCCCCTCAGGTTGAGGGTACGGACTCCTGAGCTCTGGCTCCCGCGCGCCTGAGTTCCCTTTGCATCCTAGGTCTGTCATTGTAATGCTGTTGTTTAGACTGATAGACAGTCACTGGCAGTGACCTTTTCAAATCATTTATTTACTTGTCTAATTTTGTCTGTGCTGGGTCTGCGCTCCTGTGAGGGCTTTTCTCTTGCTGCAGGGAGCAGGGTCTACTCTTGTGCTGCGGCACATGGCTTCTCGTGGCGGGGGCTTCTCTTGTGAGGCACGGGCTCCGGGTGCTTGGGCTTCAGTAGCTGTGGTGCTCAGGTTTAGTGGCCCTGCGGTGTAGGGGGTCTTCCCAGACCAGGGATGGAACCCCTGTTACCTGCGTTGGCAGGCAGATTCTTACCCACTGCATCACCAGGGAAGCCCACTGGTAGTAATGTTTGTAAGTCTGATGTGTATTGGTTTTTGGAGTTTTAAGTCTTCCAAAAAAGACAAGTGGGTGAGTTTCTACTGTAACTGTGCTTCTTTTTTTTTAAAAAAAAAACACTTAGTTTAGACTCTGCAGTGACAAGGATAAAGGGCTTCAAACAAGCTGGAAGTAACACGGCCTTCTTAAAGCCACACCAGGCACACGGCGTCCACCACCTCCGGCGACTCCGCGGTGTGGCACGTCCTGCCCAGGCAGCGAGAGTTGCTGTCCTTGACCTGCCTGCGTTCTCTCTGTGTGTCTCTCCGCTCTGGGTCTGTGTCTGGGCATGCTGTTCTGCTGGAGGAGAGTGTGAGTTAAAGATCCCAGGTCCTGGCAACTATGTTACGAACGTAAAGGGGAAAGTGGGAGTTGTGATTGTCATCATCAAGTTGTTGGTGCCTCTGTTTCCCAGCAGATGGAACACTGGGTCCCCTTTTCTTGCGGGAGCATGGGGGCCTGCCTGGTTGCTTCGGACTGTTCCGTGTCCTGTTGTTGAGTGAGCTGTTCCCTCTGAGGATTTTTCAGCTGCTTCTTTTTAAACACCTGGACTTCAGTTAGAACTACCGCGATAGAAATGTGCCTTAACTCTTCTGTTTCTCTGAGTGCCTTGCGGCTCCCGGCTTGTCCCCGCGTTAGGTCTGGTGAATGCAGTGCTGCCTGTGTTTGAAGGTATCCTAGATACTGAGAAAGGAAATGGTCTTTGGCTTTTCCTGTGGAAGTTGATGATGGAGCTAAAGTGAAATCCACAAATTCTCTCTGAACCTCAGTGTGTTTTTCAGGCACTCAGTCTACTACTGGAACTCTTTAAGTACTCACAAAATGTGGTTGCCAATCTCTTCATTGTGTTTTGTCAATATAATATATCCAAGTGGGATTTAAAATATCAATTATTATTTGTGTTCTCTTGTTGACTGCAAAGACTCAGAAATCCATCAAAATGACACTTTCTTCCTCTAAATATTCAGCAGTCAGGTTTCTGGAATAATTTCATTCTTGCCTGCAGTGGTTGTATTAAACTTATATTTAGAAGCAGAGTCCTTATTTGGCATTGACTTTGCCCCATTTTGGAAGTTTATTTTAAAAGAAGCAGTTGATGTGTTCTGGCTAGTATTTGAAAAATGTAACTGTTCATTCAGCTTCCAGAACAGCAAAGAGAAGAGAGAGCATCATAGAGTCTCAGCTTGTGGCCCATGAACTAAAGCGTAGTTAGGGGTTTTTCCACCCAGCCTTCTCTCTCTGGACACTGTACAAGCCCAGGGTGTCAGCTGTCTGATGCTGGGAGTGGACGAGGCCTTAAACCATGCCGCATCGCTGGCCCCGCATGTTGGGGCTCACACTTTGTCAGCAGCGAGTGACTCTCTGCTTCCCTCTGTCTCTTCTGCTTGAAGTGGAGCAGAAACCTGTGGTCTTTCCCCCAACAGGTCCTCCACCTGCCTTTTGTCTGTGGAAAAACTTTAGCCAAAGCACAAGTTTAGTCAGAGAAAGGAGACACTATAAAAACAAGGGGAAACAGTCCAACAAGACTAAATAGTAATAGTTTAGTCATGAAGCAAAGTCAAGGGCCTTTAGTTCCTCCTCAAGAGCTACAGGTGATACTCTGAGCCATGTCCTGTGAGCTGTCTTATAGATACTGAACCCCCCTCCAGGTGGAGAAGTCAGCTGCGTGATGCCCAGACTGTAGCCAGTACAAGAGCTGCCACAGTTCCGAGGATGGGCCTCACGGACATGGGAACCAGCTGACCCTGGAACTGAAGATAACTGTACCCAGAGCAGCCGAGACGGTGCTGGTCAGACCAGTTCCATGTGATAAATCTCTTTGTTCGCAGTCACTCTGCGCAGTGTCCACCTGGCCCTGCTTCCCCAGGGCACTCTGGTTGGGACAGGGAGTCTAGCGCTCAAGCTCTCCTGACACGAGAACCCGGCCGCGGGTGGCTGGTTTGGGCGTCTGACTTTTCATTGGTGATTCTTTCTCTCCCTGAGATGTCAGATGTCAGATGTTTTTTCAGGTTTCATCTGAGACGGCAGATGACATGGCTTTCCACCCCTGCCCTGGAGGTTTCTCTAGTGCCTGCTCACTGTTGGGACAGTTTCTCCGTGTCCTCTGAGCCACACGTGCCATCATTCAGTGTCACCAACCGCGGCTCCAGGGCGCGGGATCTGTCCAGAGCAGATGTCCGGGGCGCTCCCCCGCTCTCCTGTGACAGTGTCACGTCATCGCTGTCACGCCGGCAGGAGGGCCAGAAAATTAGAGCTTTTTCTCAGTTGACGGGCTGTTGCTTCCTAACCTTAATCCTTAGATGGTCACAGAACAGGTGGGGCGGTGGAGAAGGGTGACTGCGGGCATGCAGAGGGGTTGGGATGGAGGGAGACTGCGGGGCGCCCAGCATCCGGGGGCCAGGTGGGGCTCCGTGCCCTGGGGAAGCCATGTGAGGCGGGGGGTGGGGTGGGGCGTGTGCACTGTCTCCTCAGCCCAGGGCCCCGCTTTAGACATAACTGACCCAGTAGGTATCAAATCTGGTCATGTCACAAAGCTCCAGGAAGGGCTTGTGCATGTGCGCGTGTGTGAGAGAGAGACAGCCGTAACCTAGGAGCTTTGATTCTGTCAGTTGCACCAGGAATAATTTTACTAGCAAGAAATGTAACTATCTTAAAAGTATGAAGTTTAACATTCCAACCTGGAAGCACACAAACAAATCTTCTCTTTTCTGTTGGATAGTCAATTTCTGCTTGCTCATTCAGACACGTGGTTCCCAGCCCCAGAGGCCTAAGAAAAACTTGATGGGAAAGAACTGTGCTCACAGATGTCCATTATTTGATGTTAGCTGCAGAAAACCACAGTCTTAATTTGCGGAGCACTGGTGTTCCATGGGAGGAGAATTTGAGAACCACTGAACTTGTCTGATCAGTTCACCGGAGCAAAACCTGGCCCCCATGCACTGCGTCTTACTCAAGATTTCAAGGTCACGTAACTACAGGTAGAACCAGGCCTGGAGCTCAAACGCCCATGCTGTCAGCTGTGCTTTCCAGTTTCGGAAGATGGGCTGCTTTTCTTTTCTTTAATAGGCATTAAAATATGTATCCTGGTGTGGCTCTGGGGCCAGTTTAGTCTCGAGAGGTTTTTCCTCTGAGAGCAGTGACCTTGTCCGGCATAGACAATTTCCTGTGTCATTAAGACACTCCTGGCAGAACGTTATTTCTGTTGCTGACTGTTTTGGTGAAGGATGTGCATGCAGAGCCAGCCCTCCGTTTTCCCGAGTGAGTCCGCTGTATCGTCACTTATCTATGGCAGGCCTCGCTTTCGACCTCATCGACAGGGCCTCCTGTCATTAGTGACCTGCTTGGTTGAGGTCTTGGCTTTCTTTTTATTCCACTTTTTTTTTTTCTAAAAGCCTGAATCACAGCCAGGAAGTCCTTTGAAACCAAACCCTTATTTGTGTTTCTGGGAGAATTTGGGAAGTGGTAACTCTGCTTAGAGAGGCGCTTTGGTTTGGTTTCCTCTTTCCTCACCTGGCGTGAGAGCTCGCTCTGTCCCAGAGACGCCATCCACGGGCCACGGGTGGGGGGACCCGGGGTCTCCCCGGCTGCCTCTGGGTCAGCGCTTCGTGGTACCGCTCTGTTACGGGTTGAAAATGAACCTCCAGTTACCCCCAGACCGAAACCAAGTCCTCAGAGAAGCACGTGGAAGCCCCTGGGGCCTTGCTGGGTCCTGTCCTCGACTCTGACTGGAAACCCTGCCCCCGAAACCTTCAGCCCGTGTCCCCAGGAGGTGCGGGTGGACACTGCTGCCTCTCACGCTGCTCAGCGCTGAGTGAATAGCTCGCTTCAGCTGATGAGTGAATCGCACACATAGAATTAGAGGTTAAACCCCAAAATAGTCCTAGCATAGTGCTTTTGACAACGTTTACTATCCCTGCAAACGTCCTGGAGAGCTGCTCGGTGTGTTTGGCAAGAGTCACAGCAGAGATTTAGGAGTGCGATGTTGATGAGCATGTTTGTCATCTGTATTGGCTGATGAAACAGTTGTCTTTTCAGAATTAATTTTAAAATACCTATCTAAATTAGTTGTTTGGAGTTGGAGATCAATCAGACCCTGGTTGAGTGCTTTGTGTCTGAGGTGGTTTCCAAGTCAAGCAGGGTCATCAAAACCTCACCCTCCAGGTTTTGTGATGAGCCAGGAGGGAAGCTGAGTCTGTGACACCCAGGGTACGGTTCTCTCCTGGGAAAGGATCACTGTTTGGAACCTACCCTTCTCTCAGTTCAGGTGTCGTGTGTGGCGTAAGCTGCAATTTATAAACTGTAATTAAAAAAAAAACTATTGTAGTAATCTATTGGAAAATACAGTACTACTGGTTTTTATAGGGAGCAAAATTTACATTTGAATTTTAAAATTCATCTTAAAATACATTAATTTTAGGCTTGAATAGATCAAGGTTGCCTCCCATTGACTGTAAAAGATTTATACTGTATGTGTAGGTAAGTGATTTTTCATTGGCTTCCTTGTTCTTTTATACTCCAATGCATGGTGCTAATCTATTGTGAGTACCAAATTGCATATTTGTACATATTACTTACAAAGGCTTTTAAAAAATAAACCTCCTTAAAGTTGGGTTTGGTTTAACAGAACAGGCGGTAGAGAGATTTCGGTTGTGTTTTGTAAAGTGTCAGAGTTCCAGAGTGTTGAGGGGAAGCGTGCTCAGCCCTTCTTTCATCTGGCCGAGCCCCTTTGTCCGTGATGGCCCCCCCAGCAGGTCAGTGCCGGCCTTCTGTCTGCCCCTGCAGAGTTAGCCGTGCGGAGTCTCGCTGTGCGTGGCTGTGGTTGTCACGCGCATCCGAGGACTGGGAAGGGCCCTGCCGCTCCGTGGGCGGGATGGGGTTGCTAGGACGGACACTGAGAGGGAGCTTGCAGCCGTCTGTGGCGGCTGGAAAAGGGAAGAGCCACAGTGACCACCTCTGGGTGTCCTGGCGGGAGGGGACAGCTCGAGGGCGACCGGAGGGGTGCTGCCACAGCCCAGCCCGTGTCCCCCCCAGTGACGGAGGGGCAGGCAGGTGGCGGCTGTGGCGCAGTCACGGTCCGCAGGGGTCCGGGGCTGTGTCAGCTGAAGAGTGGCCAGCTGTGGCCTGTGACTCTCACCAAAGCCGCAGGTTCCCGCGGCTGGGTCCTCTGAGGCAGTGTTGCGTGGGAGCAGCGTTGTATTTTGAAGTCAAGATGGTATGTATTTGAGGTGGGTTGGAAATCTTGCTTCACCTTTCTTCATTTTGTAGGGGAAAAAACCCCAAACAGGTGTCCCAGGTCACCTGTGCTCCAGTCTGAGCGGACCCCAGGAGGTGTGTCACCCTGTTTGTCTGAAATGTTCCCCACACCAACGCTGTGGAGAGTCGTGTGTGTGCGTGTGCTGTCTTTGGTTTGTCTGTTACCTTCCTAGCATCAATCCTGTGGAGAGCCCTGGGTTTTCCTCTGTGTCTGTAGCCTTCCTAGCGTCAGTACTATGGAGGGAAAACAAGCGTGGGCACCAGCGCGGTGCCGAGGAGGCGCTTGAGAGCGGAGCCTGAGCGACGCGCCTTGGAGGGCGGTGTGGACGCAGTCCGAGGCTGGGTCTGTCTTCACCTCAGAGGCGACAGCGCGTCAGAGCGCGTCGGGCGGGCCGTTTCCCCGCAGAGGCCTCTCTCCCGGGCTGTCCGGGGCCAGGCCGCCCGGACGGGTGTTTGTTCCGCTGCTCACCTCGCAAAGGAATCCCACGGATGGGAGCCAGCACCGCTGTCGGCTGAAACACATAATTGTATTGGGTAATAGAGGAATTCAAAAATTCCGGGTTTTTTTCCTTCCACAAAGCAGGCCCGCGGTGAAACCCTTTTGCAAGCGTTCCCCTTCATCTCCGACTGACGCAGGACGCGTAGTGGCCTGCGGTTTCCTAATTACTGAGGCCCTGAGCTCCTTGCAAGTCTGTCCTCGGTCTGCAGGCTTCCTCTTGGCAGCAGCAGTATTTACTCACACGATAAGACGAGCTCTGGCCTCCTCGGTGCTGAGATGCACCGTGAGCCGGGCCAGCTCGCGGGTCCCGGGCACCCGGTCAAACGTCCTGCCTGGGTCAGCGGGCAGAAGCGTGGCGCTTGACCACGAGAAACGAGCCCGAGACCGCCAGCGCCGTCCGCAGCATGGAAACGACCGAGCCGGGGTCCTCGTTCAGAAAGAGGTGTGTTTGTGCCCCCGGGCACTCGTCCTGGGGACGTCCTCCCCAGAACCTTGCTGCCTGAAGCCCGGTCCGTAGACAGGCAGTCTTGGCCCTGCCCAGCCCCGCAGGCTCAGGGCTTTTGAACACATGTCGTGCTATTGGGATGCACGGTAACATCTGAGCAGCTCTGTTCTGGGACGTCCTGAGGCTGTAAGACAACTTGGGCTCTGCTGCTGTCCAGATGGAGCTGTCAGTGGTTCACTGACTTCTGCACTTGACACGGAAGCAGAACTCCTCTGAAATACAAGGAAATAAAAGTTTACCGTGTGCAGGGAGAAGCCCATGGACGGAGGAGCCTGCTGGGGTTACCCCCATGTGGATGTTAAAAAGCGGACTGAAGCAGCTGAGTGCACAGGCACGCACGTGTGGATAGGGAGGGAAAAAGTTCTGAATTAGTTCCGTGTGTTTCTTTAATAATCACAATTCGGTGATAATTCTGTGTTCTCTTTGGCAAGTTTAGCAACATGGGCATAACTACGGAGTTTGGCTCTTATTTAAAGCTCAGTGCCTTCTGCTTTCTTCTCATTTTAATAGGACATGGGAGAAACTGTGGGTTGATGTTTGGTGGAAAGAAAATAAACAGGAGCATCTTCAGTGTGGAAATTAGAAAGGGTCCCTGCTGAGAGATGAAATAACATCTACTCTTAAATACATTTTTTAAACACTCATTTTCAAATCATATTCTTTGTTCCTTACCTGACTTTAAGAAAAGAAGAAGGCCATTTATTTTGTTGGTCACATTGTGAAATTAAAATTTTTTTTATTATGAAAAAAAGTATCAAAACAATCTTATTTTAATAGTTATCAGAGATGTGTGTTAAGAACATACTTGTAAAAACCAAAGACTTTTTAGTTTACTGTGAAAATCAGTTTTGGTTGTGTGCCCAATTCTTATTAGTTCACTAGTTTATTTCATGGTTTATTTGTTGAGCATTTGCCATGGGATAACACTTCGAGGCATGGCCTGCTCCCTTCTAGGACTTAGAATTTCTTAATAATAATAAAAAGAATCAATACTATTTTATGAGTAAGAACATTTTTTTCAGAATGCAGTAATAGGAACGTACATATAAATAAATTACTTCTGAATTAATTTCAGGTGATTGAAAAATTTTCTGCCTGTAGTATTTATCTGTCACACTTTGCCTTGAAAGTAAGTTATAGCACAGTTTACAATTAAGGGGGGACCAGTTTTTAAAGTCCTGAATATATATTTGATTTTCTAGAGCTAGGGGCAAAAAGTGGTAGTGGGTGAAAAGGATTAAAGAAAGAACACTAAGCATCCATTTAGATTTACCTTCACGTTTAGCAATAACTTGTAAGTATCCTCCCTTCCTTGAGTCTTTAGAAAAAGTGATCCTAATACTTTCAGTCCAGTGCAGTCGCTCAGTCGTGTCCGACTCTCCGCGACCCCATGAACCACAGCACGCCAGGCCTCCCTGTCCATCACCAACTCCCGGAGTACACTCAAACTCATGTCCACAGAGTCGGTGATGCCATCCAGCCATCTCATTCTCTGTCATCCCCATCTCCTCCCACCCCCAATCCCTCCCAGCATCAGAGTCTTTTCCAGTGAGTCAACTCGTCGCATGAGGTGGTCAAAGTATTGCAGTTTCAGCCTTAGCATCAGTCCGTCCAATGAACACCCAGGATTGATCTCCTTTAGAATGGACTGGTTGGATCTCCTTGCAGTCCAAGGGACTCTCAAGAGTCTTCTCCAGCACCACAGTTCAAAAGCATCAATTCTTCGGTGATCAGCCTTCTTCACAGTCCAACTCTCACATCCATACATGACCATGGGAAAAACCATAGCCTTGACTAGACGGACCTTGGTTGGCAAAGTAATGTCTCTGCTTTTTAATATACTATCTAGGTTGGTCATAACTTTCCTTCCAAGGAGCAAGTGTCTTTTAATTTCACGGCTGCAATCAGCATCAGCAGTGATTTTGGAGCCCCAAAAAATAAATGCCAAAAAAGTTTCACTTTCTTTTGTGATTGGTTATTCTTTATAGCTGTTTGATTTTCTAAGTAGGCTGGTCTAAAGTGTCTTTTCTAACTTTTTCACCTTATGGCCGTTGTTTTTGGTCTCACACGCATTTGTAAAATTTTCACAAAGACGTCCGTTAGCAGCCCCCCGGCCCCTTACCCCCGCTGCGGCTGGGGACCGCTGGGTGGAGCTCCTGCTCGGGAGGAAGCTGGCTTCAAAGCTCTTCCTCGCACTTCATTTTTCCTAAGGATCTGGTTTTCACAAGGGCTTGGTAATAGGAATGCCTGTGCACGCGGTGCCTGAATTGAAAACTTTCAGAGCAGTTGTGTTCTTCTTATCTTCTGCCTGGGACACCTTAGTCTTCTGTCCGTCAGGAGACGTTAGGCCGAAACACCGAGCTGTCATCCGTGGGTGGCAGGAAGTCAAGTGCTTCCTTTCACGAGAGACACCCAGAATCAATCTGGGCCGTTTGGTCACAAGGCTTGGCCACAGAAGATACACACCCGAGTGGTAATTGCCTTTCGAGTCCATCTGTGAATTGACTGAGTTTTTGGAAACTGTCCACTTTTCTGATTTCTTTGTTAATTGTCAAATCAGGAGGCAAAGCATCGTTGTCTTTTTTCTGCTTTCTCCTTTTGTGTTTTGTCTTTAATTATTGAGAAACAGCAGAGATTAACCTGGTTATACGTAACCTCTCAATGGGTGATAACATATCCCCTATGGTTCGAATCATCTGCGTTATATCACACTGGGCACGTGAAGTCTCACTCAAAGAAGTTAGTCCGTTTCTCTAAGTTGCCAGCATTTATGGAGAACTTGTGCCAGTGTCGTGGGAGGACCTGGGGACAAGCATCCTTTCAGGAAGAGCCTCCCCTCTGGTTTGGGAAAGTACTTAAAAAATAAAGCGTGGTTACATACATTATGCATTGAAAAAAATAAAGAAATGCCATGAGAATTCATTAGTCTCTTTAAGTTTTACTAGTAGGTTGAGCATGTGAAATAGGTTAAGAGCTGTAGGTAAACCATGGACTGCATCTTGTTTGGTTCAACCTATTGCAGCGTTCTTTGGAATTGCCGGTTTGGTCTAAGCAAAACTTCTAAAAGAATTTTCAAAAATGTGTTTTCTTTTTGTGTCTTTTCAATAAGAAGCTTTTATCTAACTTGCCTTTAGCCAGATAAAGCTCAGCACAAGATTAGGTTTGGCCAGGGGCTCAGGTCCTTAGTGATAAATAGTTTGAAAAATTCTGTTTTTACTCTGATCATTCGTGTAATTATGTCTCAGTACATGCTCTTATCGGCATGTTGTTACTCAAATACTATAAACTTAAAATTAGTTGTGAGAACGAGTTTTGAGTGGCACCAGACAGGGAATATCTGCATGTTGAGTGGCCTAAGTTTAGGTGGAAAAAATCTTTTACTGAGTTTGAGTTGGAAGTAGAGTCGGTACATACTTGTGGTCATTGACTTTCTTTCCTATTCTGTGTGCCAAAATCAGAATTATAGATCCTAACCGCTTCCCAGTATCTTAATTTTGAGGATAAGAGTGCTTTTCAAACATTGATTTTGTGTGTTAGTTAATGAAAGTCACTAACAGAAATCTGAACAGAACATTTATTTAAAGTGCCATTTTGATGTTGAATAGAATTTCTGAAATAGATGTAAAAGATTTCTCAAATAGGATCATTGTATGTATTCACAGCCATTTTCCTTTTAAGTCCAGAAAAACTGTGCAGTGGGCCAACATCTTAAGAAGAAAGACTAAATATTCTGTGTGATTTTATATCCACTTTTGTCTCTAAAATCTACCGAAAATATAAAATCTTTTTCTTTGAGTTTTTAGTAAACGTGATTATGACTCGGAGTTGTGGCGTCATCGGGAAGAACAGAGAATTCTCACAGATGAGGACACAGAAGCAGCCTTACTAAAGACTTTCTTACTTCTTATACAAACGTGCTGATGGGCGAGGCAGAGTCTCTGCCGCCACACTCGTCCCCGGTCCGCCCTTCTCGCCTCAGAATACAGGTCTTGCTGCCTCTTTTCAGAATATTTTAGTGCATAAGCCTGTACATACCCTTCAGAACTTGCATGAATGTTGTGTTCTACATAGCAGTCTGCCGCATGCAGATCAGACGTTCTTGTTTAAGCACGAATGTACAACTGGGTAAATAGCATGCTGTTGGCAGCGCCTTTGGATTTGCATCTACTTCATTTTGTGTCGGGGTCAGTGTCATTGCATGTGTGTTTATTATCTGTTTATATGTATGTTTTCTGTTAATTACCTGTTCATAGCTGTGTCTTTTTTTCATACTGAATGACTTTTCTTCTCAGACATGTTCTTTCTATGTGGGGACTGTAGCTCTTTTTGTCATGTTGAAGATAACTTCCCGCCTCCATTTTCTCATTTGCCTTTTAACTATTTGGTATTTTTTTGGCCCCAAAGAGTCGGACACGACTGAGCGACTGAACGGAAACGGAAAGATATTTTTAATTTTTCTCTTGTCCATCATCAGTCCTTTCCTCAATGACCTGGATATTGTGTCTTGTTAAATATGGTCCTTGCTCTAAGGTTATAAATACATTCTAGTGTATTAAAGATTTTGTTTGTCAGCCTTGTTGGGCTTGAAATATAGTTCAGTATCAGGACCAAGGCAAGGCTGTAACTTGATGTTTTTCCTGAAGCCCTGATTTCTCAAAGTCATTTATTGAAGATCCACCTTCTCCTCACTGGTTGAAACGTGCTCCTGGTCTCGCCTGCCTTCAGGGCTGCATCGAGGTTCTGAGTGTGTCCCAAGGCTCTAACCTTTGTTATGTTTTCATGATCTGTGATGTTCATGACTAACATGAGTCAATCCCTGCTAATCTTTTTCAGGATTTCCAGTTTATTCTTGCATGTTTGTTTGACACCAGCATATAATTTTGTCACTTTCTGTCCCAAACCCGATAATCTGGCATTGAATCAAATTTAAGGTTAATTAGGGTATAGTGGATATCTTCATAATGTTGAATCTTCTAATCCAAGAATAAAGATTGTCCTTGACTGTTTTAAAATACCTTTGTTTATACATCTTTGAAGTGTTTAAAGTTTTGTTTATATGATTCCTGTTATTAATAATATCTTGTTAACTCTATTTTTAGGTGTTCAGCTTTCCTTGCTAGTATAAATAGGATATTTTCCCTCAGTATAATTTTATTGTTTGTTAATTGGAAAGCTCTTGATTTTGATTAATAATTTTGTAAACAGGTAATTTAATAGATGCTTGTTTTTTAAGTATACAGTTGCATCATCTGCAAAATGATCATTTTTAATATTCTTTCCCATCTAATTGCATTCACTAGTAGCAGGAAGAAATTCTTATTAATTTAAATACTTTCCACCTTGACCAATAAAATATTTGGAGTGAATTTAGTTTGAGTATAAATAGCCTGTTAAGGATGTCAAAAGGCTTGAATTTAGTTTTCTATCTGATAAAGGATATTTACATACCATTTATCAAGAAGTGAAGTCAGATTATAAGGAGGTAACCGTATGGACCTGGATGCTTCTCCGTTTATCAAGAAGTGAGGTCAGATTACAAGTAGGTAACCATATGGGCCTGGGTGCTTCTCCGTTTATCAAGAAGTGAGGTCAGATTACAAGGAGGTAACTGTATGGACCAGGATGCTTCTCCATTTATCAAGAAGTGAGGTCAGATTATAAGGAGGTAACCGTGTGGGCCTGGATGCTTCTCCGTTTATCAAGAAGTGAGGTCAGATTACAAGGAGGTAACCGTGTGGGCCTGGATGCTTCTCTGCAGTGCTGATGTTTTCACTTGAAAGGAAGGTCTGTGTCTCTGACAAGGACCTCTCGGTGTGCAGGGCCCTTCAGTATGGTGGACTCTTACCAGAACGTGCAAACTTTAATTCAGAAACTAGTGCAGATTAGCAAATGCCAGTGTAGAGCAGTGTTTCTGAAAACCCCTGGTAAGGTAACATGAAGTATTTTGAGTACATTTTAAATGAATAATCATAAAATTGTATTACCTTAGGAAAAAAGTATTTACTCCATTTGTAATGTGTGTTTTCATGGTTGACATTTGTTTAGAATGATATCAAAGACAAAGCAAAATAATCTAGAGAAGAAAAGTAAAAGTAGTACATAAATGTCATAAAACTGTCTTAAAGAGTGAGAGAGATTGAAACTTGGAAAATCATTTTTTTTATTAGTAATATTGTAATCTCTCTGTTTTGAGATCAGGAGCAGTTTTCTATGCATTTTGTTAGTAACAGTGCTTATTAAATAATAATAGTAAGGGTAATTATCCTCAAGATCACAGGGTAGATACTGCAGAAACATCCAGTCTATTGAATGTTATTTTGTTTTAATTATAACATTATTAATCTGAAACAATTGCTTCTTTTAGGTGAAAAATAATTTCAGAGATTATTTTTGAGTTCGATTTCTAATTTTGTAGATGAGAAAGCTAAAACCAAACCAGTGGTTTCCCCAGAACAACATAATAAATGACAAAGCCAGCTAGGTGCTGGGGTCCAGAACTCCAGGGAGATGGCTTTGTGTTAGTGAGAGAAGCAGCCTTTCAGCTGCCGGGTCCTGCTCGGTGAGACGAGCGTTTCCTTCTTTTCTGTTTGGGTCGCGGCGTCATCCTGGTCAGTTCCTCCTACTGTTCGTCTCTGCACCGACTCCTCAAAGGAACGTCACTGACCAGTGCTGATTCTTCCCAGTGCTGTGTCCTAGGTGGAACAAGCATTTTCTGGTGGAAATAACAAAATGCATACTGTAATCAAGACTCCTGCATCATGGCAGGTTTAGCCATAAGACCGTCCTGTTATTAATTTAAAAAAAAATAAATTTCAGGGCTAAAGCTATGTAACAAACAAACGTGGAGGGGCTTCTAAGTATTTTTTTCTTGTTTCCAAGATGTATGAGGTACTTTTAAGACACTTAGGGGAAAAAGAAAAAAAACCAAGAAGGAAAGAAGAAGAAAACTCCCAACCCGAAAGGCTTGGGCTCAGTGAACGCACACGGCCTGGGCTGGGTGTGCTTGTGCCCGTCTGCCCACAGCTTGTAAAGTGGGTTAAATATAGCCTCAGCTGGTTCTGTGGGACAGCAGATAGGAAGAGAAGGGAAAGCTGGAGGCGTGCTGGTGAAAAACACTTCAAAGTGGTTTATTTCGACGCTTCTTAAAGGTGCCTTTCTCAGCACACTTTGGAGCGGTGCTCTGTCCTTGGTTCCACGCGGGGCCGCAGGGCCGGCTGGCCCGGGGCTGGCCTGGGAGCGCCTTCTTCCCCAAGGCTGCTGGCGCGGGGACGGCTGCCCCCCTGCTCTTCTGTGTGCCTTCCCTCCCTTCTTTTCTGAGGGACCTGCGTTCAGGTGCCCGGACAGCCGTTCTGCGACACACGCTTGCTTGGTCGGTCCGTGCACACTCATCGCCCGTCAGCTCGTCAGAGTGCTGTCCTGTCCACCTGTTAGGTTTCCAAAGAGCAGGAGACGTGCACCGAGCCCGAACTCGGTATCAGGTTAATACACGAGAAGGAAACCCATCTTGTCCTTATTCCCCTTTTAATGGCGCCCACTAAATGGATGGTTTCTTCCTACCAAACTACTGGCACTCCAGTGGTCCTTCCCAGCTAATAGGAAAACCATTGTCTGCCTTTTCCCTGTTACTTTCTCCGGGGAAAGCCTGTAACCTCCCTAAGCTGTCTGAGGCAGCCTTGGACAAGCAGGAAAGCAGTTTCCATTTGTTTTCGTCTCTCTGTTTCATTGTCAAGGTCTTGCTTTCCTCCCTGGTGGGGTGATTGAAGTACTTGACCTCTTAGGCCGTCTCCACCTCTGATTAGTGACTCATGACCCTGTCGATGGTGCTGTGGGAGCCCAGCCAGGCGGTGGTACCTCCGCAGATGCACCTGAGGGCTTCCAGAGGTGTCCACAGGAGCCGTGTCTCCCTTCTCTCCTGCGGGTTCCTGGACCCGCTCCACCCCCTAGGTGCCGTCTCTCCCCCAGAACTGGTGGGACCCGGGTCCCTGAGAACCCCTGCCGCCCCTGCCTCAGGTGTGGGCAGGCGCCCAGGCTGGCATTGATGCCCGGCTGCCCGGCTTATGACTCCCAAGTGCGTGCCGAGTCCCTGAATAGATCCATTAACTGGAGGTTTTCACACACTCGCTGAGTCACCCCAGCCTTTCATTTACTTTGGATCAGCCCCGTTAGCGGGGAACTGAAGGTTTTACTGCTCGAGAAATGCTTTTGAAACGTTATTTACTCTGTTGCTCACTCAACATCTGACAAAAATGTGAAAGTGCTTCCAGGAATAGTAAAAATGTGTTTCCAAACACCGGGCTGAAACAGGGGGCTTAGTTGTACCGTGTGGGGGCCCCGCTTTGAGAACGGCTAACATGCCACCTTTCGAGAGGCTTCACACAGGCATCTTTTAAAAAGGGACACTCCTAACATATTTTAAATGTGAGTCAATATATAAATATTTTGTTAAGACATCTTGTCAGCAACACGTCTATTTCATTATGCAAAACATCTAAGGACTTTTAGTTTCTAAGCTGCTAAAGTATCTAGTATGCTCAGGGGAATTTTTGTGCAGCATTTTACTAGGCTTGAAGATAGCTCTGTATTCTCTTGAGATCCTTAGGAAGAGCCCCATTTTGCAGCGTGACTTCGTTGTAAGCAAGAGTTGAGTCTCTGTGGAAAGTCCCAGCCTGGCGCTGCTGTCCCGCGGTGGGTGGTGGTGGCCGCGGAGATGTGGCCGGGTGGAGCCACACTGATAACGCGGGGACTCCAGAGTGAGGACCGGGCACCGAGCAAGGGTTTCCAGTGTCCGAACGCCAGACGAGAGAGAATTAATTCCAGGGCTTCGGAGTTACAGCAGTCCGAATCTGGGTCTTTCCTCCGCGCTCTGGAATGTTATCAAAATATCCCAAACTCTTGGACCGCGTCACTGGAAAGGCTCGGTTCAGAATTGCCTGCCTCCGTCTCAGCTGTCGCCCACGTTCATGGCTCTGAAATGAGGGCCTTTGAACGTGTGTGTGGGGGGTTGGTTTCCCATCTCGGTGGAGTCCGCTGGGCCAGAGCTTAAGGATTTCTGTCTTGATTGTCTTCATGATTTGTGTCAGAGCGTTGCTGGTCAGCTTTTTGGCCAACTGGTAACGTTTTTTAGGTTTTGTCAAAACTGAATAGTTTTCTGAGTGTTTTATTTTTCTTTTTTGTTCCAAAATACTGTCTTTGGCAAATATATCAAAAGACTAGAGAGACTTTCCTGGTGGTCCCGTGGTTAAGAATTCGTCTTCCACTGCAGGGGATGTGGGTTCAATCTCTGGTCTGGAAACTAAGATCCCACGTGCTGCGGGGTGCGTGTGTGAGCTAGGGAGTCCGAGCATTGTGACAAAAGATCCTTCATGTTGCAACGAGGGCCCAACACACCCAAAAGAATAAACATTTTGAAAACTAGTCTATCCATTTTTTTTTAAATTAAAAGACCGTAGACATTCTGAATTTACGAATGAACGGAATAAGCTTCAGTCAGAACGGACTGCTGCTTGCTCTTGCCTGGTGGTCCTGCAGCCCCGGTCCCTGGTGCAGGGCCCGCAGTGACTCCGTCCTTCGCGTCTCCAAGCCCTCCACCCAGGGGTCTTCTTCTTCATCTCAATTTGTTAAGCTCCTTGACATCTTGCAGAGGCTGGCCCCGAATTCGTCGTCATGAACTCAGCTGTCTGCTTCTACCTGACAAGGCCACCCTCCTGGATACAGACTCCATTTAGAAGGCAAATCAACACGCTCTGTATGAACAGCACTGCTGTAGAAGGTTCTTTGAGGAGGAGGATGGTCGGGTGCTCAGCCCTTCTGGGACCTACTGTCCAGTTGAAGAGGGAAATCACACATCAGCGTCGTAAAGATAGCTTTTCCCCCCTTTCTCAGGAGGTGGTTGAGAAGCAGGTTTGAGCATCAAAGTGAGGGAAGAAGTCACTCCCAGCAGAACACCCGAGCTGTGAAGCCTGGCTTCGTCTGATATTATCACGGAACCCTTACTCTTCAGAAGCCACAAGGACCGTTTGTGCTGATACAATTTAATCACATTCTGTCTTCTCCCGCCGTGGATCGCCTGCTGGATGCCTCCATCTGCTGTCACTGCCTGGAGCTCAGAGCGCCTGAGATGGAGCATCACCTGCCCCCCTCAACCAGCTGGCCCAGTATGCTCCCTTCCTCTGGGCAGCTGAAAGCTCTCCTCTCTTCTGCCCTCTAACTGCCCACTCTGCCCATCTCTTCTGTGGTCATCATCACCACCCACCCCCTTTCCTGGACTCGGGTGGTTTTCTATTTGTCTCCCTCTTTAGCTGCTCTTCCGGCTTCCGGTCGGCCCTGCTCACTCCTTCTGACCCTGAAGCACTGTTTCCACAGACGTAAAGTTTACTGATTTAAGTTATATGGGGGCTTCCCAGGTGGCTCCGTAGGAGACGCAGGAGACATGGGCTTGATCCCTGGGTCGGAAAGATCCCCTGGGGGAGGAAATGGCGACCCACTCCAGTGTTCTTGCCTGGAGAATCCCAGGGACAGAGGAGCCTGGCAGGCTGCAGTCCACAGGGTCGCAGAGAGTCAAACACGACTGGACAGGTAAGCGCACACACACGCGTGCACACGTGCGCACATACACGTGCATACACACGCACACACGCACTAACACATGCGCACACACACGTGCACACACAAACACACGCATATGCATGCACACACATGCGCACACATGCACACACATGCGCACACACGCGCGCTCATGCGCACGCACGCACGCGCACGTACACACACCCGCACACACACCCGCACACACACGCGCACACGCGCGCGCATACGTGCACACGCGCGTGCACACACACATGCCTGCACACATGCACACACATGCGTGCACACACACGCGCGCACACGCGCACACACGCATACACATGCGCACACACGCGCGCGCACACACACATGCCTGCACGCACACATGCACACACGCGCGCACACACGCACACACACATGCCTGCACGCACACACGCACACACATGCGCACACGCACACACATGCGCGCACACGCCCACGCACACACGCACACACACGTGCGCAACACACATGCGTGCACACACGCGCGCACACATGCACACACACATGCATGCACACACACGCGCGCACACACATGCGCGCGCACACACGCGCACACACATGCGTGCACACACGCGCACACACGCGCACACACACGCACACACATGCACACACACGCGCGCGCACACGCGCGTGCACACACACATGCGCACACACGCACACACGCGCATGCACACACGCACACGCACACACATGCGCACACACGCACACACACACACACAAGCACACACACGCAATGTGCAGGCCCTGACTGGGTCTTGGCTTTAAGAAAATAAACCGATATTAGAACATTTTGAGGCATTTGGGAAAGTTGCCCTAGGATGAGATGGCTGGATGGCATCACCGACTCGATGGACATGAGTTTGCGTGAACTCCAGGAGTTGGTGGTGGACAGGGAGGCCTGTGGTCCATGCGTTCACAGAGTCGGACACGACTGAGCGACTGAACGGGCTGACTGGGATGGTCAGAAACTGACTGTGTTAATGGTGCTGAGGTCACAGGAGACCTTCCAGGCCCCTGGGAACCGCGTGCGAGGAGGCTCACGGAGGGCGGGTGGAGTGTTGCTCTGTCACCGTGTGGCTGCGGCGTGCCCCACGAGGGCCTCCTGCCAACAGCAAAGTGAGTGCATGCACCTGGAAGACCCAGATGGGACAGATGTGGAAACCCGTCCACAGGCGAGTCTGCACGCAAGGCTCATGGGTGTTTCATCACTTTCGGGATCACACGTTGGGGAACTGCTGGTGCAGGCCTGGAGGCAAGGGCCAGGCTGGGTAAGAGCACGGGGCAGCGGCACCCTGGGAGCCAGTCTCGGCGGCCCCACCTCCCTGTCCCGTCTGCTGCTCATTTCCGGCCCGTCATACGACGTCACAGGTCGGGGGTTTGTCCCCCCTGCTCCAGACGTCCAGGATCCAGTCGTCGGCACAGTGCTCCCTTCTTCAGGCCTGGAGGGTGGGCCGGCTCCTGGCCCCTCCCCTCCGGGCTGGTGTGTTGTCACATTTGGTGTTTTGGCTTCTGTAGTATCACCTTGGTCTTCGCCTCCGTCTGCACGTGGTGTCTCCCTGTGTGTCTGCGTCCAGACTCCCCTCTTTGTCAGGACCCTGGTCACATCAGAACCTGTTGTTTGCGTCGCTAAGTCACATCTGACTCTGTGACCCCGTGGGCTCTATCCCTCCAGGTTCCCCTGTCCATGGGATTTCCCAGGCAATAATACCGGAGTGGGCTGCCAATCCTCCTCCAGTAGAGCTTCCTGACCCAGGGACTGAGCCCTGTCTCCTGCATCGCAGGCAGATTCTTTTACCACCAAGCCACCTGGGAAGCCCTCATATCAGAATAGGTTCCACTTATTCTAATATGAAAGTGAAGTGAAAGTCACTCAGTCATGTCCGACTCTTTGCAACCCCATGGACTCTACATTTCATGGAATTCTCCAGGCCAGGATACTGGAGTGGGTGGCCTTTCCCTTCTCCAGGGGATCTTCCCAACCCAGGGATCAAACCCGGGTCTCCTGCATTGCAAGCGGATTCTCCAGCTGAGCCAGGGACTTCCCTGGTGGCTCAGATGGTAAAGTGGTAAAGCCTACAATGCGGGAGCCCCAGGTTCAATCCCTGGGTTGGGAAGATCCCCTGGAGAAGGGAAAGGCCACCCACTCCAGTAACCTGGCCTGAAGAATTCCATGGATGGAAGAGCCTTTTAGGCTACAGTCCATGGGGTCGCATAGAGTCGGACATGACTGAGCGACTTTTCACCATTCTAATATGATGTCATCTTAGCTAATTTCATCTGCAATCACCCTGTTTCAAATAAGGTCTCTAATAACTCAGTTATTCAAATTCAAATAATTTCTGAGGTCCTGGGAATTAGGACTTCAACAGACTAACTTTCAGGGGACAATGTTTAACCTGTAACAGGTCCTGTTTTTAGACTGATGTTATGCTTTTAGTAAACAGCCCCTTCGGATATATGCGTGAACTTTCTCTCCCCTTTGTCTCAAGGCCAAGCGACAAAAGCCTGCAGTTGAAACTGGCTCGTAGTAAACGTGCTGTAAAAGTTACTTAGCAAGGTCTTTGTTCAGGTGCCATAGTTTACCTCGGCCTCGTGAGAAAACACACATGCCCGTTGTTGGGCACTGACCTGTTAGACTCTGCTGCCAAGTGGGTGCCTGAGCCTGAGGCCAGCGGGACCTGCATTTGTGCTCTAGGAGCGCAGGGGGAGAAGGGGAGAGGGAGTCGGAGACGGAGAGACAGACACACGGGGATGGAGATGGGGAACGCAACCAGAGCTGCACCCAGATGCCCTGGCCTGTAATTAGCTTTCACAGAAGGTGCCAAGCGGACGGCTGGAGCCCGTGGTGCCCAGTGTTTGGCTGCTGGGCCCTGTGGTCAGCTGGCCGGCGCATGGAAAGAGGCCCCCTGCCTACCTGGCCGTCTTCCCCTCCCGTCCTGTGGCCTCCTAGGCCTGGGGACCTTTGTCGGCTCACAGGAGGGTGGCGAGTGGTGCTCATTTTCCCCTCCTCCCTCTCGTTCTTCCTGCCTTTTCTGAGTTTGTTTTCAGCTGCAGGTCACGTCAGCAGTTCTCTGAAGGCAGGTGCACAGTGGGTTCCTGCCTGTGGGCACAGGACCTGGTGGGGCTCTGGTGGGTTAGTGCTGAGCTTATGGCTTACTGGAGACTTGGAATCTGACCCCTCGCTTGCAGTGTTTTTCTCGCAGAGATTGTCCCAGCTGCGCGTGTGGCTGTGACAGAGGCCTGGGACCAGCTCGGGGCCTGGGGCCTGAGTGTCCGGGAGGCTGTGGCTTTTCTGGGCCCACTTCCTCCCTGGTGCGGGCCTTCTCCTGTCCTGAGGGCTGCCGGTTCCCGAGAGAGTCTCTGAAGGGCCGGGGACTTCCTGTGGGGCGTGACCCCCTCCCCGGAGTACTTCAGTGCTGGCTTTTATGGAATCCTTGTGTGCATTCTTTTCTGTTTTGTGTTAGTTATTGAGTTACTTGCAGGCACTGCTGTTTTGTTCCCTGTGGGATATTTTCTTGGAAACCATGCTCCTTGGCTCCTTCCATGGCGTGTCTCATTTGTCACCGTCCGGAGCCACCTCAGCTGGCCAGTGTCCCTCCTGAGATCCAGGCCGCTGCCTGGAGGTGGTGGGGTCACCGGGGTGGCTGAGGGGAGCCTGCTGTACCATCACATGGAGCGTTTCCGAAGCCACGTTTTCTGCCACCGTGACATCACCAGAATCCAGGCTTGGGTCATCCCGGGGTAAACACCAGCGTGTCTCAGAACCGTGCAGTGGTTCCGTGTGGTTTGTTCACGTACAGTCCAGACTTAGCTTCCTGAGTTACTCACCTTCCAGAATTCGTCTTGGGTCGGGATTTTCCCAGGCTTTGTCAGGGACCCCCAGTGTGTCCTTATTCCGAACACACATTGAAAAATGCAACCGAGAAGCTCCTTAAAAACAGAAGTGCGTGGTTGCGTACAGGCTGAGCCCTGTTGCTCTTGGCGAGAGAGGGCACAGCGGCAAGGTGAAAATGGCCGACTGCGGGCGCCTGCAGAAGCTGCCCCGTCGGAGTCCAGGAGCCTGTCCTCTCCCCGTGTCTGGGAGGGGCTGAGCGGGGACAGACGCCCCCGCCTGCAGGGCCTCGGAGGCAGTGACCGCAGAGGCGGCCGCCGGCTGGGTGGAGGTGCTCGCTTTCCCACGTGCGACGTCCCGCAGAATGCTTTCCGGCGCCGCCTCTGAGCGGCAGGACCTTCACGCTTCACAGCACCACCCAGCACGTAAGCGCAGGGATGTCCTCGAGCACACAGTGCTGCCCTAGGTGCCCGGCCCGCAGGCCGCGCGCCGCTGAGATCAGCCTGTCCCGGGCACTGGGGGGTGCTCCGCTCCTGCCTGTCCTCGTCGCCAGGACGCTCGTGCCCCCCGAGCGCCATCTGGAGTCGTTGGCTGACGGCAGCTCTCTGGGTGGACGCTGACACCCTGCCCCGTTGAGGCCTGTGTGCCTGTGCTTGCCTTTCGCCGTCCTCCTGTGGTTCTAAGTCCCACGAGTCACAGCTCTCGCCTTGCTTCCATCTTCTGTTATCTGTGGTGTCTCCGGCTCCCTGGGGACTCCATGCTTGCAGAGCAGATCTGCAATGCCCTAGGACGCCCCAGGTGGCCTTTCTGTCACGGCTGTACCTGTGATAGGAAGAGTCTCACCTGACTGTGGCTCGTGATTTTATCCCTGAGAGAAATGAGGTTAAAAAGAGCAAGAATGTTTGCAAATAGGTAAACTCCACTTGTCACCAACGGTGACATTTAAGTAACCACCTCATAACTGAATGTGCAGTAAATGGAAGAAGACGCAGCCATCAGTATACGCGTGTCCTTCCGTTGTTCTCGTGACCTTTTTAAAGCCATAGATAAAAGGACACGTGTTTCTCCTCCCTCCGTTAGGCAGGGCACAAATTATAAAAAGGAATGCACAAGGAAACCTTAATAAATCAGGTAAATACTAAAATTTAACAATTCTTCTCTTTTCAGTCCTACTTTTTTTTTTTCTTCCAAGTTTGAAGTTTTCATTAAGCATGGCCTTGAACACTGGACAAAGTGCAGCTCTGTTTTGGTTAGAGTACCTGCAGAAAGTCATTTCCTCCATAAATCACTTGGGTGATCGGAGCTGTGCAAGCATGTGCTTTGCAAAGAAACAGCCTTTAATTGTATGGACCGTCACTCTGGGAGATAACAAGAAAAGGGAAAGGAAAGAGAAGCTCTGTTTTCCGTTTTTGTACAGTTTTAATGTATGTGCATATTTATTACAAAGAGATTATTTTAAGCATGAAGTTTACCTGTAATTTATTATTAACCTTTCTGCAGGTCTGAACCAATCTTTATCGATGTATCTGGAGCCCCGAGTTATGAAGACTTTCATAACTTTCAAGTTCCAAACTTGAAAGAGGCTATTCACAGCGGCACTGAACTGGCCAGTTAGGCAGACTTTTCAGGGGATTTTGACGGGGATATGCTTCTTCCATTTCCTTGGTTTTCTCCCACCTTGATTTTGTGCTGGAGGGTGGTGATGGATTTCCACAGAGCACCATGCTGTCCAGCACAGATGGCTTCCTGGGGAATCTCATCTTGTTCAGTCACTAAGTCGTGTCCAACTCTCTGCATCCCCATGGACTGCAGCACGCCAGGCTTCTCTGTCCTTCACCATCTCCCAGAGATTTGCTCAAACTCATGTCCATTGAGTCAGTGATGCCATCCAACCATCTCATCCTCTGTCGTCTCCTTCTCCTCCCGCCTTCAATCTTTCTCAGCATCAGGGTCTTTTCCAATGAGTCAGTTCTTCGCATCAGGTGGCCAAAGTACTGGACCTTCAGTTTCAGCAGCAGTCCTTCCAATCAGTATTCAGGGTTGATTTCCTTTAGAATGGACTGGTTTGAGTGTTTCTTAGCTTTCCTTCTATCCCCGCCCTGCCTCTGCTCGAGACTCCTGCGTCTCCTGGTACACCGACAGGGGACACTGTGACAGCTGCACAGGTTACCTGGCTCGTCTCGTCCACATGTGGGCCTGCTGACCCCTCTGAAGCTGGAGGTCCGAGCCAGCGTGGAAGTCTAGTCCTATCTCGGTCAGGAAGTGCCTGGCTTCCCAGACACTCTCAGGACTGGAGCGAGGGACTGAGGCCCTGGTTTCCCCTCTGTCCTCTGTCCACTGACACCCATGCCCGGTGAGGGTTTGATACTCACTAGTCTGTGACACTTTGCTTTGTTAACAAGTTCTGTAGAGACTGGGTTTTATGTCCAGACATCTGTAGGCCCGTCATTACGGAGTGATTGACCTTATTTAGTGAAGCAGGTGCCATAGACATCATTTATTACAAGTCTGTACAGTGCGATCCTTTCTGTTTCCCAGTTGGGATCTCCTGCATGTGCCGTGGTCTCAGTTCACTTCAGCCTGCTCACCTGTGAAATGGGTAAAATACTAGTGCCAGTGGCATGGCTTGTTGTGGAGATGTAAGAGTTCGTGGCCGCGGAGCACTGGGAGCACAGCTGCGCAGCCCGAGTGCTGAGCAGGTGCTCACTCTTGCTGTTAGTGCCGTGTCATCGTCACCTGCAGGCATTCCAGGTCACACGAGGACCTCTGCTTCCCGCCGAAGGGTAGAAGCTTCAGCACGAGCGTCGGATGGCAGACAGAAAAGGCACAGCGTTCAGACTGGAGGGGCTTCTGTTTTAAAAGGGAGGGGAGGTGGGCGGGAGGTGGACAACCGGCTCCCCACAGGACGCACCCACGTATCACGTCCGTGTCACACCCACCCAGGCACGTGTGTGCGCAGTGCCTCTCGATGTGCTTCTGAGGCTTTCTAGGCGGTTCTGGGACTGTGCTGGCCTGTGTGAGTGGTCCTTCTTCTAACCGTGTGATGAGACGTGATCTTTCTGTGCCTTATTAGCAGCTCTTCCCACTCAGCCCAGTTTTCTTACAACATTTCCCTAAACCACAGAGAAGCATTTTGCTGTGCTGGAGTCAGAAGTGCTGCCTAGTGCTGGGTTGCATCGATGCCCCTGGAGTTCAGGGGTTTGTGTTTTCATTCTTCTTTGTTCATTAAACTGAGTTTACAATAATCATTTGAAGTTTGAAAGGAATGTATTTTAAATCAGGTATCATGGGGGTTCGTTCTACCACTAAAAATCTCTGCTCACCTATTTCCAAATATTTTTTGAGTGTCTTTTATTGGAGATAGAAATTAGTTGGTTTTATATATGTTCTAGATGCTTAGAGAAACAAACTAATTGAGGAAATACAGCCTACTAGAAAAATGTGTAAGAAATATTAAAGATAAGAATAAATAATTTCCAGAAGAAATAGGGCACACAGTCATAAACACAAAAACCTTGTCAGTCTTAATATTATCCTAATCAAAAAATGGAAAGAAAAGCATCATTTTTTAACTTATCAAGCTGAAAATAAAATATTTTCTAAAAATAACTTTTTAGATAATTTCTTTCCTCTATGATATTTTATATAAAGTTTACCATTAGACGCAGGACTTAACATTAGAATCTTTTGAAATTGAATATTAATTTGAAATTAGCATTGCAAAATTTTGAGATTGCTTGTGGGAAGGAACTGAAGGTAAAGTGATGTTTAGGCCGACCGTGGTCCAGGTCCAGCCACTTTCTAAAATGCTGCCCTTAACCTTCCAGCTCATCACGGATTCCTGGGAGGTCCTGGATCAGCAGCAGAACCAGTGTAACCACTGGATGTATGATGTGCATGTGAGGTGTATGGCATGCGTGTGTGTGTGAGGTGTGCAGTGTGCATGTGTGTGGTGTGTGTGTGTGAGGTGTGCAGTGTGTGGTTTGTGCGTGTGTGTGTGAGGTGTGCAGTGTGTGTGGTGTGTGTGTGTGTGAGGTGTACAGTGTGCCTGTGTGTGGTGTGTGCATGTGTGTGTGAGGTGTGTGTGTGTGTGTGTGAGGTGTACAGTGTGCCTGTGTGTGGTGTGTGCATGTGTGTGTGAGGTGTGCAGTGTGTGTGGTATGTGCGTGTGTGTGTGAGGTGCGCAGTGTGTGTGGTGTGCGTGTGTGTGAGGTGTGCAGTGTGTGTGCATGTGTGTGTGAGGTGCGAAGTGTGTGTGTGGTGTGTGCGTGTGTGTGAGGTGCGCAGTGTGTGTGGTGTGTGTGTGTGTGTGGTGTGCAGTGTGTGTGCGTGTGTGTGTGAGGTGCCAGTGTGTGTGGTGTGTGCGTGTATGTGTGAGGTGTGCAGTGTATATGGTATGTGCGTGTGTGTGTGAGGTGCGCAGTGTGTGTGGTATGTGCGTGTGTGAGGTGTGCAGTGTGTGTGTGCATGTGTGTGTGAGGTGCGCAGTGTGTGTGGTGTGTGTGTGTGAGGTGCGCAGTGTGTGTGGTGTGTGCGTGTGTGTGTGAGGTGCGCAGTGTGTGTGGTATGTGCGTGTGTGAGGTGTGCAGTGTGTGTGCATGTGTGTGTGTGTGTGTGTGTGTGTGAGGTGCGTAGTATGTGTGGTGTGTGCGTGTGTGAGGTGTGCAGTGTGTGTGCATGTGTGTGAGGTGCGAAGTGTGTGTGCGTGTGTGTGTGAGGTGCGCAGTGTGTGTGGTGTGTGTGTGTGTGTGAGGTGTACAGTGTGCCTGTGTGTGGTGTGTGCGTGTGTGTGTGAGGTGCGCAGTGTGTGTGGTGTGTGCGTGTGTGTGTGAGGTGTGCAGTGTATGTGGTATGTGCGTGTGTGTGTGAGGTGCGTAGTATGTGTGGTGTGTGCGTGTGTGAGGTGTGCAGTGTGTTGTGTGTGGTGTGTGTGTGTGAGGTGTGCAGTGTGTGTGCGTGTGTGTGTGAGGTGTGCAGTGTATGTGGTATGTGTGTGTGTGAGGTGCGCAGTATGTGTGGTGTGTGCGTGTGTGAGGTGTGCAGTGTGTTGTGTGTGGTGTGTGTGTGTGAGGTGTGCAGTGTGTGTGCGTGTGTGAGGTGTGCAGTGTGTGGTGTGTATGTGTGAGGTGCGCAGTGTGTGTGGTGTGTGCGTGTGTGAGGTGTGCAGTGTATGTGGTGTGTGTGTGTGAGGTGCGTAGTATGTGTGGTGTGTGCGTGTGTGAGGTGTGCAGTGTATGTGGTGTGTGTGTGTGTGAGGTGCGCAGTGTGTGTGGTGTGTGCGTGTGTGAGGTGTGCAGTGTGTTGTGTGTGGTGTGTGTGTGTGAGGTGTGCAGTGTGTGTGCGTGTATGTGTGAGGTGTGCAGTGTATGTGGTGTGTGTGTGTGTGAGGTGCGCAGTATGTGTGGTGTGTGTGTGTGTGTGTGAGGTGTGCAGTGTGTTGTGTGTGGTGTGTGTGTGTGAGGTGTGCAGTGTGTGGTGTGTGTGTGTGAGGTGTGCAGTGTGTGTGCGTGTATGTGTGAGGTGTGCAGTGTATGTGGTGTGTGTGTGTGTGAGGTGCGCAGTATGTGTGGTGTGTGTGTGTGTGTGTGAGGTGTGCAGTGTGTTGTGTGTGGTGTGTGTGTGTGAGGTGTGCAGTGTGTGGTGTGCGTGTGTGAGGTGTGCAGTGTGTTGTGTGTGGTGTGTGTGTGTGAGGTGTGCAGTGTGTGTGCGTGTGTGTGTGAGGTGTGCAGTGTGTGTGGTGCATGTGTGTGTGAGGTGTGTGTGTGTGTGAGGTGTACAGTGTGCCTGTGTGTGGTGTGTGCATGTGTGTGTGAGGTGTGCAGTGTGTGTGGTATGTGCGTGTGTGTGTGAGGTGCGCAGTGTGTGTGGTGTGTGCGTGTGTGAGGTGTGCAGTGTGTTGTGTGCGTGTGTGAGGTGTGCAGTGTGTTGTGTGTGTGTGAGGTGTGCAGTGTGTGTGTGTGTGTGAGGTGTGCAGTGTGTTGTGTGTGGTGTGTGTGTGTGAGGTGTGCAGTGTGTGTGCGTGTGTGTGTGAGGTGTGCAGTGTATGTGGTGTGTGTGTGTGTGTGAGGTGCGCAGTATGTGTGGTGTGCGTGTGTGAGGTGTGCAGTGTGTTGTGTGTGGTGTGTGTGTGTGAGGTGTGCAGTGTGTGTGCGTGTATGTGTGAGGTGTGCAGTGTATGTGGTGTGTGTGTGTGTGAGGTGCGCAGTATGTGTGGTGTGTGCGTGTGTGAGGTGTGCAGTGTGTTGTGTGTGTTGTGTGTGTGTGAGGTGTGCATTGTGTGTGCGTGTGTGAGGTGTTCAGTGTGTTGTGTGTGGTGTGTGTGTGTGAGGTGTGCAGTGTGTGTGCGTGTGTGTGTGAGGTGTGCAGTGTATGTGGTGTGTGTGTGTGTGAGGTGCGCAGTATGTGTGGTGTGCGAGTGTGAGGTGTGCAGTGTGTTGTGTGTGGTGTGTGTGTGTGAGGTGTGCAGTGTGTGTGCGTGTATGTGTGAGGTGTGCAGTGTATGTGGTGTGTGTGTGTGTGAGGTGCGCAGTATGTGTGGTGTGTGCGTGTGTGACGTGTGCAGTGTGTTGTGTGTGTTGTGTGTGTGTGAGGTGTGGTGTGCGTGTGTGAGGTGTGCAGTGTGTGTGGTGTGTGCGTGTGTGAGGTGTGCAGTGTGTTGTGTGTGGTGTGTGTGTGTGAGGTGTGCAGTGTGTGGTGTGCGTGTGTGAGGTGTGCAGTGTGTTGTGTGTGGTGTGTGTGTGTGAGGTGTGCAGTGTGTGTGCGTATGTGTGTGAGGTGTGCAGTGTATGTGGTGTGTGTGTGTGTGAGGTGCGCAGTATGTGTGGTGTGTGTGTGTGTGTGAGGTGTGCAGTGTGTTGTGTGTGGTGTGTGTGTGTGAGGTGTGCAGTGTGTGTGCGTGTATGTGTGAGGTGTGCAGTGTGTGTGGTGTGTGTGTGTGTGAGGTGCGCAGTGTGTGTGGTGTGTGCGTGTGTGAGGTGTGCAGTGTGTTGTGTGTGGTGTGTGTGTGTGAGGTGTGCAGTGTGTGTGCGTGTATGTGTGAGGTGTGCAGTGTATGTGGTGTGTGTGTGTGTGAGGTGTGCAGTGTGTGTGGTGTGTGCGTGTGTGAGGTGTGCAGTGTGTTGTGTGTGGTGTGTGTGTGTGAGGTGCGCAGTGTGTGTGCGTGTATTTGTGAGGTGTGCAGTGTATGTGGTGTGTGCGTGTGTGAGGTGTGCAGTGTGTGTGTTGTGTGCGTGTGTGAGGTGTGCAGTGTGTTGTGTGTGGTGTGTGTGTGTGAGGTGTGCAGTGTGTGTGCGTGTGTGTGTGAGGTGTGCAGTGTGTGTGGTATGTGTGTGTGTGTGTGAGGTGTGCAGTGTATGTGGTGTGTGTGTGTGTGAGGTGCGCAGTATGTGTGGTGTGTGTGTGTGTGTGAGGTGTGCAGTGTGTTGTGTGTGGTGTGTGTGTGTGAGGTGTGCAGTGTGTGGTGTGCGTGTGTGAGGTGTGCAGTGTGTTGTGTGTGGTGTGTGTGTGTGAGGTGTGCAGTGTGTGTGGTGTGTGTGTGAGGTGCGCAGTGTGTGTGGTGTGTGCGTGTGTGAGGTGTGCAGTGTGTTGTGTGTGGTGTGTGTGTGTGAGGTGTGCAGTGTGTGGTGTGCGTGTGTGAGGTGTGCAGTGTGTTGTATGTGGTGTGTGTGTGTGAGGTGTGCAGTGTATGTGGTGTGTGTGTGTGTGAGGTGCGCAGTATGTGTGGTGTGTGTGTATGTGTGAGGTGTGCAGTGTATGTGGTGTGTGCGTGTGTGAGGTGTGCAGTGTGTTGTGTGTGGTGTGTGTGTGTGAGGTGTGCAGTGTGTGTGCGTGTGTGTGTGAGGTGTGCAGTGTATGTGGTGTGTGTGTGTGTGAGGTGCGCAGTATGTGTGGTGTGTGTGTGTGAGGTGTGCAGTGTGTTGTGTGTGAGGTGTGCAGTGTGTTGTGTGTGGTGTGTGTGTGTGAGGTGTGCAGTGTGTGTGCGTGTGTGAGGTGTGCAGTGTGTTGTGTGTGGTGTGTGTGTGTGAGGTGTGCAGTGTGTGTGCGTGTGTGTGTGAGGTGTGCAGTGTATGTGGTGTGTGTGTGTGTGAGGTGCGCAGTATGTGTGGTGTGTGTGTGTGTGTGAGGTGTGCAGTGTGCAGTGTGTGGTGTGTGCAGTGTGCGTGTGTGGTGTGTGTCAGGCATGTGCATGTGAGGTGCACGTGTGGCCTGTGCCTGTGTGAGATGTGTGAGCAGCGGCTGTTACCCAGCAGAGGATCCATGTCAGAGAGGAGTGTCGCTCATTCTTGGTTGTGCAGGGACCACTGATCACTTGTCTCTGAAAATGAAAGCTGCACAGTACTGTCCAACCCTTTGTAATCGTATGGACTATGGCCCACCAGGCTCCTCTGTCCATGGCATTCTCTAGGCAAGAATATTGGAGTGGGTTGAAATTCCCTTCTCCAGGGGATCTTCCCTACCCAGGGATTGAACCTGGGTTTCCTGCATTGCAGGTGTATTCTTTACCACCTGAGCCATCAGAGGTACCACTTCTCTCTATGAGGAGGTAAATCACGTAGTGAGAATCTGCCCTTTGGCAGCCTCAGCTTTTGTGGGGAAATAATTTTCAACTCTAAAGACTACAGGGTGACAATATACAGCCTTGATGTACTCCTTTTCCTATTTGGAACCAGTCTGTTGTTCCATGGCCAGTTCTAACTGTTACTTCCTGACCTGCATACAGGTTTCTCAAGAGGCAGGTCAGGTGGTCTGGGATTCCTATCTCTTTCAGAATTTTCCACAGTTTATTGTGATCCACACAGTCAAAGGCTTGACTGTATATTGTTACCCTGCTTATTTAAGTTATATGCAGAGTACATCATGAAGAACGCTGGACTGGAAGAAGCGCAAGCTGGAATCACGATTGCCGGGAGAAATATCAATAACTTCAGATATGCAGATGACACCACCCTTATGGCAGACACTGAAGAGGAACTCAAAAGGCTCTTGATGAAAGTGAAAGAGGAGAGTGAAAAAGTTGGCTTGAAGCTCAACATTCAGAAAACGAAGATCATGGCATCTGGTCCCATCACTTCATGGGAAATACATGGGGAAACAGTGAAAGCAGTGTCAGACTTTATTTTTTGGGTTCCAAAATCACTGCGGATGCTGATTGCAGCCAGGAAATTAAAAGACGCTTACTCCTTGGAAGGAAAGTTATGACCAACCTAGATAGCATATTAGAAAGCAGAGACATTACTTTGCCAACAGAGGTCCATCTAGTCAAGGCTATGGTTTTTCCCATGGTCATGTATGGATGTGAGAGTTGGACTGTGAAGAAAGCTGATCGCCGAAGAATTGATGCTTTTGAACTGTGGTGTTGGAGAAGACTCTTGAGAGTCCCTTGGACTGCAAGGAGATCCAACCAGTCCATTCTAAAGGAGATCAATCCTGGGTGTTCATTGGAAGGACTGATGCTGAAGCTGAAACTCCAACACTTTGGCCACCTCATGCGACGAGTTGACTCACTGGAAAAGACTCTGATGCTGGGAGGGATTGGGGGCGGGAGGAGAAGGGGACGACAGAGAATGAGATGGCTGGATGGCATCACCGACTCTGTGGGCATGAGTTTGAGTGAACTGGGAGTTGGTGATGGACAGGGAGGCCTGGAGTGCTGTGATTCATGGGGTCGCAAAGAGTCGGACACGACTGAGCGACTGAACTGAGCTGAGCTGAACTGAACGACTGCAGGAGTGGGTTGCTCGTGTGTCTTGTGTGTCGGCGGTGTCCTGAGCCCTGGCGGCCCGCCTGTCAGTCTGCAGCTGCTCTCCTGACCCTTGTGGGCTCTGTCTTGGCCTCCCCTCTGCTCCTCAGCTGGAGGCGTCCGTCCGGTCTCTTCATTTTAGTTCTTCTCACAGAACCTTTTAGTGAGAATCCTGAGATCTGAGATTCTGGAGATCCATTTTTTTCTTTTCTCTCTTTCTTTCCTTTTTGTTTTTCTTCCTTTTTGTAACATTCTGCTACTTCCTGTGTGACTGGACGCCGAGCATTTAGCATTTTCAGTCTCCATTTCCTGACCTGTAAAATTAGACGGTGGGATTAATTAATCCCTTTGGGCTTTTGAAATCTGTGTTTTTGACAGAGATTTTGTCCAGTGATTTGTGTCGCAACCATGGGCCTGGTGAAAATGCTTTCCGTGGACATGCTGCCTCTGGATTTCTCACACTGCCAGAGCTCGTCTTCCCAGGGGCAGTTCTCGTTCCAGTTCACAGCAGCGTCTGCTGTTCACCTGTGAGGTGTCTGCACGTCTCTTACTGGAGGAACAGACGACTTTGCTGTTGTAACGGCGGTTAGCTGAAAATGCTTGCTGTAGAGTGACCAGCACAGCTGGACTTGCCGTAGAGTGACCGGCACGCCTGGACTTAAAGCAGTGGCAGGCAGTGTTGGTTAGGCTCTCTTCTTACAGGAGGGGTGTTTTACTTCCCGGTGTTCGACGTGATGCAACAAGGGAGTTCATTGTATCAGCAGCCTGTTCTTCACCTAATTCCACTTGTCTTCCCGTGTGAAGGAGCTGCTGGTGATGCTTCGGCATAAATGAACGGTCTGATTCAGGTGCAGGTCGGAGGGGCCAGGTGCTCAGGTTGCATCTGAGACAGCATCCTTCTCATTCGTCCTCTGGGCTGGAAGAGGGTCCATGTTTGAAAAGAGGAGAAATGGCCCCTCCTCTCTGCGGGAAGGTGGGTGTCCAGGCATGTCCATGTGTGTTCGTGGGTGGGTATGAGGGTCGTCAGGGCTATTTCAGCCTTCTCTGGACATCAGGAGAACGGGAGACCTTCCTCCACTTCCTTCAGCTTTTCATAGATGCGAAATTTTAGATATTTTTTATCCTATAATCAAGATATGATTCAGTTAATTTCTAGAGTTGCTGTGAATTTTATGTGTTTATATCTGGAACATTCCATGGAGGTGAAGGACAGGACTACTCAGGGACACAGCTGCGGCCCCAGGCACTGAAATCTGCCTGTTTTGGATTTTAGACCGTGGCTCTGGCCCCTGGGCTTTACAGCCCAGAACAAACATCCACCACCAAGCCCAGTCCACCTCCAAACTGCACTGTGGCACTTCCCTAGAGGCGCTGGTGCCCACATGAGGCCCTGCATCCTGCCCAGTCCTCTGAGCTCCGGGTGATCCCAAAGTTCTGGGACTTCTGCGTTTCGGTCACTTGGGTAAAACAAGAAGCACCATTTAATCCATAAGGTGCCCTGTCATGACGGCAGAGCAATAAAAGCAATTTGATTTACCAGTGAATCCGTTTTGGAGTTTTTATTACTGTGTTGGGTTTTGACGTGGGCTGGTGGGTCCTGGGGGTGGAGCGTGTTTTCTGGGTGACAGTGGTGGGAGCCCCGGGCTCTGGTCCTACCTCCCCTCTCACGGTGGGGACCAGGTGGACAGCTGACCTCCACCTGCCTCCGTAGCTCACAGGCCACGTGGCTGCTTGCCCTCCAGTGGTGTTCCTGCGAGAATAAGATAGAAAATACTTCTGTGTTTTGAAAATGTCAAAGCCGCAGTGCTTGCTTCAAGCTGTACGGCCTTTAATATGGAATGGAGATTCTTTTAATAGCCGTGTGCAAAGTCAGATGGAAAGAGTCACAGTTGGAGTGTCAGCTCTCCAGTGAAAACGTTTCTGAGACGAGGACTGAGCCCAGGCTGGAGCCTGTCCCAGAGTCAGTGTGCTTGTGGTGAGTGAGCGGGGCTCTTAGTCCCTCAGCCCCTCGGATTCACGGAGTCGGGTGTCCGGCTGCGGCCTTGGGGGCGTGACCGGTCAGTCTTCCGCCCGTCCTGCTGGAGGGGCTTCGGTGCAGGGTCGGGGCCAGGGGAGGCCGGGGCCTGGGGCCCTGCAGCCCGTTCCCACACTGTGCTGCCGGCCCTATCACTCGGGAGGCCTGGCAAGGAAGTGGGGAGGAAGCGGGTGCCACCGCTGGTGCAGAATGTTCCAGGCGGCTGGAAAGTTTGAGGGCCCGGTGAGAAGAACAGGACCTATTGATAGCGTCCAGTCCCGGCAGGCCTGCTTCGCATCAGCGTCCGGATAATCACAGCTCACCCCCTCCCCCAGGGTCTCACCGCTGCCTTTTTTTCTTTTTTAAAACATTCTGGGCAACTGTGGTGAAGTACAGTGCATTTTAACTTTTTATTCCAAGAGAAACAAAAAATGCGCAAAGCATAGCGTGGAGCACTTCAAAATGACAATGGCACAGACAAGAAAACATGTCTCTCCAGGGCTATCTGACCGACTGTGATGCTGTTGTCATAGACGCTTTTCTATGAAGCTATTTTCTGATTGATTGATTGATTTATAAGCATTTTGAGTCCTGTCAATCACCCTGGTTTGTCGGAGTACGCATTGTTCAGCAGTCTTGTCTGATTCACTTTGCATGTTGGGTGTGTGAAACCAAGCAGCTCTGTCTATGTCATGAGAGGGGGAGGAAAAGGGATATGCCAGACCATTTCTCTTCTTCTCCACATGAGTCTGTAAACTGGAGTATTTATGTCAAGGAGTCAGAAGAAAATTTGCTGCATGTTTCAATGAACCACAAAATGTGTCCCTGGTACCCTTGCCGAGTGGTCCTGCCTGAGTTCGTTCTGACTTCTGCGCTAAGGCGTGAACACTCTTGCGACAACTGTGCTGTTTCCAGGACCCGCTGGGTGTCTTCATTTCCAGCTTTGAGTCCAACAACGATAGGAATAAAGCCCACTTCGTTTTTCTTATTGTTGGAGTATCTGGTAGGCACCTTTGAAGCTCAAAAGGGTATTTTAAGGTTTTTCAAACTTAGGAAACCAAAGAAAACCCAAGTGCTCCCAACCAGATTTGAGCACAGAGCCCCAGCAGTTGTGAAGTCTGGATGGGTGAGGGGCCTGCCTGGGCTGGGAGCAGAAATGCAGCTATGGGCTGGTTGCGAAACAGTTGGCTGCCCAGGCAGGGCTGGGGTAGTCTGCACCATCGCTGTCTCTGGAACCGTGATTTTGTGCCGTGTGGCCTCTTAGTGGTTCAGTTAGATGACTCTCATGACTTTCTTTCCCTGAAAGTGGCACATAATATACTTTACATAGACCCCCTCTCCTTACTTAGACATTTTAATAAGAATTTTAGAAAATAAGTTGAGAGGGGATTCCCTGGTGGCTCAGTGGTGACGACTCTGCCTGCCCACGCAGGAGACATGGGTTCGATCCTGATCTAGGAAGATACCACTTGCCGTGGAGCAGTGCAGCCCACGCAGCACAGCTAGTGAGCCTGAGCGTTGGGGCTCGGGAGCCTCAACGAGAGAAGACGCCAGAGTGAGGAGGCCCACACTGCAGCTGGAGAAGGGCCCCCGCCTGTCACAGCCAGAGAAGGGCCTGGCAGCAACGGAGGCCCCACACAGCATAAATAAATAAAATAAAACAAAAAACAAGTTGCGAATCTCTGTGTTTAGTCCGACACCTTGATCTTAGAGAAAGCATGACTTAAGATGCATACAAACGAAGCTCTTACTGTTCTATATAAAATAAGTGCACTCCTTCTATTGAAATTCATTTATGTGTGCCTGTACACGGGCAGGGATGATACAGATCTGATCACGTCTGCTGCCCCGACCTCCACCCCACCTCGAAACCCCGAAACCCTTTCTCGTGACTTTCCAGACCCTTGGGTTCAAAGCCTGGAGGGCCTCTTCACCATGTGCTGGCTTTTCCCAGGGATGTCAGCACCCCGTGTTCTCGGCCCCCTCCCCGTCCTCGCCCTGCCCTCTCCCCAGCCCCCACAGCTCCTGTCTCACCCCTCCCCCAGTGACCCCCACCCCCGATTTTGTCAGAGTCCTGTTTTATGTCCAGCGGCACCAAGGCCTTCTGCGAGGCCCACACATTCTGTGTGTTTCACGCGGCCTACAGGTGGCCAAACCTGAACCAGATCCACCGGACTCTGAAGCCTCACATTCTGCCCGTTGCCCCCAGTGTCCCTGGGCCTCAGTATCTCTCCTGTGCGGGTAGTGATGCCAGCGTCCCCCGCCTTGTCCCCGCCGCGGGCTCAGAGGAGCTCCCGCCTGTGGAAAGGCCCAGGGGAACAGCAGAGCAGCGCTCGGAGTTCACGTCGGATGTCGTCTGAATCGTTTTCCTCGTCGGGTGCTGTGGGCCTTGTTTACGTCCACAGAGCCCCTGAAAGGCTGTTCTCAAACCTTGGTCGTGGCTACGGTGGGTCTGACGTTGTCCCTCTTCCTTGTCTTCCAGGACGGCTCCTACCTGGCTGAGTTCCTGTTGGAGAAGGGCTACGAGGTGAGTCCCCAAGCTGGTGGAATTCCTCTGCTTCCACTGTGCGTGTTTTCCACGGAAACTCTGATAAGGAGGCCGGGGCGGAAAGAGCCCCCGGGCCTGTCCCTGCGCCAGCCCATTGTGCAGTTTATCTGCCGGCGAATGCGGGCGGCCCCCCCACCCCATCCCCTCTCCCGGCTCTGCACGCGCCCCACATTCTCAGATAAACCAGCAGCCAGGCCCCCCGTGCCCTTCTCGGGTGACTTTATGCGGTCGTGTGCTACACAAAAATGTCCCGCTCCCAGTGAAGTCCCTTGATTTGCACCCAGCAGTAACAGCTCCGCCGCCCTTCAGCCTCAGAGGCAGAGCTGACCTCAGGGACGGTGGCTTTCCAGCCCTCGGCCAGGGGGTCGGGGTGGCCCATGCGGCGGCTGCGTTTGCTGCCATTGCCCTCATCTTCCTGTCCTCCTTCTCCTCCTTCCAAGTTTACGGTTTTCCCCAAAACAAACAAGAGTTTTATGTATGAAATCGGTGTAGCTTCATGTGTGCACCGTATCCTTTTTAAGAACGGGTTTTGGATATGTGCCTCTATAGAGACTCCTGCTCTGCAGGAACAGAATCCTGAGTAGCAGCCCACGTGTTCCCTCCTGATTCGGGGGTGTTTACATGAATAACTTGGGATGCCACATTTTTCCAATGGCAGGTGCGTTGTTTAAAAAATGTGCACCATGGACCAATGGAAAAGCAATAGCAAGGAATCTGGAGCTAAGCACCAGCAGGATTTGAAGAAAAGGAATGTAGCTTTTTTTTTTTTTTTTACTGTAACTCATAATCTTTTTTGAGAACTTTGACTCAGACTTTAATTAGGAGCAGATATGATTAAACCTTCTGTGCATTTATCAAATAATAACTAGTTCTACATCTTATAATGCCATCAAGATAGTCATGTAATTTCAGAAATATACATGTACACACATGTTCATATACATGGGTTCCTGTAATAATTGAGTGATCAATTTGTATTCTGCAAAGCAGAGCATTTTAGGGTTACGTTATATATGGTATCATTAGAGAAGGAAATGGCAACCCACTTGGAAAAGGCCAGCTCCAGTATTCTTGCCTGGAGAATCCCATGGACAGAGGAGCCTGCCGGACTACAGTCCAGGGTCACAAAGAGCCAGACATGAGTGAGCGACTGAGCACACGCGTTTACACACACACACACACACACACAGAGACATTGAGTAGTCATAAAGAGAGCAGATCTAGACACACACACACACACACAGAGGAGCCTGCCGGACACACACACACACACACACTCTGAGCGGTCATAAAGACAGCAGATCTAGACACACACACACACACACACACACTCTGAATGGTCATAAAGAGAGCAGATCTAGACACACACACACACAGAGGAGCCTGCCGGACACACACATACACACACTCTGAGTGGTCATAAAGACAGCAGATCTAGACACACACACACACAGAGGAGCCTGCCGGACACACACACACACAGAGGAGCCTGCTGGACACACACACACACACACACACACTCTGAGTGGTCATAAAGACAGCAGATCTAGACACACACACACATACACAGAGGAGCCTGCCGGACACACACACACACACACACACACACTCTGAGTGGTCATAAAGAGAGCAGATCTAGACACACACACACATACACAGAGGAGCCTGCCGGACACACACACACACACACACAGAGGAGCCTGCCGGACACACACACACACACACTCTGAGTGGTCATAAAGACAGCAGATCTAGACACACACACACACAGAGGAGCCTGCCGGACACACACACACACACACACAGAGGAGCCTGCTGCACACACACACACACACACACACACACACTCTGAGTGGTCATAAAGACAGCAGATCTAGACACACACACAAATACATAGAGGAGCCTGCCGGACACACACACACACACACACACACACACTCTGAGTGGTCATAAAGAGAGCAGATCTAGACACACACACACACACACAGAGGAGCCTGCCGGACACACACACACACACACTCTGAGTGGTCATAAAGACAGCAGATCTAGACACACACACACACAGAGGAGCCTGCCGGACACACACACACACACACACACACACAGAGGAGCCTGCTGGACACACACACACACACACACACTCTGAGTGGTCATAAAGAGAGCAGATCTAGACACACACACACATACACAGAGGAGCCTGCCGGACACACACACACACACACACACACACACACACACACTCTGAGTGGTCATAAAGAGAGCAGATCTAGACACACATACACATACACAGAGGAGCCTGCGGGACACACACACACACAGAGGAGCCTGCCGGACACACACACACACACACTCTGAGTGGTCATAAAGACAGCAGATCTAGACACACACACACACAGAGGAGCCTGCTGGACACACACACACACACAGAGGAGCCTGCTGGACACACACACACACACACACACTCTGAGTGGTCATAAAGAGAGCAGATCTAGACACACACACACATACACAGAGGAGCCTGCCGGACACACACACACACACACACACTCTGAGTGGTCATAAAGAGAGCAGATCTAGACACACACACACATACACAGAGGAGCCTGCCGGACACACACACACACACACACACACAGAGGAGCCTGCCGGACACACACACACACACACACTCTGAGTGGTCATAAAGACAGCAGATCTAGACACACACACACACAGAGGAGCCTGCCGGACACACACACACACACACACACACACTCTGAGTGGTCATAAAGAGAGCAGATCTAGACACACACACACACAGAGGAGCCTGCCGGACACACACACACACACACACAGAGGAGCCTACCGGACACACACACACACACTCTCTCTCTCTCTCTCAGTGGTCATAAAGAGAGCAGATCTAGCCTGTGCTCATTATTTACAGGATGTCTGCAGGTGTCATCTTGTGATGAGAAAAGCCAATAATTCTCAGGTTTTATAGAAAAATCTCCCTTTAACCTTTATGGATTTAATTCTACACATTGTTAAAGTGCAGAGGGCAGTTTGCCTCTTTGTAGCGTGCCAGCCAACTTGGAGCAGGGGGTGAGCCAGGCCTTCTGAGGCAGCCCCTTGGCCATCCCTGCGCAGGACTGTGTTCTTATCCTTTCCTGCCACTTGCCAGCTCCACGGCCTCTTGGAGACTTAGGAACTACGTCCCCTTGTCCCCCAGATCACGGTGAAGAGCAGGTGAGACGCATGTGGGCAACAGTGCAGAGGAGCCCGGGGGCTCATGGGCTGACCCTCATAGGAGAGGCTGGGGGTGCAGCTCGGTGCTGACCAGCTGAGGGACGCAGACTCTGCAGGAGGCCCTTGGTCCCACCTGTCACCCACACCAGGGAAGGGCAGGTGTGTGACGTTGCCCAGGTCCCAGCCCTGCGCCTGCTTCTTTTCATCATGAGGGAAAAGGAAACCAGAGGAGTGAAGCTTCCTGTGAAGGTACCTCTGGTTTCAGGTGACTTCCTGGCATCGTCGTTAGCAGATAAGCCAACAATATGCTTTTGTACCTATTCAGACAGAAACCCGCGCGGTCACTGCCTGTATTTGTGCCGGCCGCCTCCCATGCTTGCGCGGTTACGGCCCGTGCGTGCAGGCCGCGGCCCGTGTGTGCGCGGTCATGGCCCGTGCGAGCAGGCTGCCGCCCGTGCGTGCGTGGTCACGGCCCGTGCGTGCAGGCTGCCGGGTCACGGCCCGTGCGTGCAGGCTGCCGCCCGTGTGTGCGCGGTCATGGCCCGTGCGTGTGCGGTCACGGCCCGTGCGTGCAGGCTGCCGCCCGTGCGTGCGCGGTCACGGCCCGTGCGTGCGCGGTCACGGCCCGTGCGTGCGCGGTCACGGCCCGTGCGTGCGCGGTCACGGCCCGTGCGTGCTGGCCGTTGACGACATCGCATTGTCCGGTTTCTCAGAGGCAGGTTCCTCAAGCAGCCTCTGGAGGACTTGTGACTCCGGGGGAAACCACGATGTGGAGAGTTTAGAAATCCAGTGGTGATGGCTTTCTGTTTTGTTGACTGTGGTGTCAGTCGGCTGGGATCAGTTAATCAGCATTTCTGTGTGATATAGCCTAATCTGACTCTTGGTTTTGAAGTCAAACCAGCTTTGTTCTGACATTGTGAGAACTTGAAATTTTCTTTTTCATCACTTTGTTATTTTTCAGAAATGCTCACTTCCGTTTAACGCCCTCAGATTTTCAGAAATTTTGTTTTAGAACTTCTGTAATTCAGTAATAATTTTGGCTAAATTTATTCGAAGTTAGCTCATTCATCTTTTCACTTTGGTTTCCTCGCTCATTTCTTTTTCTCCAAAAATCCTTATAAAAACAAACAGAAAATCCTGCCTATTAAATACATCCCTTCTGTAAGAAAAAGCCGCTAATCTCAAATTCTTAACTAGATTATCCAACGTGCGCACATTTTGGCTTGTCTTGAAATTTGCATTTCACCTGTCTCAGAAGTAGACAGACTCAGCTTTCATTCGTTCTTAGAATAATACCTGCTGTCATGGATTAAACATTTGGCAGTCTTTCTTCCCCTGTGTACACATACCAAGAGTTGGGAGTGAGGGGAAATTAAAACACAGTTTTGTTTTTTTTTTTAAAGGCCCCAAACTAGTGCTTAATGAATGCTTTTGGTTGTAAGTGTGGCAGTAAAGTCCTAAATTCTTTACTTGCTGTGACTTTGTGTAATTGTCTGATTTTCATGCTGGGTTCATCAATGTCATTGAATATTTTTAACAGTCCTTTATGTTGACATAAAGGGCTTCCCTGGTGGCTCAGCTGGTAAAGAATCTGCCTGCAATGCAGGAGACCCTGGTTCAATTCCTGGGTCAGGAAGATCCGCTGGAGAAGCGTTCGGCTACCCACTCCAGTATTCTGGCCTGGAGAATTCCATGGACTGTATAGTCCCTGGGGTCACAGAGAGTCAGACACAACTGAGTGACTTTCACTTTCGCTTCATGTTGATATAAAATGTGTATGTATATAGCTTTTCTCTTTGCTTTGGTCTGTTGGGATATGTGACTTATCCAGAGATCAGCCTTCAAGAGAAAAAGACTAAATCATATTATTTATAGTTTTTCTTTGTCAAAACTAAATTATCTGTTTTTAGAACTTAAAAATTTCCCTCTATCTTATTAAATAAAGCTCAGTTTACATCTGAGATCTTTGTATCTTAGAAGTAACTTTGGTAGTAAGTACCAGTTTTGATATGTATAAGTATACATGTGAACTTGGTTTTTATTAAACAAAGTTTATTAAGTTTATAGAGAGGCTGAACTTTGTCATTAACAACTTGAAAAATTGGAGACTATGAGGTTGAATTAATTCAAAGTTTAGGGTAAGTAGAATTTTCTCTACTTTTTAAGTAATGGCTGTGTGTGTGTGTGTGTGTGTGTGTGTGTACGTACTAGTTCGCTTCAGTCATGTCTGATTCTTTGCAGCCCCATGGACTGTAGCCCACCAGGCTCCTCTGTCCATGGGATTCCTTAGGCAAGAATACTGGAGTGGGTTCCAGGGGATCTTCCTGTCCCCTTGTTCCCCAGATCACGGTGAAGAGCAGGTGAGACGCATGTGGGCAACAGTGCAGAGGAGCCCGGGGGCTCATGGGCTGACCCTCATAAGAGAGGCTGGGTGTGCAGCTAGGTGCTGACCAGCCGAGGGACGCGGACTCTGCAGGAGGCCCTTGGTCCCACCTGTCACCCACACCAGGGAAGGGCAGGTGTGTGACGTTGCCCAGGTCCCAGCCCTGCGCCTGCTTCTTTTCATCATGAGGGAAAAGGAAACCAGAGGAGTGAAGCTTCCTGTGAAGGTACCTCTGGTTTCAGGTGACTTCCTGGCATCGTCGTTAGCAGATAAGCCAACAATATGCTTTTGTACCTATTCAGAGAGAAACCAGAAAGATGAAGGACACGGTCAAACCCTTGAACAGCTGCATCTGGGAGTATGTGGACAACCTATGTTGCTCCACGAGGTGACAGGGCACAGGGACTCAGAATATAAACGGGACAGGTGAGCGTGGTGTCCCTGCCCGAAAGGAGCCATCCCCAGGGAGCCTCAGGCGAGAAGAGCGGGCGTGGGCTGCGCAGGCCCGGGGCTGTCTGCTAGGACCAGCTCCCGAGCGTCGGTTCCTCAGCTGTGGGTCCTTCCTTCTGAGTTGCTGGAAATCCTCGAGGCCTTGGTGCAAAGAGGCCAAGCTTTTGGCTTTCACTCTGCAATGTGCCCACAGGCCGACGTGCTGGCCGCGTGCTCGGCAGCACCCTGGCCTGTGGATGGGCCTCATGATCGGAGGGGCTGTGAGGGCGCTGTGCTTTCACTCCGCAGACAGACTGTGCGTGGTCATGGCGCCGCGTGCGCGTGTGTGTAAGTAGAATTTTCTCTACTTTTTAAGTAATGGGTGTGTGTGTGGGTGTGTGTGTGGACTAGGTCGCTTCAGTCATGTCTGATTCTTTGCAGCCCCATGGACTGTAGCCCACCAGGCTCCTCTGTCCATGGGATTCCTTAGGCAAGAATACTGGAGTGGGTTTCCATGCCCTCCTCCAGGGGACCTTCCCGACCCAGGCATCGAACCTGCGTCTCTTATGTCTTCTGCATTGGCAGGCAGGTTCTTTACCAGTAACCCCACCTGGGAAGCCCTTAAGTAAGGGGTTTGTATACCCAAATCTCAATGTAATGTTTCCTAGATTTTACTGTTGGCTTCCCGAAATGTCAACCAAGTTTGTGACGTTCCTGTCTTAAAATATTCTCATGTTTACAAACTTGTTTTGGTTTTAGCTCTTTTGGGAAATACTGTGGTTTTACCTCTCTGGATGAAGCATCTGACCAGCAGAATTATTAATTGTGGGTGTGTTGTACCCTTTGCAGAAGCCAGTTTCTCATGTATGCCACGTAAAATGACGATGACATTTATTTTTCTTTGAAAGAAAGTCTTATGTGCCTATAACTCTCCACCCCCCCCACTAGGAATATTTGAGTCATGCCAAGGATTAATTTTTGTTTGAAATAGACAGAAAACGATTGAGTTAAAATATAGAAGTGTATTCAGCTGCAAATGAAACTACCCAACGTAGAAGGAACTCTTCTAAAATAAGAGAAGGATTAAAACTGCCACCAGAACTGGAACGTGGGCAGCTGGTGACATAAGCTGGTATTAGCATTGGCAGCATGGAGGAGGAAATGAGAGCAGGCCTTGAACAATTTCTCTAATGTGTCTGACACAAATAGTCTTTTCTTTAGTGTCGGACAGGTATGCATTCTGGTTCCAACTACTTTTTTTACCCCTCACTTGTCATGGTTAAGTCAAAGATAAAGATTGAAAGAAAAAAATCCTCCCTTCCTTTGAGTTTCCTTCATGTCTTAAGTCTCATAGGACCCCAGTCTTGTCCCTGCCCTGAACTACTTAGCCTTCTTAGCTTTTCCACATGACTGCATAATAGCAGCTGCTCCCCAGTTCTCTCACGGATGGAGATACGTGTTTACTTAGACACCCGGTGCCTGCTGCAGAGCTCAGGGGTGCCGGGCTGGGTGGGAGGCATAGAGCCCTGACCTTGTGTTCCAGTCTGAGGGCTGGGCCAGGTTTGCGATGGATGCAGCCTCACCGGGTCTGTCTTCAGTTCCAAATGGAAGGCATATTTTTGTCAGCGGTAGGACTAAGTGTGTGCGTGTGTATGTGTTTGGAAAAGGAGACACTTGAGCATCTACAGCTGAGCGCTGACTGTGAAGTCATGTCATTATTTAAATGGTTTCGTTGATGTTGGAAGTAAAAGCACTGGAAAGGGATGGAGGGAGGCGCCTGCAGGCGGCCAGGGGCTGGGGCAGAGTGGGGCGGGCTATCTGCTCAATCAAAATAATGTCTGTGCAACACAGTTACGTGTCTTTTCAAAAAGCTGAACGTTAGCAGGATAACCTCTGAGTTTCTAATCAGTCTTCCCTGCTGATTTATAATTTATCCTTTTCCTTCCACATGATAAAAATGCAGGTCCATGGAATTGTACGGCGATCCAGTTCATTCAATACTGGCCGAATTGAGCATCTGTATAAGAACCCCCAGGCTCACATTGAAGGAAGTAAGCCATTTTCTGTTTCTAAACTGTCTTTCTGTGTAACTTCCTGTATTATGATAAGGTGTTTTCAAGTGTCATTCTCCTCAAATCCCATCACACCCCAGTTATTTCCCCCTGAGTTACATGCCCTGACTGCTGTCTGCAAGCTCTGAAGCCCTTCCCTGTCTGCCTGTGGCCCTGGGCCGTGGGGTCATCGTGCTGAGAGCCTGCAGCAGGCCAGCCTTTGATCCCCGTCTCAAGGTGTCCCCATGCCCTGGAGCCAGATCAGCTCCACACAGAGGCCACCTCTGCTTTGCATGTTTGGTTTAATTTAATCAAGTCAAGCAGTCTTTGCACATTAATTTTAAAAATAATCGGGGAGTGCAGGTCCAAAAGCAGATGGCAGTCAAAAATATATATAAATCTCTTTACAGGCGGTTGTCAGTCTCTGCAGTTGTGTGCTGTTTTTGGTGACACACTTGCACATTGACATCCCAGTTTTCTCATCTGATCTTGGCAATAGCTCCTGAGGTCATGAATGAGTCCGTTTTGCCGGTGGAGGCCGAGAGCGGTTGCCTCTCTCACGGCCCACAGCGTGTGGGGGACATAGGCAGGACAAGGACACAGGTGCCGCCCGCCAGCAGAGACCCTCCAGGCGCCTATCCTCACTTCAGGACCCTGAATATTGGAAGGTTTGGGTTCATTGCACAGGCAGTGACGTCATCAGGAAGATGACCTGCTAGTTGTCTTTCCACCTTAATACTTAGGTTTTTCAGTGAAGCCTCCCTGAAAATTACTGTCGTTTTGTGCAGAATGCAGAAAGGTACTGCCATTGGATTTAGCTGTAGACCAAAATGTAAAAGTAATGAAAATATCAAGTTAGTAGGTTGCCCACTGGCCTGTATCACCTCTTTACAGCCGGGAAGTCTGTGTGGGGATCGGCTGAGATCTGGGGTCAGAACACTCTAGATGTCTTTTAATCAGCCATGGCCCATGTCAGGCATTCCACAATGGCTTCAGGACTGATGTTTATGAAGGAGTGGGCAAAAGTTTCTGAATAGAGCCATCCTCACCACCACCAGTGCATTACAGATTTCTTTTGAGAGTGTACACTTTATTTCGATTTTCTTTCAATCTCATTCTTTTGTGACATGTCTTACAGTCACCTGGGCGCCATAAGATACATTAATTGTGTAACATCTGTCATGATTTTGTTTTTAAAGAAAGCTCGTCAGAGTTTTTACAAATCCTCTATAGACATGGCAACAAACGTGAGTCTCTGCTGTGTAGTTTCTTTTCAGATGACAGTCATGGACTGCCACCCCAGCAGCAGCCTGGTTTTCAGGTTCTCAGAGTGCACGCTACCGTTCCCTTCCCTCTCATGCTGTGTGTTTCATCTCTGCAGACATGAAGCTGCACTACGGCGACCTCACCGACAGCACCTGCCTCGTGAAGATCATCAACGAGGTGAAGCCCACTGAGATCTACAACCTCGGCGCCCAGAGCCACGTCAAGGTGAGCCGCCCGCCGTAGCGTGCTTTCCCTGCTCTGCCCTCTGCGGTGCATTTTACTTTTTTCTGTTGCTACTGATTTTTTTTTCTTTTGTGTCTTTTAATTTATTTTTTAAATTGTTTTTTAAAATTTACTTTTAATTGGGGGAAGATTGCTTCACAGTGTTGTGTTGGTTTCTGCTGTATAATAAGGCAAATCAGTGCTTCTTCATACATGCTAAAACCAGCAGTCCCAGTCCTCAAGTTTAATTCTTCGCACTAGTTTGGGCATTAAGAATCCTAATGGAAATGCTAATACATTTTTAAAAATATATATTCTCTGTTACTGAGCAGTGTATTAACTCTTACTGGTGACACTAGAATAAAAGTGCTCATTTCTTTGGGGCCACAAACCCCACGTGGGTGTGTTTTCTGTTACCTTAACTCACATTGTGAATGAAGTCTTTTGTTCAAACATTGGAAAATTAAGTCAATAAAACTTCTATTTTAATATTAATTTTTGGTAGTGATGATACTACTGGCTGAGAAAATAGTATTTTTGTGTGCCAATATGTCAGAATTAATGGAATTAATGTTTTCTTGTGAGTAGTAAAAATTATTGGGAGAAAAACTGTTTGGACTCTTGTTCCCTCAGTGTTGTGACACACAGCTCGTGCTGATTTCTTTCAGTTGGTTCAGGCAGATTCTCTGGGGGTCTGTCTACCTCTCCTTAGAGAACGGTCTTTCTGGAATAAGTCACAGTAAACCTGAGGAGCCACCCGCAGGGTTCTGGCAGTCTGCTTGACTCCAGTTTCTGCTGCTGTGTCCGTGTGAGATCTGCAGCCAGGGATGGTGTGAGTCCTTTTAGATATGTGTTTAATCAGGGTAGTTAGTGGAGCATAGAGATACAAGCAACTAACTCCAAGTTAAAACAGCCCCGACACCCAAAATAAAGGGAACAGAAACTCTATCAGCATTTTTGGCTGTTTCATCAGTAAATCTGGCATTCTTGCTTCAGAAAGTATTTGAGGTGGTTGCTGTTTCTCCACACCCCCAGCTTGGGGTGAAATGGAAACTAGATCCCTGTTTTATATTCTCTGCCAGTTATAGACTAGATCAATAAAACGAAGGGTAGAAGATAGTAAGAGAAGCAAATAGAAAACCCAATCTCATTATTGACGCCAAAATTGAAATTTAAGCATAAACCCTCACAGCACATTTTTCTCCAAAATGTTAACTTTAGAGGACAGCAACCTATCCACCAGTAATAATACTTCTTTACCTGTCTGTGCTGTTGCGGAAGGTTCTTGTTTCCTTTCTTAGTTTTTGATGATTCTGTTCTATATCCACACTTAAGCTCTGGGCTGTGCAAGGTGTCAGGGCCTTGTCTTTAGGTGAGAGCAGAGTTATTTTTCTAAGTGCTTCTGAATGTATTTTCCATCTGAAAAGGTGTCTCCGGCATGCTGTGCCTTGAGGGCCTGTCCCCTCTCCTCCGGAGAAGCAGTAACTGCCACTCCAGGAGTGAAGACTTTATCCTGGATTGAGGCAGCCTGTCCATCTTCACGTTGTAATTTATCTCTAGGCTTCTTGCTGTCTCCAGACAAAATAGAATGTTTTGGAATGAATACTCTGTTACTCAGCTTCCTTTAGATTAAGACGTTTCCTTTGTGATGGTGTTTAATAGATCGTTTATCCCCTCTAGAAGTCATGAGACGAATGGTGGGAAGATGCAGGGTATTTTATAGACTTACGTGTATAAGGACTTCCCCTGTCATTTTAGCGTTAAATGAGTCAGTCTTCTCCTTTCTCTACAATGTCTTTGTAATTATTTCAGGGAGTCCAGTATGCTTTCCGTGCATGCAGTGTCCTGGTGTGTCTGGTTCGCACCCCAGAGTGGCCAGGCTGTGCATACAGAGAGCACAGGAGCTTAGCTGATTTCCTCTAAGTGGCTGTACGTGACGTTTATCTGTTTTTATGGGGTTTTGTCTGCTTCGCCTAAAGGCCAGCCAATGGGCAGAAATGGTGCTTAATTGGAGGTGAATTTTGGCTTGTAAAATAGGTAGCCCTTCCATGGCGTTTGCATGCATGGTAGAGTGGAGCACCCACCTCTGCCACAGGGGGTCTTGGCTTTCTCACGGATGACAGAGGCGGGAGCTGACGTCCTTGGGTCTTTAGAGATGGGTGAGCTCAGTCTCGGGAAAGCGTGCATGGTGTCAGGGAGGTTCAGGGAGGAGTTTACACACACTGTTAATGGGAGCAGGTAGTTGAACTTGAGGTAAAAATACAAGGCTGAGAGTCAGAAGCGAGGCGATGTGGGACACTCTTGTGACGTATTGCACGTCCCAGGTACAGGTACGCTGAGTGAGGTGTGTGCTGGGAGGAGCGGGGGTGCGGGTGGGTGGGGCGCTGGGCTGGGGTTGAGTGGCCTCTGTGTGCTTTTTTTTTAAATGAGCCACGTTTTAAATTGAAGTAGTTAATTTACAATGGAATGTGGTTCCCTGTGCTGTACAGCAGAATTTTGTTATCTATGTTATATGTAGTGTGTGTCTATGTTAATTCCATAATTATTAATTAATTCCATAATAATTCCCTAAGCTCCTAATTTATCTCTCACCTCGCCACCCTACTCTCCCTGTTGCTAGCCATAAATCTGTTTTCTCTGTGAGTCTATTTTTTTGGTAAAGAAGTTCATTTGTGTCATTTTAACACCCATGTGGTATCATGTGATTTTCGTCTTTCTCTGGCCGTCTTCACTTAATGTGACACTCTGGGATCACCTGTGTTTCTGCACGTGGCATCATTTCACTTTCTAATACCCCATTGTGCATGTGAACCACGTCTTCTTCACCCAGGCGTCCGGCGATGGACACAGGCTGCTTTCAGGTCTCAGCTGTTGTAAACAGTGCTGCAGTGAACACGGGGGTGCATGTATCTCTTTGAAATAGAGTTTTCATCTTTCCTTAGTATATGCCCGGGAGTGGGATTGCTGGATCACTTACTCTTTTCTTAGGTTACGGAACCTACACACTAGTTTCCACACTGGCTACACTGATTACGTTCCCACCAGCAGTGTACCCGGCTCTCTTTTCTCCACAGCTTGTCCAGCATTTGCTATTTGTAGACTTTTTGATGATGGCTGTTCTGACTGTTGTGAGCTCATGCCTCATTGTAGTTTTGATTTGCATTTCCCTGATATTTAGTGATGTTGAGCATCTTTTGCTCAGTGTGATTCCTTCAGCTTTGTTCTTTCACATGATTGCTTCGGCTGTTCAGAGTCTTGTGTTTCCACACAGGTTTAAAGAATTCATTGCTGTGACAAACACCGTTGGTAATCTGATAGGGATTGCATTGAATGTGTAGATTGCCTTGGGTAGTATAGTTATTTTGACAGTATTGTTTCTTCCAGTCCAAGAATGTATTTCTCCATCTGTTTGTGTTGTCTTTGATTTCTTTCATTAGTGCTTTAAAGTTTTCAGAGTGCAGGTCCTTTGCCTCCTTAGGTAGGTTTATTCTAGGCATTTTATTCTTTTTGATGTGATGGTAAATGGGGTTGTTTCCTTAATTTCTGTTTCTGATATTCCATTGTTAGTGTATAGGAATGCAACAGATTTGTTTCTTGCAGCTTCACTCAATCCCTTAATGAGCTTTAGGAGTTTACTGGTAACATCTTTAGGATTTTCTGTGTATAGCATCACGTTATCTGCAAACAGTGACAGTTTTACTTCTTCCTTTCCCATCTAGATTCCTTTTATTTCTTTTTCTTCTCTGATTGCTGTGACTAGGACTTTTAGAATTATGTTGAATAAAAGCAGCATGGATGAGCTCCTTGTCTTGTTTCTGAACAGGGGACAGATTCAGACGTGAGTGAAGGTGAGGCTTCAGAAGTGCAGGAAGCTGTTGGGTAAAGGCAGTGGCAGCCGAGCTGAGTGTGCGGTGGATGAAGCAGGAGGCCTGGTGAGGCTGGCCTGCTGCTGTCAAGACGGGGGCCTGGTGGCCCTGGTGCTGGAAGCAGGTGTTTGAGGAGGGACTGCTGAGCTGGGGGGAGCTGTGAGGGGTCCACCCAGACATGTTCTACCAACAGGACTTGAGGGACACTCAGGGAATGCAGGTCAAAGGTAATTTAAAGTATGTTGTGAGGTTGGAGAAAGATTTGGGGTTCAGTCCTAAGGATTCTCGAGAGGCTGAAGCCAAGGCAGCAGGTGTAGACAGAGGATGAAGACTGATCCTCAGGGAGGGGAGCGCTTAGACTGGGGATGGTAGGAGTCAGGGATGACAAGGGGTTGGGATGGGGAGGCAGGAGGGTGGAATTATATGAGCAAGTCAGCAAATCAGGTCCTCTCAGGCAGGAGCGGTGTCTGCAGGCTGAGTGGGGACCAGGCACGAGACCTTGGCTGTTAGGTTAGGAGTGGTTTGTGACTTTTAGGAATAGCTCAGTGATGTGAAGACAAAGGTCATGGGGGAAATCCACACTGAGTGGTTTCTTCTCTAGAAGTTTCCTGGCTTGAGGAGGGCCCACTGCAGCATCAGCCATAGTCTTGGAGTCTTTTCCCTTAGGGTCTGATCTGCAGGGCCCTGCTCTTCCAGGATGTGTCCCGGCAATGCCGACCTGGTCAGGGGCTTCCCTTTGAGAACAGCTGCTCTTGGTTCATCTCTGTGTGATATGCGCCTTAAATGCATTTGTCCTTTGGCGGCGCATAGCTTTTGGATTTGGTATAAATTCTCTGTCAGATAATGACAATACGAGCTTGTAAAGCCTGAAATGGTACTTCCCCTCAGAAATGAGGAGGATGAAGGGAGTCTAAGGAGAATCTGATGTATGTTCACACCAGAACCCTCGATATTCAGACGTGTTCTGCTGAGCAGCGTGTGGCCGGCGACAGCGCTTACTTCCTGGCACCCCGGGTGCTCTGGAGGAGTAGGTGAGTGCAGGGCATGGTCTCAGTGTCCTTGGAAAGCCCATGTGCCATGCACTGTCCCTCCTGTGATCTCTCGTCAGATGGACTATTAATGATGAGCAGAGCGGTGTGGGGAGAGCTCGCCTGACGGCAGCTGATGATGACAGACTGTGGTGGTGGCTCCTGTCCCCTCCCGCCCCCCACTCCAAGGCTCTGTGTGTTGGCCTTCAGCTGCCTCCCTGTCCTCCCAGCAGCTTGTTACTGGGTTGGGATGGAAAACACATATTTTGTTCCTTAGAATTAATTTCTTTGTATGAACCAATTTTGTAGAATTTATTGTATTCATGGACAATAGTTTTTAAACAAAAGTTCTTTCTGAGAGTGTAGTGTTTGTAAGAAGTTGATTGGAATGCTTTTCTTGCTTGGTGTGGCGTTCCATGGAAAGAAAGCTCTGACATTAGCAGACGCCCTTTCGTTCTGAACCCGTGGCTGCGAGACGGGGCTTTGTTTGTGTCGGCCTCTCTCTGTGCAGAACAGCCTTCTCTCACCCTCACTCCAGTTAATCTGATGTGGGCTGTGGTATGCTAAAAGTGAGGAAAATAAAATAATAGGAGGTTGGTCTGGTTTCCTGTAGGAAACCAATGAGGATGAAATCGGTTCTTGGAAGAAACCCACAGTAGGCTGGGAAGTACTGACTGAAGACGTTTTTCTGAATCATAAACAGAAAAACCATGACTCATGTAGTGCAGGTCATCGAGAGGCTGATTTGGTCTAACGTAGGAGAAAGTGAGAGACGGCCAAAACGTACTAGTTATTGAAAGTAGTTAAGCACAGTGTGGCAACATCACCCCAGTAGGAACAAATGAGCCGGTGTGTACGGGCCTGCCCATTTGGGGGTGGGGGGGATGTTTAGGAGCCTGCTTTATTGTTCTTCAATTTTTGTTGTGTAATAATATGTCTCGGTAACTTCTGTCTTGAATTTCTCATCTACTCAACATCCATTGCTGCTGTGACTTGGGGCTTTTCCACCATTCCTTGCAGACTTTTTGATAATCTCAGTTCATTCTTGAAGCCACTCTGTTGGATGGGATCTTTCCACAGGGAGTGTAGCCCAGTATGGCCCTGTGATCTCACAATGTCATGTTGGAATTGCCTTTATTATTGTTGAAAAATGAAGATTATGCAATTATGGAATGTTAGAGCTGAAAGGAGCTTTAGAAATAATTTAACAAGATTTTCATTTTATAAGTGAAGCTACCTGCTGCTCTGTTTGGTTACTGACAAATCCAAAACTCAGATCTTCATATTTGGTAATTTAAAGACCATCAAAGACAATGATGATCTCCATTAGTGATAATTCTAATGTAAAATAGTCCTCACCTTGAAGACTTTCTTTCCCCACATACAGAAGTTTCTTCTTAAACATCTTTTTTTCTTGTGTGTTTGTGGAGACAGAAAGTCATTTGACTCTTCTGTTTTTAGTTTTGGGAAGTATTTTCAAATCCCTTCTCAGTGTTCAAGACCATTTATGAAGTCTTTCTTTGACTTTCTCTTATTCACATTGAATAGCTCCATCCGTTTCACTTGTTTTCTAACTCCTGAATTATCTTTATTATTTCCTTTTCAACTCTGTGGGTCATTTGTTTGATTCTGTCTCCTGACAGCCAGGAGGCCTACGTGCCCAAAGGTGCCTGGGGCCCGGGGGTCTGAGGGGCAGGATTTCCTCGTCCAGCTGTGCGGGCCCGGGTAGCAGAGCTGAGCATGGGAGCAAAAGGCCGAGTCCGATTGTCCTCCTGGTGGACGTCCAGCCCAGGAAGCGGGCAGGAAGCAGGGCTGATTGTGAGCCAGGGGGCTGGCGGAGCAGCCAGGCAGCCAGTCAGGGTCCAGGAGACAGAGCGGCCAGTGCAGGGGTGAGGCTAGGTTGAAGAGGGGTGCGGCAGGGGCGGGGCGGGCGACAGGCAGTGACAGACCTGCCCTCTCCACAGGATTCTTCCTGATGTTCCTATTTTGTTGTCGTTTAGTCGCTGGGTTGTGTCTGACACTGCGACCCCGTCAGCCGCAGCGCACCCAGCTTTCCTGTCCTTCACCATCTCCCAGAGCTCGCTCAAACTCATGTCCATTGAGTTGGTGATGCCATCTAGGCTCATCCTCTGTCGCCCCCTTCTCCTGCCCTCAATCTTTCCCAACATCAGGGTCTTTTCCAGGGAGTTGGCTTTTCGCATCAAGTGGCCAAAGTATTGGCGTTTCAGCTTCAGCATCAGTCCTTCCAATGAATACTCAGGGTTGATTTCCTTTAGGATGGACTGGTTTGATCTCCTTGCAGTCCAAGGCACTCTCAAGAGTCTTCTCCAGCACCACAGTTGGAAAGCGTCCTTCTTTGGTGCTCAGCCTTTTTTATGGGCCAACTCTGGAATCATTGAAAGTGAAAAGTGAAAGTGGAAGTCGCTCAGTCGTGGCCTTCCCTGACTACTAGAAAGAAGCTATAGCCTTGACTATACAGACCTTTGTCAACAAAGCGATGTCTAGGTTTGTCGTAGCTTTCCTTCCAAAGAGAAGCTTTTGATTTCGTGGCTGCTGTCACCATCTGCAGTGATTTTGGAGCCCCTGAAAACAGACTCTGTTACTTTTTCCACTGTTTCCCCTTCTATTTGCCGTGAAGTGATGGACTTGATGCCATGGTCTTATTTTGTTTAATGTTGAGTTTTAAGCCAGGTCAGTAGTATCAGACTGTTTTGCAACCCTATGGACTGTAGCCTGCTAGACTCCTCTGTCCATGGGATTTTCCAGGCAAGAATACTGGAGTGTATTGCCATTTCCTTCTCCAGGGTACCTTCCCAACCCGGGGATCGAACCAGCATCTCCTGCATTGTAGGTGACTTCTTTACCGCTGAGCCATCAGGGAAGCCCCACTGTTTTAGCATATACAAATTGTAATTCCATGTTGGGTCTCTGCAGATAACTTATTTTGATTGGTAGATATACAAATTGATATAGCCTTGTATATTTTATAAGGTTTAAAATTAATTTTTATATTTTCACATATAGCTCTCATATGTCCTTAGTGTGACATAAAATCACTCTAGAATGTCAGAAAATTGTTAGCACTGAAATTGTGAAGGTAGGGTCTTTCCTTGGTGCGACTGTGAGTGAGGTGCGTTGTGCGTTGACCTGATGTCCACGTGGACATAATGTGTCTGTTTCTGGAGAAATGGGAGGAAGGGGGAGTTGGGAGGAGAGGGTCGGGCGCATGGAGCCGCGGCCTGGGCGATGCGGAGCCCCCTGTGACCTGGGGAAGCTGCGATTTTCTGCTTTTGTTCTCATCTTCACTTCTTGCTGATGGATCCTGTTGCGGCTCAGTCCCTGTGATGGTTAACCGCTTTAGTTTGTCACAAGGTGGAGTTGTGGCACAAAAGCCCTTTTCACTTACGATGTAATGTTTGTGCAGATGGCGCTTGACCCCCTAATGTGAGTGTGGCTGGTCGGTGCCTGAAGTTCTCAGGGGGACACTGAGTGTCTTGTCTTCTGTGGACATTGCGCTGTGTTTGGGTCCCTAGGTGTCCTACGGCTCAGACTCCCCTTGGAAGCCTGTTACAGACCTGAACAATTGAATTCAAATCTAAAACCACTTAAAAGTCCTTTCCATTAAGAATTTAAGAATTTATATGAGAAAGCATTCCATGAAAGCTCTCCTCCCCCTATTCAGACAGATTGTTCTGTTTTACTAGCCCGAGTTGGTATTGTAATTTTGATACCAGTTGATAATTTTTGGGTTTTTTCTGATGATTGGGGGACCACACAAAGGCATGTTTGTTGGGTTCACCTTTACACAGTTAGTTCAGACAGCTCAGCGTGCACTTTTATCTTAATACTGATCTCCAGGTGTGTCTGTGCACAAGTCGTGAAAAGGGCGTGAGTCCATGAGGGCACCGTGAGCGAAACACTTGGTTTCTGACTTTTGATGATGAATGAAGAATTTTCTCTGGATTCCTGATTACACTGGAGTATATAATTTGCATAAAGTAAGATGTACACAAATCTAACACCTTGTTTAATACCGTAGATGCGGTATCTGGATCTGTGTTTAGCAGATGTGCAGATAAGAGGCACACATAAATAATACCTGTGTTTGGTGGTAGGTTAGTCTCTAAGTTGGGTCCAACTCTTGTGACCCCAAGGTCTGTAGCCCACCAGGCTCTCCGTCCATGGGATTCTCTGAGCAAGAATACTGGAATGGGTTGCCATTTCCTCCTCCAGGGGATCTTCCTGACTCAGGGATCAAACCCAGTTCTCCGACAATGCAGGCAGATTCTTTACTGGTGAGCCACCAGTGAATTTATGTTTGATACCATAGATCCTGGAAATTTAAGAATTTAAATTTAACTTTTCCTTTGAGCACCAAATAGAGCTTGGTGCCAAACAAGATTTCTACTGTATCCTTGTAGTACAAATAGAATTGAATACAAATTCTCTTTGTTAAAGTTGGATCCTTGAAGTTGGTGTGTATAGTAAGATAAAATGAATTCTTTTCTATTTCAAAGAAATTTAACATGTGATATCTTTTTAATGTATTTCTTCTGTCAATCATTAATTGGATACATTACCAGTACAAGTAATAAATGATATCAAGACTTATTTAATTTAGATTTCCACTTTATTAGTAGGTTTCATCATTTTATCTTTCTAACTTTCACATGAAGTGTATGTATTGTTTAGGAATGTCAATTAAAAAATCATTCATGATGAGTTTAAATTTGCTCTGTTTACAAAGAAATACACATATCGACTTGGTTTGGCTTATTAAACTGTTTAGCTCGAAATCACTTTGATAGTTCCTTAGGAAACATTGAATTTTCAATGATGAGCTCAACTTGTATACAGTCACAATTCTCCATGTCAAAATACTGGAGTGGGTAACCGTTCCCTTCTCCAGGGGATCTTCCTGACCCATTGATCAAACCCAGGTCACCTGCTTTGCAGGTGGATTCTTTACCATCTGAGCCACCAGGGAGCCCAAGAACACTGTAGTGGGTAGCGTATCCCTTGTCCAGTGGGTCTTCCTGACCCGGAATCCATGCGGGGTCTCCTGCATTGCAGGCGAATTCTTCATCAGCTGAGCCCCCAGGGAGCCCCGTGCACAGTCAGTGTGTTGATGACTAGTAGCGTGTTTGCTGGACAACGTGCTGTGCTGACAGCAGGTGGCAGCCCCCGTGGGCGGGAGGTCGCTGCGGGGTGCCAGGGTGGGCCCCGGCTTTGCCGGGTGGGTCAGGGCTGCCCTCTCCCAGTCCCCCCCCAGCCCCCTGCGTCTCACCGCTGCCAGTTGTTACATCAGTAAAAAGTCATCTGGAAACTAGCGGTGTTGACAAACTCAGCCTTCGAGGTTATTCTCTAGGACTATTGACAGCCTCGTTAGTCCTCATTGCAAATACCAATGTCTGACTTTACTGAGTAGATTAATTATTGTTAAAAAGTTCAGCAGAGGAGAGGTTTTGTTTGTTTTCTGTTGTTTCGCTTAAGGATCTTGTATGACTCGCCCTGGAGTGGTTTTCCTGTCTGTTTGCTTTCTCGGTGTTGACGTCTGCTGGGGCACTTGAGAGCCTGTGTAGTCTGCACCGTAGGAAAGGCTGAGGGCTGTCAAGGCTTCTGACGTGCTTCTCTGTCTTCCCTAGAGAGGAAGCATTCGGGCGTTTGGTAAAGACTAGGTGATTGTATCTGTACTATTGCTAGTTGAAATAATGTGAGCAGATACTTTTTTAATCTGGTTTCTTTACATTTCCTTTATATTAAATATTAATATCACACAAGTGACCATATCATGTTATTTGGCAGTTTTGCAAAATTATTTGTATTGCAATTGTTTAAGTGACTTAAAGCTTTCACTTCCTGTTGCCTCTTCTTTTTCTGTCATAATGCTCTGGAAGTGGCCATTTTTGCTAAAATTTGTCAACAGCAGTAATGGAAAAGACTGTTGGTTTTGGTTTATGTTAAATAATGCGTTTCAGTCCTCTTCTAGTTTTAGAAGGTTGCTTCACAGAGAAGTAAATAGAGGTTCCTTGGATGTTGCTACAGTTTTTTGTGGGAAAGCGGATTGTTCCTGAAGCTTCCCTTCTCATCTGTCAGGATCAGAGACAGGGTTGTTTCTGGAACGAGGGGAGCTGAGGGGGCGGGCAGTGCTGTGCCCTTTTCTACACGTAGATGGCGGCAGAGTGTCGCAGACTGCGGAAGTCAGCCTGGCAGGCAGAGCAGACGTGAGTGGCAGTGAGACCCGACTTCTATCAGCGTGGCCGCCTGCGTCCTGTAGTTAAACACAAAATAGGAAAGAAAGCCACCGTTGATAACACCAGGGTGTGGGAGGATGAAGAGGCCGTGAGAAGCTGTAGTAACTGGCTCTCTGGACAGACCCCAGGTGGGAAAGCTTAATCTCTGAAGGTATGTCACACAGTCCTGGAAGACGACAGGACTCGGCTAAGACCACAGGCATGTCATGGCCCAGAGCCGGCCGAGGGCTGGGGGTGGCGGGCGGGGATAGCCAAGGAGAGACCGGACCCAGCAGCGTGGCCAGGGACAGCCCGCTGCCTGCGGGGCCGACGCTCGGCCTGCGTCGCCTGCTCACTCGAGCCGATTCCCAGGAGGAAGTGTCAGCCCAGAAATCAGGCAAACAGTCCATGGGAACGTTCACTCAAAGGCAGCGTTTCAGAAAAGGGAAGTGCAGTCTCCTGTGGCCCCGTCCCCACGCTGGATTTGCTGTTCAGCGTATGAGGACAAATAGATTCCTTCAGAATGCATCTGCAATCAGCAAGTCATTCAGTGTCTTAATTAGCATTCCTGAATAGTGACATCATTGCCATAAAAGGTGACACTCATCCTTACAATTAACATTTAATATGCGTCTGCTTCTCCGGGGGCCTTCCTGTGGCTGCCCACAAATTTCCAAGGTAGTTTTCAAGTTTCAGAGTTGAGTCTGGTGAGAGCATGGGCAGGAGGGTCAGCAGAAGCGGAGCTGTGTTCATTAGAAACGTGAGGCGTGGAAGCAGGTTATAAAAGAGTGGTTTGCGGCCGTCCCGAGCTGCTGAATCAGGCCAGCGGCGCGCTCCTCGTGGGCGTCGGAAGGGCTGCTCAGAGCTCCGATGGTGCGGCTCTCCAGGAAGCCGCCTGCGTGCCCTCCTTCGGCCCCTCTGCCCGAGGCGCACCAGCCCCCCAGCCTAATCTCCGTGTCACAACACTGATCCCAGAGGTGCGCGTGACCACCCGCTCTGACACCGAGAGCCTGGCAAGTCTCTCTGTGACAGCAACTTATTTCTCACATAATTATTTTTTTAGTAAATTTGATATCTTAACAGCCCCTTCCCTCATTTCTGGGTTCAAAACGCAGCACTTAATATAATTTATTTCTCAGCCTTCACGAAGGCTCACTTGAGCGTAGCTGCTGCACTGGGGACGGCTGTGGCCGACAGGCCAGGCCCACGCCGGGCACCGGCACGGCCTCGGAGCTGCTCTAACAAAGCTGCCGCTTGTTACTTGTTGGATGAAGGGGGTCTACCCTGTCACATGTCGGTGGGAAAAGAAGATGCACACTGACACGTGTGCTCTGCTCTTCTGAGTTCAGCAAGCTGTTGTGCTGATTCCAGTTTGCACAGCTCGGCCTGTGTCACTCTCGTGGTTTTCATAGCGTGAGCTCTGTGAATGTAAGAACTAACAAGAGTTTGAACTAATCCAAATTTGAGTTTGATTCTAAACATGTAATTATTTTAGAATTTTGTGAGCTTTCAGGTTAATTAAATGGAATTTTATAAGATGAAACTTTCACCACCATACAATCCTTAACATCAAAATCTATGTTTGGATTAGTTACAACTATATATAAATTTCTTTATAAATCATTATCAATGTATCAGATGCATTTGTTTTGGGTTTAGATAGAATTGTATACGATTTGTTTTAGATTGATGTGTATCTGTTTGCAGACAGCTTTTGGCCAGAACATAATATGATTTGCAGGTGCCTGTACACTTTATTTTACACGTTTGTCCCTCTGCGGCCATCATTAGATTTAGAGCCTGTGCTTTTTCTTGGTGGGAGAGTACCTGGCAGATTATTTATGTGACCTTTTTTAAAAAAAAGACAATATTGCAACTCCACTTCCTCTGACTACTTGATTTCAAAGAATCGTGTCTAGAGAAGGCAAATCTCACAGAATAACACTGTTTTAGAACTTTTTAAACCTGTATATATACTTTTTAGGTTAGCATCAGCACATTAGTTTTCCTTGATAAAATATTGTGAATATTTTATGCAAATAATTAAATGTAGAACAATTAAAAATTTTCAGTTTGCTTACAATTTTTCAAATGGATTTTAGAAAAGATGATCTCTATAAATAACTTTTGATGCACTTTCAAAATAGAGAAACAGATTTTATGTGAGTGATAGAGGTTTTTTTAAATTTTATTGGAGTCATAACTAATTATAACTCATAATGGTTTTACATTTGTAAAATGAATCTTGCAAAACCTTAGATACTTTAAAGTTTGTACTGTAATATAATGATGGCTTTTGTGCTGCTTCTCTTGAGTATCTGCTTTTAATTGTGTTATTTTCTGTATACTTAACTAGGTGGCATTTTAGTTGATCAGTAAAATGGAGTACACGGTTTAGGATTATACTGTAGAAATATTTGTTCTTTTCATGCTTAGCTTTTCATTCTGCCTGTGCCTGAATTGTGCTTTTAAAAAGTCGGATATATTTTAAACCATGTCAGCATTTTTAAATTGATTCTGTTGATAGACAAGAGAGGCTGTGATCCCAAAGCATACTTTCCCACATAACTGTTTATTGCTCTTCGTGAAGTGCTCATAGTCTGTGGAAAAATTAGTAAATTTAATTTAAATGCCCAAAGTCCACTTTTGACTGCAAATTTATCCTTTTAAAAATTCCTTTTTCTTTTTTACAGGTTGCACCTTTATTTTTGGGTTTAGTGCTTACGTTCCTAATTGTGTTCTTTGAGGAACGATCCACATGGATTTGATGTGGGAGTTCTTTCACGTCTCTAGTTTGTTTCTCTGCCTGCTTGCTTCTTGCTCGGTCTCCTCTTAGGGGTTCTGCTTCTGCAGTTGAACATCTTTTATTGTGATGAGTCTTGCTGCTGCAACTTTATTGGCACAGGATCCAGAGACTAATCCATAATACAGTTTGAAAAGTCTCTAAGGTGTAAAATACTAGCTTGTCATTTTTTTCTCCCATTTTCTCTTTTGACAAGCTTTGTTGAATTTTCTTTTTCTTTTTTTCAAACATATTCTGCCATCCTGATTCTGAAGGAATGTATAGATATATCATTTAGGAAAATGTGTATTTTAACTGACAACATAAATATCTTGGTTATGCAGTTTTCTGGTCAGAGATTTTATTGATAAATTTCAAACCATGAAAATTTGTTATTTATAATATAGCATAAATTGCATTTACTGCTTTCAGTAAAAGCATCTCACTAGAATTTTGACACATTTAAAAAGAAAAGAAATCTCAGTGTCAGCTCATATGCACATGAAATATTTAATAGAAGCATTGCAGGTTACTTTTATCTTCTTTCATAATAAACTAGAAGTTTGCACAGAGTTTTGACTCGGCTTACTCATTTTGCGATTACTGACACAGTCCAGAGCTTTCACTGGGAAGACAATGACAGTCCTCCGTGTGAGACCACGCCAGTGAAGGGCAGGGGTCCGATGCCCACCTTTGCTTTCAGGGGCACCTCCTTCCCCCCAGGGCGGCACGTCTTCATCCCAGCTGTTAGCGCGCGGCGCTCGTGTACTGTCTGTCTCGTATTTGTGCCGTGACCTGACGCTGTATGTAGTACCGTGATTTCTCAGTTTTGCAGATTTTATTGCTGTTCCTTTTTATTTGCAGTCTTCCATCTGTGTTAAATGGAAGACATGATTGTTGCCAACCATCAAACCCATTATGAAGAATCTGTACTTCATTTAAGTTGTATTGAGAGTTCAGGCCTTTATCAATGCAGCTTCATAAAATTAAGTAAAATGGTTTATTGCATATACAGACATGTTCATGAAACAGCACTGTAATGATGGCAGTACTGATTGTTGGGACAATTAAGACGTTAAGAAAACACATATTTAAGCGCAGTTAATGGCTGAAAATTTGTTGTTTATCTCTTAGAAATTTGTGATAAATCTAAAAGATAACTGAGGATTTCACTATATTGAAAATTTATAGATGCATATTTATTTAACCCAGCTTTAATTGTATAATTATTTTATGATTTAAGCCTCATTGATCTTATGTTTGTGATCAATATATTGAAATGTAAAACATCCTGAATACTAGCAAAGGGTTTTGTTTTTTTTTTTTTCATGATGAGAAACAGAAAGACTTAGGCTGGCTGGAGTCTTTTTAGTCATGAAAAGCAGAACTCAGGAACCAATCCTGTAACTTCTCTGGGCCTCAGTTTGCACATCTGTGAAATGGGGTGTGAGGCTTTGGGGACTGAGGGTTAGGTTAAGTGCTCTCTGAAATCTCTTCCACCCTAAAATTCTACGATGATATGACAGGTCTTTGCCATGCTGCTATGCGTATTGGTGTTAGCTGCTGCTGCTGCTGCTAAGTCACTTCAGTCGTGTCCAACTCTGTGTGACCCCATAGACGGAAGCCCACCAGGCTCCCCCGTCCCTGGGATTCTCCAGGCAAGAACACTGGAGTGGGTTGCCATTTCCTTCTCCAATGTGTGAAAGTGAAAAGTGAACGTCTTGTCTAATATAAACGTTCGGTGTAGGAAAAGCTGAGGATGAAAACGTCAGTCTTTTTTCAAAACCATATTTTTGGGAAGAATAGGTTGATAGATTTTCATATATAACGGTTTTCTTAAGAAATATTTGAAATCCTGATTTAGAGTAGATGCCTGTCCTTTTAAAAATGCATTACAGAAGAGTGGGAACTAGGTGTTTGATCTGTGGAGTAATGAGTTTGTCACACTCTACTGAATTATGCTGAATGGGAGTTTGTGACAAGAAATGTGGCTCAATGTAGGCAATGACGTTAGAAAACAAGCTGAAGTTTAAAAAAGATTATCTTTAAAAGGCAACAAAGGCAACATTATAATTTCACTTGTTGTTCAGACGCTAAGTTGTGTCCAACTCTCCGTCCCATGAACTGCAGCACGCCAGGGGTCCCTGTTCTGCACTATCTCCCTGAGTTTTTACTAGCACAGGCCAAATTCATCACCTGGCAGGAAAAAAAAAAATTAAAAGTTTTAATTTCCAAAATATTTTTGTTGTTCATTTTTATTTGGAAAGGAATTATTATTTATTCCGAGAGCTTATAAATATCAGAGAAAGATACCTTATGCTAATAAAAGCATGCCTTTTCCTCTTAGCTATTATTGCATTTAAATACTCTATTCCCAAGTATTCCAACACTGTAACTAGCAGAGGTTCAATTATTTTTAACTCATCCTGGTTCCTTTTCCATTTAGTGGCATTTCACAAGTTCAAGGTAGCAAACTTTTTTTTAAGGTTCTTTCTGAAGTTTATTATCATCTTATTTTAACCCCAATCAGGACATTCCTAAAAGTAATTACTCTGAGCTTTTTATAGGTTCCTTGTACAGCTTGTGGAAATCTTAAAGGTTTTCTGCAGAGATTGCTATAACCCAAATAATCATGTAAAAACCTTCCCACCTTTCTCCTTTGCAATTACTTTAAGTATTTAAGAATTTGTTTGTAGCTGGTTATAAATTGCATACAAACTCTTACATTGTTCTTTGTTTTTTGTGAGCTACAATAAAAGCTTTAAAATTTTTAAATAGATTGCTTTCTTTGTGACTAAATTTTCCTTATTTGAAGAACAATTATAAAAATAATTTATGTGTAATTTAAAAAATATCATCCCAGGGTATTTGGTTTTAGTAACATAGGGAAGTATTTAATCAGCTTTTTATACTGTGTCTTATCATCTTTCCTTTTTTTCTTTTAAAGTGTGGCACTAATTCGAAGATACTTGACAGTTAATTCTGCAGTGTAATCATCGGCTGCAGTGTGTACTCGACAGCCCTTTGTTGTCGCCACCCTAGCCATCTAGACTGCTGACTCCCTTCTTATACCTGGAGGGTTCCTTCTGTTTATGTACCAGATAACTAAATCCCAAAGAACTTCCGCTCCTTGCCTTGGGGCCCCCAGGTCCACCAGCTGGGTGCTGAGCAGCAGAACAAGGGCTGTGTTAAGGCTTCCTTGCTGTTTCTCCAGAATCTTCTCCAGAATCTTCTTTGCGTTGTCAGAGCATGACATGGATGGATTGCTTGGAATTCTTGCAGAGCCTTTCCTGTGTAATCACGATGGCAGAGGTTGCAGGCATTTGTCAGGGGCCACTAATACATGTTGTGACAGCAGTTTAAGGCGGGGGGAGGTGGATTTATTACCAATAAAACATTAAAACTCTTATATTTAAAGCCAAACATAATTTACGTCCAGCCCCACCCCTTGCTGCTCTACCTGTCAGTTCTGATTTAAAGCCCCCCCTCCCCACGGCATCCATCTTCCTCCCGCCGCCCCCACCCCGCCACCCTCCGCAGATAGCGGGTGAGGAGCTGGGAAGGGCCCTGACTAGAACCATCTGCTGCACTGGCGCTGAGACACGCTCGGCAGGCGGTGTTCTGTGGGGGGTGGTGTGTGCACATCCCCTGTAATAGTGAGGAAAGGCTTCTCATTTAAATGCTTTCTTCTCTGCAACTGCCCTGTGTGTTTTTCAGTCTAACTTCATTGAGGCTTTCAGTAGCTAAGTCAAAGAGCTGTCTTGGTAAATGTCACATTGCACTTGAAAATATGTGGGTCATTTTCGAATATCTTTTGGTATTGGTTTCTAACATAATTCCACAGGGGTAAGAGAACAGAATCTGTATGATTTCAATACCTTTAGACATGAAACTTTTGCACCTTATTTTATGTCCCTGGATATGTTCCAGTGTCTCCTAGTTTACAGTCTGCGGAAACTTGAATAGAATTTGTATCCTGCTGTTGAGTGAAAATTGTATAAACCTTAATTATGTTGAACTGGTTATAGTGCTCTTCAGGACTACTGTTTCCTTCTATTTCTCTGTATATTCATTCTGTTAATTTTTAAGAGTTTGATGTTGAAACTCCAAGTAAAAATCTTAATTTACTTAAAAATAATTGTAATATATGATGGAATTATAATTAACTTTGTTCTTTGTTCTTGTATTTTGTAAGTCTCCTGTAAATGTGTTGTCATACTTTCATAATTTAAAGAATAGAAATGAAAAAATAATTTCATAAAATAAAGAAATACAACATTTTCAGATTCTGAAAATCTCATGGTCTGGAACGGTCTCTCTTGGACTTCTGGGTGTTCTTGTGATTCTTCCATTCATTTATTCTGCAACTTGGAAGCTTGCCTGGTTTATTTTTCCTTTTCCTTTCAAATAGCATTATTTTCTTTGTACTGTGCACAGCGTGATAACTTTAAGATGAAACCTGTTGAATAGATTCACGTTGGCCATCAATATATGCACAGTGTATATCTGTGTTTGAAAACTATCTTTTAAGAAAAGACAGAAACTTATTCTTGGCCTCTTAAATATATGGACATTTAAAAGTATGAAACCTGCACTCCTCCACTAAAGCTGCCTCTTAGATGTGTTTACATGCACCCGAAGTACACGCTGAAGTCGGCCTCTCTGGCGCGACCACAGTCGCTTGCTTAGGACTCTGCTGAGCTCCCCGTAACTCAGGGCTGACACTCCGATGTTTGAGTGGGGGACCTCCTTGCTGACAGGTTGAGGAGGCTTTTATTGTTCCAGGCTGGTGAGAATTGTTTTCCCCTTGCTTTTGCTAAGTCCTGGAAGCTTTGAGCAATACTTGACCTTCTCAGCCTGAGAGACTATTGAAATGTTTTCTGGAACTAACCTTACCATGTCCTTAATAATTTGAATTGCACTTGACCTAGTAACAGCTGTCACACAACTTGTCATTTTTCAAACGGCAAATCATTGATGTAGTGATTTCCACTGCATCAGTTAACATGAAGACTTTATTTCTGAAATAGACACTGAATATTTTCCCTACTGCGTTGCACTTACACTGTGCTCACATTTACAAATCTGCTGTTTTCTTAAAACATAAGCAAATCCGAGTAATAAAAGAAATGCAAACATGTATATATATACTATATATATATGTACTTGGAAATAATAAAATATACCTTATTTCTCTGCAAGCGTATTATGCTGCTTTAAAACAACCTGATGTGTATAAATCTTAATTTAGAAAACAAATAGGATTACCATTGTAAATTATAGTGTGACCATTTACTTTATAAATTATTTCATCTGGGGGTTCTTCTTAGTAAGCTTTCTGTGTCACTTTACTAAACATTAAAATCTCTGTATATTTACGCAGTAAATTTGAGGACACTTGTATCACGTCATAGCTTTACCTCTGACTGATAGTGGGGTTGAGCTCTCTACGCGGGCGTGCAGATTTTCTGACTGATAGTGGGGTTGCTCTCTCTACGCGGGTGTGCAGATTTTCTGACTGGTAGTGGGGTTGCTCTCTCTACGCGGGCGTGCAGACTTTCTGGTAGTGGGGTTGCTCTCTCTACGCGGGCGTGCAGATTTTCTGGTAGTGGGGTTGAGCTCTCTACGCGGGCGTGCAGATTTTCTGACTGGTAGTGGGGTTGCTCTCTCTACGCGGGCGTGCAGACTTTCTGGTAGTGGGGTTGCTCTCTCTACGCGGGCGTGCAGATTTTCTGGTACTGGGGTTGAGCTCTCTACGCGGGCGTGCAGATTTTCTGACTGGTAGTGGGGTTGCTCTCTCTACGCGGGCGTGCAGATTTTCTGTCTGGTAGTGGGGTTGCTCTCTCTACGCGGGCGTGCAGACTTTCTGACTGGTAGTGGGGTTGCTCTCTCTACGTGGGCGTGCAGACTTTCTGGTAGTGGGGTTGAGCTCTCTACGCGGGCGTGCAGATTTTCTGTCTGGTAGTGGGGTTGCTCTCTCTACACGGGCGTGCAGATTTTCTGGTAGTGGGGTTGAGCTCTCTACGCGGGCGTGCAGATTTTCTGTCTGGTAGTGGGGTTGCTCTCTCTACACGGGCGTGCAGATTTTCTGGTAGTGGGGTTGAGCTCTCTACGCGGGCGTGCAGATTTTCTGTCTGGTAGTGGGGTTGCTCTCTCTACACGGGCGTGCAGATTTTCTGGTAGTGGGGTTGAGCTCTCTACGCGGGCGTGCAGATTTTCTGTCTGGTAGTGGGGTTGCTCTCTCTACACGGGCGTGCAGATTTTCTGGTAGTGGGGTTGAGCTCTCTACGCGGGCGTGCAGATTTTCTGGTAGTGGGGTTGAGCTCTCTACGCGGGCGTGCAGATTTTCTGACTGGTAGTGGGGTTGCTCTCTCTACGCGGGCTTGCAGACTTTCTGGTAGTGGGGTTGAGCTCTCTACGCGGGCGTGCAGATTTTCTGTCTGGTAGTGGGGTTGCTCTCTCTACGCGGGCGTGCAGACTTTCTGGTAGTGGGGTTGAGCTCTCTACGCGGGCGTGCAGATTTTCTGTCTGGTAGTGGGGTTGCTCTCTCTACACGGGCGTGCAGATTTTCTGGTAGTGGGGTTGAGCTCTCTACGCGGGCGTGCAGATTTTCTGTCTGGTAGTGGGGTTGCTCTCTCTACACGGGCGTGCAGATTTTCTGGTAGTGGGGTTGAGCTCTCTACGCGGGCGTGCAGATTTTCTGTCTGGTAGTGGGGTTGCTCTCTCTACACGGGCGTGCAGATTTTCTGGTAGTGGGGTTGAGCTCTCTACGCGGGCGTGCAGATTTTCTGTCTGGTAGTGGGGTTGCTGTCTCTACACGGGCGTGCAGATTTTCTGGTAGTGGGGTTGAGCTCTCTACGCGGGCGTGCAGATTTTCTGGTAGTGGGGTTGAGCTCTCTACGCGGGCGTGCAGATTTTCTGACTGGTAGTGGGGTTGCTCTCTCTACACGGGCGTGCAGATTTTCTGGTAGTGGGGTTGAGCTCTCTACGCGGGCGTGCAGATTTTCTGTCTGGTAGTGGGGTTGCTCTCTCTACACGGGCGTGCAGATTTTCTGGTAGTGGGGTTGAGCTCTCTACGCGGGCGTGCAGATTTTCTGGTAGTGGGGTTGAGCTCTCTACGCGGGCGTGCAGATTTTCTGACTGGTAGTGGGGTTGCTCTCTCTACACGGGCGTGCAGATTTTCTGGTAGTGGGGTTGAGCTCTCTACGCGGGCGTGCAGATTTTCTGTCTGGTAGTGGGGTTGCTCTCTCTACACGGGCGTGCAGATTTTCTGGTAGTGGGGTTGAGCTCTCTACGCGGGCGTGCAGATTTTCTGGTAGTGGGGTTGAGCTCTCTACGCGGGCGTGCAGATTTTCTGACTGGTAGTGGGGTTGCTCTCTCTACGCGGGCGTGCAGATTTTCTGGTAGTGGGGTTGCTCTCTCTCTGCGCGGCGTGCAGACTTTCTGATAGTGGGGTTGCTCTTTACGCGGCGTGCAGACTCTCTGACTGACAGTGGGGTTGCTCTCTGTGGTCCTGCAGACTTTCTGGTAGTGGAGTTGCTCTCTCTCTCTGCGCGGTCCTGCAGACTCTCTGATAGTGGGGCTGCTCTCTCTCTCTCTCTCCGCGGTCCTGCGGACTCTCTGACAGTGGGGCTGCTCTCTCTCTCTCTCTCCGCGGTCCTGCGGACACTCTGGTGCCTCCTTCTGTGAGATGCTGTCTCCTAGTCTTCGTCCATTTGGTTCTTCTACCGTTTTTATTGCTGATTTACAGGAATTCCTATAAATCTTTTATCATTTAAATATGTTGCAAATACATTATTCCAGCTTGTCAGTTCTGTGCTAACTTTGTGGTGTCTTCTGAACATAAATCTTCATTTTCTGAGGTCAGACCTTTTTGCTGGGGGCGTTGTGGGGTTTGCTGGAGAAACCCTCTTGTGGATTACACACCTTCTCTGATAGGTCCCGCAGCTGATGGGGCGCTGTCAGCTGCTTTGGAAGTTGTCACCTGGGATACATTGTTGGAAGGGTTCATACACTAGACCGTGTTCGACCAAATGACTGCCGAGCTTCCTTCCACCTCCACAATTCTAGAATTCCATTCTGTTACAGAGTCAAAATGAAGGGTTGTGAAGTCTAAAATATATACCAGATTTGCAAGAAACACATTTTATTTCATTGAATCCAAGACACCACTGGTTTTCAGAGGCATTGTTATTTTAAGTACCGTTAGGAAAGAGGAGCCCCTTGTCTTATCTGTGAGGAGAAAATCCACACAGCCCCCGTCTTTGGTGTCGGTGTAGCTGTGCCTGTGCCATCCCTTAGCTAGCTTACCGAGTCCCGGACCTTCACAGGATGTCCCCCTCCTCGGGCGTGCGTGCGGCGTCCTTGCTGTCCCGCATCTCTGCGTCCTCCTGATACTCAGCCTTGCGCTGACGCCTTCCCCAGCGCCGGCCTCTGCCTTTGGACTTGTCAGAAGGCCGCACTCTAAACCCAAACCAGCTTCTGTCCAGCCTCTGTGCCGTTTGTTCTAGCTGCCCCTGACCTCCAGACTTTACCAAAGCATCCACCTCTCTTCTTATACATCCATGACTTACACTTCAAGTGTTGACCAGAAGCCTTAAATCTGCCCTGTTTTCCCCGAGCACTTATTTTATTGAAGTTCTTTGTAAAATGTGGGCTTGGTTAAGCAGGTGGCACTCCAGGGCCCCCATCTGCTCCTCTGTGCAGAGTGGACTCTCACTTGCTTTATTGGAGTCATACTGTGCTCTTGAGTGACAGCTAGAATGCCCAGGTTTTTCACAGATGTTTAGCCCATTAGCTGTGTTTCCCTCTGCCCTAAATTTGTTTACTTGTTACTGTTGTTTAGTTGCTAAGTCACGTCCGACTCTTTGTGACCCCATGGACTGTAGCCCGCCAGGCTCTTCTGTCCATGAGATTTCCCAGGCAAGAATACTGGTGTGGGTTGCCATTCCCTCCTCCAGGGGATCTTCCCGACCCAGGGACTGAACCCAGGTCTCCTGTGTTGGCAGGCGGGTTCTTTACCACCGAGCCCCCAGGGAAGCCCCTTTATTTATTTATCTGGCTGCACATGGTCTTAGCTGTGGCATGCGTGATCGAATTCCCTGACCAGGGATTGAACCCAGATCCCCTGCATTGGGGATGTGGAGCCTCAGCCACTGGACCACCAGGGAAGTCCCTGCCTTGCTTTCATAATTTAGTATTTGGACTTGAGACTCCTGGGAGACTTTCGATTTAAGTTTCCATCGCACAGATCTCAGTTGAATATTTTGTCTGCCGTGATTCAACAACTTGGAAGTTTTATTCTGTGATACAGCTGGAATCTCCGGCATTACCACTGTAAATGCACTCTGCATGTTTCCAAGCCTGTGTCCACTCCCTGACTTGTATGTGGAGCGGAGCCTTGATGCGTCCAGCAGGAGGATCCCCGTAGCTGAGCATCTGTGTTGGCCTTTAGCCCCCTGGGAGGGCCAGACAGTTTAGAATCTCCCTGTTTTCTCACAGGGCCTGCCTTTCATCATTCTATTGACAAGAGTAGCGTGAAGACTTTATTTAGGCCAGAAGACTGTTGGGGATTAGCACAAGACTGTTTCTTGAGAAATGCCTTCTACCTTAAGCACTATTTTCCTGTTATATCAGGTCTTTGAAAATTTTTTAAATGAAATTCTGTTTTTAAATGACAGAAGCAGAGCAAATTTGGAAAATTAAAAAAAAATTCTTTAAAATCTTAACACTGGAACCTGTATTTTACTTTTTTATTTAAATGTTTTTCTTTCTAGCCTGTTGAATTCCATGGACTCATAATATGCATTCAACTTTGTGTCATTTTTAGAAATAAAATTTTATAAAATGATTCTTTTTAAAATAAGCGTCACTTCATTAGCTGTGTAATCTTTCATGTCTTACAGTTTGAAGGCTCACACAGAATGACTTTTAACTTTACATTTAATTGAACATTATAATTAAAGTGCACGCTCATGCATTTTTCTCGTTTTCTTGGGTCTGTTCCCTGATGTCTCTAATAATGTGCTATTAGAGTCGTTAACTACTCTCCTCTCTGGGGGATTAGTTGAATCTGTGCTGACCGTATGAAATACCTTGGATTATGTTTTAAGACAAATCTATGATTTTGTCTTCTTATCATTTTCTTTCTTATTTTATAAAAAGTAGAGTATGTAATGCAAAAAACAGGTTTTTGGTCTGTTTATTTGTATTTTTTTTCAAGTTGATTTTTTTCTTTTTTGTCTTCTTTTAAATATGAAAAAATGTTTACCTATTTTCCGTTTAAAATAGAAATTTTGAAATGCCCGACAGGACTGTCAGAGGCGAAATGTGCTTGAACTTGACCCTCTGTTCATTTAGTTACATCTGGAAAGCCTGGTAACCCTGTAAGCCGCGCTGGTGGTGAGACTACAGATTTCTTGCTTCGTCGTACTTTTATAGTTTTGCCATGTTCTGATGGGCAAGTACAGTCCAGAAAATGGAATAATGAATAATTTTTGTTCTGCAAATTTATATAACCATTCAGTTCAGTTCAGTTCAGTTGCTCAGTCATGTCCGACTCTTTGCGACCCCATGAATCGCAGCACACCAGGCCTCCCTGTCCATCACCAACTCCTGGAGTTCACCCAAACTCATATGCATCTAATTGGTGATGCCATCCAGCCACCTCATCCTCTGTTGTCCCCTTCTCCTCCTGCCCCCAATCCCTCACATGATCAGAGTCTTTTCCAATGAGTCAACTCTTCGCATGAGGTGGCCAAAGTTTTGGAGTTTCAGCTTTAGCATCAGTCCTTCCAATGAACACCCAGGACTGATCTCCTCTAGGATGGACTGATTGGATCTCCTTGCAGTCCAAGGGACTCTCAAGAGTCTTCTCCAACACCACAGTTCAAAAGCATCAATTCTTCGGCGATCAGCTTTCTTCACAGTCCAACTCTCACATCCATACATGACCACGGGAAAAACCGTAGCCTTGACTAGAGGGACCTTGGTTGGCAAAGTAATGTCTCTGCTTTTTAATATGCTGTCTAGGTTGGTCATAACTTTCCTTCCAAGGTGTAAGCGTCTTTTAATTTCCTGGCTGCAATCAGCATCCGCAGTGATTTTGGAACCCAAAAAATAAAGTCTGACACTGTTTCCACTGTTTCCCCATCTATTTGCCATGAAGTGATGGGACCAGATGCCATGATCTTAAGTTTTCTGAATGTTGAGCTTCAAGCCAACTTTTTCACTCTCCTTTTTCACTTTCATCAAGAGGCTTTTTAGTTCCTCTTCACTTCCTGCCATAAGGGTAGTGTCATCTGCATATCTGAGGCTATTGATATTTCTCCCAGCAATCTTGATTCCAGCTTGTGCTTCATCCAGCCCAGCGTTCCTCATAATGTACTCTGCTTTTAAGTTAAGTAAACAGGGTGACAATATACAGCCTTGACGTACTCCTTTTCCTATTTGGAACCAGTCTGTTGTTCCATGTCCAGTTCTAACTGTTGCTTCCTGACCTGCATACAGGTTTCTCAAGAGGCAGGTCAGGTGGTCTGGTATTCCCATCTCTTTCAGAATGTTCCACAGTTTATTGTGATCCACACAGTCAAAGGCTTTGGCATAGTCAGTGAAGCAGAAATAGATGTTTTTCCGGAACTCTTTTGCTTTCTCGATGATCCATTGCATGTTGGCCATTTGATCTCTGGTTCCTCTGCCTCTTCTAAAACCAGCTTGAACATCTAGAAGTTCACAGTTCACGTATTGCTGAAGCCTGGCTTGGAGAATTTTGAGCATTACTTTACTAGCCTGTGAGATGAGTGCAATTGTGTGGTAGTTTGAGCATTCTTTGGCATTGCCTTTCTTTGGGATTGGAATGAAAACTGACCTTTTCCAGTGCTGTGGCCACTGCAGAATTTTCCAAATTTGCTGGCATATTGAGTGCAGCACTTTCACAGCATCATCTTTCAGGATTTGAAATAGCTCAACTGGAATTCCATCACCTCCACTAGCTTTGTTCGTAGTAATGCTTTCTAAGGCCCACTTGACTTCACATTCCAGGATGTCTGGCTCTAGGTGAGTGATCACACCATCGTTATACCATTATGATTGGTTTAATACAGACACCTCTGTGTATTTCCTGACAGCCTCCAGGATCATTGCTTATCTCTCAGGCCTTCTGCTTTCTTTAGATTATCATTTGTGTGGCCAGTAAGCTAATAGTTGTTCTTTTCCTGGCGTGTCTCACATGCCTGCTTCTGCCTGTGGAACTCTGGGTGAGCTGCGTGTGTTGCTCTCCAGAGGAGCGTGCCAGGCCCCGAGCTGGTCTTCATTTCATGGGCACATTTGCAGAATCTCGTTCCTTGCGGCTCTCCAATGTGGGTACCTGTGGGCGAGCATCTTCTCTGTTCGCTGGGAAGAGGCTGTGAGCTTATCTCTGAGTTTCCTACAACCCTAGATGCAGGGTCTAAAAGGTCACCTAGCCTAACTCTGCGTGTGGTACTTGACTCTTCTCTGCATTTCTAAGCGCACCTGTTGCCCACAGCATGATGGTGCTGAACCCAGTCCGGGCCCTGCCCGGGTGCCTGGAGAATAAAAAGTCAGGCAGCACCCTCTCCTGCCCCACACCTCACTGTAGGTGGTCACTGTAGCAGAAGGACCAGCTGTGTGTGGACTCTCTGAGGGTGAGGGCTGTCTGGAGGAAAGGGCCATGTCAGGGGAAGTAGCAGAAAGGGGGCTACATCTGAGCGAGGAAGATTGAAGCCGGAATCTGGCAGGTGGTCAGGGAAGAGCGCGGGTTCAGAGCTGGCAGTGCCGCCCGAGGTGTGACTGCAGCAGGGGTGAGGGCAGGCGGGCGGCCGAGGAACCTGGTTTAGGCACTTGTGGCAGCCCACTTCGCCCTCAGGCAGCTCTGTCTGAGAATCTTTTTCCATGTGGCAGGTTTTACATTGTTGTTTCTACTTTCTCCCTTGGGAACCGTGCACACATCCAGTGGTTTCCATACGTGTCTCCTCTCTTCGCTGGGAAAGAGCGTTTATTCCCCGCAGAGCCCCCACCCAAACCGAGCGCAGCCTTCCCGCTGCGCCTCGGGCCCACAGCTCGCCTCCTGGAGCTGCAGTCAAGGTCCCAGGTTGCGATTCCCGACGGCCCAGCCTCTCCCACCTGCCTTGGTCCTCCCTCAGGTAAATGCTTGGAGTTAAATTTTTTATACTAGGCTGTGACCTCAGTGGTGTGGAAAGACGTTATTCTACAGTTGTCTTTGGTCAAGTGACTAAACCTCCGTTCATCCAACCAAGATTGTGAAGACTGTTTTGCTCAGTATATCCAGCTGTCCACTGTAGTCATGTTAGATGTACTTAGACTGTTCTTACACTCATTATGACTTGACAATGATGGAGATCCTGAAAGGGGGGGAGGGGAAATGGAAAATGAAAACTTGAATAGAATTTGAACACCTAGCAATGGAAAAATATAAGAGCCAAGTTCAGTTCCTCTGAAAATATTGTAATGTGCTCTGATCACTTGAACTTATTTAATGTATGGGGACATATTATGTAGTTAATGGTATTTGGGGGTCACCTTTTGAGATGTGTTGTTTCCTCATCCATCCAAACATCTGGTGAGGCCATTTCAGACCACGCTGGGGTCCCTATCAGCGTACTTTAAAAGTAAGCAATTCTGGCTAAACATGGTGAAGCCTCCTGTACTGTAAACCGAGAAGCAATTTAGCTGGCAACTCAGAAGTGCAGAGCAGAGCAAGAATGAAATGAGATAAATCCCCCGGGCGGTTCACAGCGCACACCCTGAAGGCATGGCTGCTGCGGCTGTGCACGGTGTGCTTTTATGAGGGCCTGGAATTTCCAAATATTTATCATGGCAGTGCTTTATTCTTAAATCACATAATGAACTTAGTGTCGTTTTTCCTCTCAGCTCTGTTAGGCTGATAGTCCGGACTAAGAAGTGATGAGACCTTGAAACTTCAGCTAAACCCTCCTCTGATTCTCCAAAGTGCATACTCCACTCTGGTTGTGACGACCTGTTCAAGTTATTTTATGCTGTTATAAGCACAGTAAGGATTCAAACATGTTGAAATGCATGTTTTAATTTGAACCAGTATCAGTATAAATCAAAATGCTATTCCACAAAGTTTGGGGTTTTATGCCATTATAATTAAAATAGAGAAACAAGGTTTTTTGGTTTTGTTGTTCTAGCTTGTGACTGAAATCCTGGAAAGCCGTGTATAAATAGGTCATTTTATAAACTTAGGACTTTTAAAAAATCTGTTCTTGTTTATTCAGGCTGAATGCTGCTTTGAAATTTTAAGAGATGTGTTGATCTTGGGGATGTATATCATTAGGAATATTTTCTATGTATTTGCTGGTGCCTGGCCTAATAAAATAATTTGTTTTCAGTGGTAAATAACTTTGTTTATAACTATCAAGTGAATACATTAATCTCAGTTTTGTAAATACTTTGTTTTTTCTAAGTGTAGGAACTTTTTATACTTGTTGCCAGGAGATTTGGGGCCAGATAATTTCTTAGTCTACCACAATACTTCCTGTGTATGGTGTTTTGAATTTATTGTTTTGTTCTATATCCAGGGATATTGTAGGTTAGATTACTTGGATCAAATCTTCTTTTGAAAACAACTAAAAATGCAGAGTAAAGAATATCTTTAATCTCCTTAGAATAATTTGAGTGAATAAGATCATAAGCAGTTATCGGAATGGCAGGGGTGCAACCACACACTCAGGCTGCTTTAATCCTGAAGTGTCTGCCTGTCTGGCCTGCTGGAGCACCGTTCTGACAGTCCCGTGTGATGAGAAAGATGGTGACCCAAAGGCTGCAGCACCAGGCTTAGGATGGACCAGGCAGAAACCCTGGTTCCACCTCCAGCGACTTCGCCAGGAAGAGTGCTTTGGTCTCAACAGAGGCGAGTGGCAGGAAATTCCTGAGAAGGTGTCACCGCAGGGGGCCCCTCGAGTGTGCTGTCACCCAAAGTCACATTGCATCTAGAAAGCTGTCAGCCCGGGGTCCGGCTTTAGGAATGTGCACGTGTGCAGAACCCTTAGGCCCCTCACAGAGGCCGATAAAATCCCTCTGCGGAGGGGCTAACACAAGTGACTTTACAAAGGCAGTGAGTAGCACGTTCAAGGAGCAGGCGCTCGAGCGCGCCGACCTCCCTCCGCCTCCTGCTCTCTCTGCTCCGTGCACGCGTCTCCCTCCCGCTCTCCGTCCTCTGCGTCCCCTCCTGGCTTAGAGCCGCCCCCACCCCACTCTCTCACGCTTGCCCATCTGTTGCTCCAGGCAAGCCCGCCCTCACCACCTCACCCACAGTCTGCAGTTAGAGTCTTCTCATCGGCTTCAGTTTCGTTTTTTTGTTCCCAAATTCAATGGAGTTCGGGCTAATTAAGTCTCTTTTTTAAATCCTTAGGTGTGTCTGAGTGGAGCTTCCACCTGATTTGCCCCTGGTCTCGCCTCAGCTAGACCGTCCTTCACTGTCTGGAGGAGCCGGGCCTGGCTGAGAGCGCTCTCTGCCTCCAGGATGCCTCGCGTGCTGGGGGCTCAGACTGACCTGGACGCTGTATGGGAGGGGAGGTCTCTTGTTTTGCTGTTGGCAGCGGCTCTTCATAGCGGGGTTTATGCGTGCGGTCGTCCAGTCAGCGTTCACCAGGTGGCTGCGGCTGTGAGGAAGCAGGTCATAGCTTCGCTGAAAGCAGCCCTGAGCTGTCGGGTGGGAGGGGAGGGGGCAGGCTGGGGGCATGCTGCCCCACGGCAGCTCTTTGGTTTGCAGGACGTTTCCCGTGTGTTTCCCACCCCCTTGTATCTTTATGCCGACCTTACGATGCAGGCAGGGCAGATTCCTGTTACTGCCGTTTGTACAGAAAAGCTCACTCAAAGCCTGACCTTCTTTTTGCAGATGAGTTACTTAGTTCACTTCTAGAAACTTCAACTAAACACCACACTCCCACATTCTGCTCTTGACTGCAGGTTGTTTTTTTTAACTGTGACCCCTGCTGCAATCACTAATTTAGCCTTCTAACCTTGGCAAGACACTTGGCCTTTTTCTTCCATAGCATTTTCATCTGTAAAATTAATATTCCATTTCACAATGTTTTATTATATTGAATAGCTTCTATTTCACCTTTTGACCTTTTTAACCACCTCTCTTTCCTCCATTCCGTTGTATGAATGTATTATGTTACTTTGCAGACAAGTAAAGTAGATAAACACTGAATTGTTACTTCCAAAGTTCCTTTTTCAGTTCTTGTGGGGTGAGGAAAAACAAAGATCTTACTTGTATAAACAAAATATGTCAACAGATTATATACAGAAATGCCAACAAGAATCTTAGGATACAAAACTTGGGTGACGTATGTAAGAATCTTAGGATACAAAACTTGGGTGACGTATGTAATCTACCTTGATTATAGAGACTTCACTCAATCTAAAATGTTGGCAAAAATAGCAGCTTCTTTGATGCTGATAATATTTTAGAACAAAGAATCAAACTGTGATAGCTCTTGGGATCATTAAAAGTTCAAGACACTGAGCTTGTTTTCCGTTCCAGGGGCGAGGCAGCGGTGGTGGGAACCCAGGGATGCTGCGGTGGTTAAGTGCTGGCGCAGTGTTTACTGAGGGCCTGCGGACTCCAGGTAGCGAGGATCCAGTATCTGTCCTTAAGTCTGAAAAGCGAAGAGGAAGTGATGGGCCCAAAGGCAAGTTCTTAGCGAGATTTCCACCAGGGTTAGCTTTGAGAGACGGTTACCAAAAGATGATTTATTTCACCAATGCTGCACTGACTGCCTCTCCTGTAGGTAATTATTACTTCTGGTAACTTGTTGTAGTGGCAAGGCCAAGTCCTTCGACTGGAGGAAGTCCATCTATAATGAGGATGGCGTAAAGAGGGAATAAGTGTCTATATTTTTCATGCGGAAGGAAGAAAGAATTTACGTGTCTATAGATACAGTTGTGACAATTGGCTGTTGGTTATTAAATGCGCCCCTGTTCAGGATGGACTGACAGAGCGCCCTTCTGTCTTCTCGCTGACCTGTGCTGTCCGAGCGTCCGGGCATTCTGTGCCCGTGGGACTGCGTCCTGTGGGAACCGTCCCAGACATGGGCTCACAGGGGTGGAAAAGCTTTTGTGAGGCCGGGGCCCTCAGATCCTCATAAATCACATCTTAGTATTTTAGCTCAGCATTTCAACAGGGTTTTTATGTTAATATTTTATTTGGAGCAATATTGTAATTTTCCAAGTGATTGCTCTCATGGAAACTCCCGAGTCCACGAAGGATGGAGACAGATATTTCAGGGCTTTTTTATTGCTCCAGACAGCAGCAAGCACATGGCAACAATAAGGTCCTAAAAGGAGAACTGGTACAGTTAGGTGAGGGCTCCTGTCAAAGCCCACCATCCACAATCTCGAACAGAAGGGCCCGGAAGGACTGCCGCTCCACGCCGCCCTGTGATTCTCAGCCAGCCTGTGGCCCAGAGGGCGCTGAAGCCCACGGAGCTGAAGCACCCGCCGTCAACAGCTCTCTGCGAAATGCCTGTGGGAGGAATAGAGAAGTGTGTTGGCGCTGGGGCCAGCCCACCCCACCCGCTCCTGGCTAGAGCCCCACGGGGCTGCAGGGTGCGGCTTTGAGGGGCACCCCTGCTTTCTCTGCCTGGCTCTTTCTGGGGGCCGCAGTGGAAACACCGCCCGCTCCCTGAGTGAAGTGTGCCCATTGTATCAGGGTGGGGCAAACCGAGGTGTGTGGGGTGTGACTGTCTTTGTGCTTCTTTGAACTGTGTCTTAGAACCAAAGGAAAGTGGCTTCTCCTAGAGGGATGGGAAGCGTTTCATAGATCCTGCAACTCGGAAGGAAGGCCGGCGCTCAGATGGACAGAGTGGTCACCTCAAGACCCAGAACTGCTGGCGAAGCAGCCAGCACAGGTGGTTCTAGATTCCACCGGTGGGGTGACCCCAGCGATCAATGCTGCAAGAAGAGAAAGCTGGCTGGTTCTCACCCACATGGATCAACCACACCCGGCTAGGCAGAGCGGGTCCTGGATTCGAATATTTCCTTAGATGACTAAATTTCATGGTAGATATTTTTTCTTCTGATGAGCCTGGCATGTAAAAAACTAAGAGAAGTTAGGAGTAAGAGGATGCGACTGCTGAGGACGCGGGTGCGTAGGCACCGTCCTTTCATCTTGGACTTAGAATATCGTCCTCATTTACTTGAGTTGGTGAGAAAGCAGGCTTGGTTGATTCAGGAGACTGAAGAGCTATAGTGAAAGGAGAAAAGGAAGTGAAAAGTGAACATGGTACGAACCTGTTACAGACGTCTGGGGCGACAAGTCAAGGGAGGGGGGAGGTGTGGAGTGGGGCTGGGCTTGTCTAAGGCAAGAAAAAGGCATTTTAGTTTTTCCAAGGAAGAGAGGGTACTTTCATAAAGGATCCCCTGACAGTGGTTAGTCATGGTTGTAGAAGAAGCAAACTTTTCTAGGTGTGAATGTGCTAGTTCAGGGTGTTTCCTAGGCTTCTGTGGCTTACCTGGAGAAACTGGTAAAATCTTGCAAAATGACCAGGGCTGCTAGACTTTGTACTGACTCCCGAATTTGGTTATGCTCTCACAGGACTAATTACCAGGCTGGTTCTCTCACTTTAGTCCCTTTAGACACTCTCTGATGAGGCGGATGGCCACTGACCTGTTCTCCATGTAACAGGTACAATCTGCATGTAAGCCTGCTCTCTTACTTCTGGAAAGGTGAATTCAAGAATTTTATTTGGATTATTTTATTACAGCTACTTGCTGTGAAATGAAGGGTCGTTGACTAATGTAAGATCTGGTAACAATTTTAGATGTTGGAAATTAGGTCTCCATCTGCCACGTGAACAAATAAACAGCTTCTCCAGTGTTTGGCCACCGGTTCACTCCCAGCGGGTGTTTGCAGAGCTGCCCCTGGTTCACTGGTCTATCGCGGTCAGTGTGATTTAGAAGACGTCTCCCTTCCCTCGAACCTGCAAGACCCACAGGTGCAGGGCCCTCCACGCTCGGGCGGAGCTGCTTCTGTGGAGAGAGCCTACGAGGACGGAGGGGGAGGCTGAGGTGGTCGAGAGCAGCTTGTGTCCTCCAGAGACTTAGTCTGGACGCGTGAGTTACCTGCATTCGCCTGAGACAGTCTAGCACCGTGTTTCACATACAGCGGGCATTTGATAAAACATTTTTTAGTTTGGTTTTCTCTACCCAGAACTGTCCTTGAGACATATAATTTTGACCAACTGACTTATGATTCATAGTATCTTGAATACTGTTTATTTTAGCATTAGTTGTTACTTTCTCTTCAAGTGGAAATAATTTCTGTTAATGTGGGACACTATAAGGCCTGCCCCCCAATTAACTGGGATGTTTTGGTGAAAATAGACCTCCAAGCGGTGTATCTGTCAGGAACCACTGGCAGATGATAAATACACCATAATTTTAAAATTACTTGATGAGGGGCTTGCCTGACAGACAGCAGTTGCATTTGAGAGCCTCAGAGCGTGAAGATGGATGCGAAAGGGAGGCCTTGCCGTCCGTTCAGGCAAGCCATGCGACCTTCGACCCCTGACCTCTCAGAGTCACCGCCGTGTCAGAGAGGTAGCAGGCGCCCTCTGCACTGGCATTTCGGATTGAGTGTTTCTGATTCAATTCTTACTTCCTAAATAGTTGTTGCATCTCTTGTCTTTTTGCCCATTTCATTTAACACGTCTCCAGAAAATGGAGATTTTTTTTTTTTAAGACATAAAGAACAGCTAAGGTTGAATACTTGCCAGCAACAGGCTGTGTCATTGTGGGTAAGTCTTTTCATCTTTGGGGCTCAGTTGTAGTATCTGTCAACTAAGGCTATTATGTTAGATCAATGTTTTTAAACTTTTTTGCGCACTCAAGGGCACAGTGAGAAATAGTCTTGTGAAAAGCCCTGGTACACATGTGTGTGCATGTCTGTATGCGTGTGTGCGCATGCACATGTGTGCGTGTGTGTGCATGTGTGTGCGTGTGTGCACGTGCGTGCGTGTGTGTGCACGCATGTGTTGAGCACAGGTGACACGAGTGACGTGTGTCCTCACGGGGTGCAGTGCGCTCCTCACTTGTGAACTGACTCCAGGGCGCTGCACCCTCACCCCCTGTTTGGAAAACACTGGATGGGATGCCCTCAGCCCCACCGATGTTAGGACTTTAAATTGAGCGCGCAGAATTGATTTTATGAGTTTTTGACTAGAAACGTGAGTGAGTTTGGCAGTGACACGCTGCGGTCCCAGCAGAAAGCGACGCGGCTGTGCGGGGCTCGGGGCCCGGGGCCCGGGGCCGGGTGAGCGGCGCTTGAACTTGTCAGGCCTGTGAACAGAGCTTCAGCGAGGACACCGAGGCGGCTCCTCGAGGCTGCGGGGCTGCTCCCACACAGCCCGGGAGTCAGCTCAGTTTTGCTGAAAATGGAGGCTGCTGTGCTTCGGTCTCGTTGTGTGTGAAGTTGCGATTTTGTCGCCTCCAACCGAGGCGGCTCCTCGAGGCTGCGGGGCTGCTCCCACACAGCCCAGGAGTCAGCTCAGTTTTGCTGAAAATGGAGGCTGCTGTGCTTCGGTCTCGTTGTGTGTGAAGTTGCCATTTTGTCGCCTCCAAACAGTTGAAGAGTCAGCCTTATGAGACTGTTCAACCCGGTAACTCACCAAAGGTTCCGTGCCCAGCCGATTCGCCTCTGATGACCCAAAGCCCATCTCCTTTCCCTGCTATTGTATGTGGATTTACCGCATTTTAAAAGCTCCCTAAATGAACTGCGGAGAAGCCTGAGATGCCCCATCATGTTGCACAAGCCCGAAACACCTTCTCGGTCAGCACCAGACGGTGGGACCGGGAGGTCAGGGGGCATCCCGACCACCTTTGCTCTGTAGGAGGCGCTGTTTAGGGGTCAGGAGTGAAGGGTGATGGCAGGGTCCCCAGTGTAGCCATTTCTGCGTTCTTTACTTCCTGAAGGTGAGTGTGTCTTCTTGTCGGCGGGGAATCCGTGGCTGACGCATCTGCAGGACTGACTGTGCTCCCCTCCTGTGTGCCTTGTGACTGCTGGTGACGTCTCCATACCCTGAGTCGGCACCCCTCCCTGGGATGCTGGATGATGGAGAGCAACCAGATATGTTTAGAAAGGTGTCTCCCCCCCGGCCCAGAGCTGTCCCCTGGATGCTCTGTGGTCAGCACAGGGGTGGCCCCTGCAGAGCTCCCAGGAGTCGAGGCAGGTGGGAGCTGTGTTCGTTTCCCCTCTGCACTGACTGTCTAATGTAAACATTCCAATGCTGAACACAACGCCGAGAGCCAGTGTTTCCAGGGAAGGGTCACTGAGCCTCAGACGGACCCAAAAAATACACGCAGAAAGAAGGCGGTATGTTAATGCAGAATATCTGAACCTGAGACAGGGAAGGCCACTCGCTCATCTGATTCAGGGGGATAGAAATTCGCAGATGTGTTTGTGATTTTACCAGCTGTGGAGATTTCAAATATTGAAACGGCATTTGAAACAGGAAGATGGGGTTCAGATTAGGGCCCCGTGAATAACAAAGTGAAAATGGTGTTACTCTAGCAGCTGACAGATCCCTCATTGTGTTTGCCTCCATGGAGTCTTGACGAGATGATCTCGAAAGAGTGCAGCCTGTTGTTCTTGGCTTTTATTGATTTTGTTCCGTGCGGTGTGAAGGCTCCACTGCCTGTCCTGAAATAATGAAATTGAGAGAAGATTGATTTTGGATGACTTCCAGTATCTTTCCTTAAACTTGAGTTTGTAAGAATCGGTCACTCAAAATCAGAGCCCTGACCCCCACAGCCCACTCCCTGCTGCTGTGAGCCAGGAGTCTGCAGTTTATGTGTCTAGTAGCTGTGAGAGAGGGCTTCCCAGGCGGCTCAGTGGTAAAGAATCGCCTGTCAATGCAGGAGGCACAGGTTCCATCCTTGGGTTGGGAAGATCCCCTGGAGAATAAAATGGCAACCCACTCCAGTGTTTTCGCCTGGAGAATCCCACGGACAGAGGAGCCTGGCAGGCTACAGTCCATGGACGTGCAGAGTCAGACATGACTGAGTGACTGAAAGCAGTAGGGAATTGGCGATCCCGGCCTATTTTGTAGCAGAAGCACCACCCCATTCAGTCGGTTCTATTGAAAAGTAAAAAATAAAAGGGGAGAACATTCCAGAGCCTCTTGATGCCCTGCCTTTTCTCAGTTCAGTTCAGTCTCTCAGTTGTGTCCAATTCTTTGCAACCACGTGAACCGCAGCACACCAGGCCTCCCTGTCCATCACCAACTCCCAGAGTCCACCCAAACCCATGTGCATTGAGTTGGTGATGCCATCCAACCATCTCATCCTCTGTCGTCCCCTTCTTCTCCTGCCCTCAATCTTTCCCAGCATAAGGGTCTTTACAAATGAGTCAGCTCTTTGCATGAGGTGGCCAAAGTATTAGAGTTTCAGCTTCAATATCAGTCCTTCGAATGAACACCCAGGACTGATCTCCTTTAGGATGGACTGATTGGATCTCCTTGCCTTTTCTCAGCTGTGTCCTAAAGAACAGCTCTTGGAACCTGGGGAGTGTGTTGATTTGGAGAAAGGAGGCCTCCCCTGTCCTTTCAGATCTTAGACATTTTAGGGCATCTAAATTGTAGAAACAGAGTAAGTTGTTTTTTTAAGTAAATTAATACCAGCTTTGTCCTATGGCATGCGTTTCCTGTTGTGTAAAGGACAAATGAAACTTGTGAAATGTGTTCCTGGCCAAACACACCCTGCTTGTGCCCCAGCCTCCTGGCACACCCCCTCTGGCCCAGGGATGGACCTGTGCATTAGTGAAGAGGTGATCCACACACCGACAGAAGGCTTTCCCATCATTTTCCCCGTCATTCTTCCTTTGAAGGGCTTAATGGTAGTGTTCACAGTTAGAGACTAAGAACCCCAGGTCTGGGTGTGCGATGTGCCCTGTCCGGGGTCACATTCAAAGTCAAAACTTGGTATAGAAGCTCAGTGGGACCGTGTGAGGGTTGGCGTCTAGGCTCCCTGTGGTGCCTGCCCTTCTGTCTTGGAAGGTATAACACGGCAGCGCAGGTGGCTGGATGGGGGTTTGGGGTTTGAGGGTTCAGAGCTTTAGTGCGCTCTCTCTTTTTACGTGAAGCAGCCTGTTTTTCACAGCCTTTTCAGTCTCCAGTTTTGCCCTAAAGGGACACGGAGCGCTTACCCTCACTGGGGACCCCGCCTCTGGCCCGTCTTCCGTCTCCACATCTCCTTCGGTGTTCTTCTGCCCTTCCAGCATTTACTGAGCTCCTTTACGTGTGCGGCGGCTGTGTGGGCTGTAAAGGAACACAGCCTGTTTTTGTGCTCAGGGCAGATGAGCTGATAGAAGGACACTCAGGTCTGCTTCTCCTGTGCTTGTGCTGAAGGAATAAGGGCTCCTTGGGATTTCCGAGTTAAGGTCGGCTTGCTGGGGCCGGAAAGGACGCAAGAAGTGAGGAGCCCTGAGCCCCCGAGGGCCGTTTCAGCAGTCTCTGTCGCAGGCGATCGAATGAGGGTGTGGGCCCAGTTAGCTCCTGGGAGTGGGCTTGCTGGGTCGCACTCGCTGGAAAGACAGGTGCTGAAGGGCAGCTGTGTACGTGGACAGGATGCAGGAAGTGGCTGGAGAAGACAGGGAGCTTGGTCCCTGCTTGGCAGGCGTCTGTTGTCTGCGGCCGAGGGAGCTGTTTAGAGGAAGGTGATGTGTGGTCCTGGGCGATGTGAATGAGAGGGTTGGTGCTGAGGCTGCCACGCCGTGTCCATGAGGTTTGGATCTGCCATGCCTGCTCTGCATGTGGTGTCAGATGTCTACGAGCATATATAAAAATGTGATTCGGGTTATTTTATTTTATGATTATTATTTTATAATTAATTTATGATTATTATATCAAGTCATTATACAATATTATTTTATGATTTTAGTTTATTTTATTATCTTTCCAGCCTTGACACCAGTGTCTTCCTTCATAACAATGGTAGGTCCTAAACAAAGGACATATGTTACCTTATCATATAGAACTTGTTGCCTTTGTAATTTTACTTTTGTAATTGTGTTTTTCTTTGTATCTTTAAATGCATTATTCTGAGAAAGTGCCCCTCAGCTTCACGCATAGCACAAACACGGTCCAGGCTGTAGCTGGACCACGCCTCCTGTGCTCCTGGGTCCCCAGCAGTGTCTCCTTGTGGGCCCTGGGCAGGCGTCTGGACATGAGGCCTGGGCCGTGGACCTGCGTTCTCCCCTGGGGTCTCAGCATCCGTCCTCCCCTGGGGTCTCAGCATCCGTTTGGCCCCGCCCCGGGACTTGGCATCCATCCTCCCCTGGGGTCTCAGCGTCTGTCCGGCCCCGTCCCGGGACTTGGCGGGCAGGCAGTCTGTGCGGCCGGCTCCTCTCATACCCGCAGCCAGTATGGGGCATGGGTGGCGGGACCTCCCCATGTGAGTGCCCAGACATGATCATGAATGCTGTATCCTTAAGTTTTCTGTAACATAAGACGATGATGGAAAAGGATAGCACTTGAGACACACCATGATGATGTAGGTGCTTATCCTTAAAGGACTGGAAATAAACAAAGATGCTTGCAGGTATTGATACTTTTTCTTTACTTTCCATTTCTCTATAGAATTTCTTAGTTTTATGGCAGTAAAATCAATGTCAAGTATAAAGACTGCCTCTGGTTGAATTGCGGGTAACGGCGCCAAAGCCGTGCCTTTCCAGATTAACTTGCTGAGCCTCGAGCCTGTTTTGGAGCAGCGTGAGGTGGTGGCCGGGGACACTGCCTGCCGCAATGGCGAGTGTGCTTTCACTCGCACAACAACTGCCCCTTCAGAGACAATGTGACGGGAGAGGACCTCCCGCGTCGTCTCGGCTCCTGGCTGCAGCCGCCCTCGTGCGCTGGTGCCCCGTGCAGCTCTGGCTTGAGCACCTGCAGCACGTGGTTCATGCTGTGAGTATACTGATTACAGAGTCACACTGTGAGTGCTGTAAATCACATACTTAAAAAGGTAGACTCTGAGCTTCCTGCTACAGGTGAACGGAGTAGATACATTTCTCATCAGACGTAACCCCAGTGCCTAGACTATGGGCCATTGGTGTTTTGAGGGAGTGTTCGATCTACCATTTTCTAGTTACAGGCTTTCAACTCTACATACAGCCTCTGATATTGTGAAAGTGAGAGTCGCTCAGCCGTGTCTGACTCTTTGCAACCCTATGGACTAGTCCATGGACTTCTCCAGGCCAGAATACGGCAGTGGGTAGCCTTTCTATTCTCCAGGGGATCTTCCCAACCCAGGGGTCGAACCCAGGTCTCCCGTATTGCAGACGGATTCTTTCTCAGCTGAGCCACCAGGGAAGCCCAAGAATACTGGAGTGGGTAGCCTTTCCCTTCTCCAGGGGATCTTCCCGACCCAGGGGTCAAACCAGGGTCTCCTGCATTGCAGGTGGATTCTTTATCAGCTGAGCCACAAGGGAAGCCCTTTTTATTTTGGAGAATTTTTGCGTGTGTTAAATTGAGACGTGCGTGGGACACTTACAAGTCTTAATTCTGGAGAAGCAGAGAGGAACTTTTTTCTTTTTAACCAAAGCCTTCCTTCCTCCCTCGCCCGGTGTGCGCCAGGCCCCGGGGCCTCCTCACCTGCCCACTCCCCATCCTTCTCCAAGTGCCCACCCTCTTCCGGGCACCCCATCCTTCCGCTTAGGCAGGCTGGCCGCTGAGGGCCCCGAGTGCAGACACCGCACCGATCTGGCAAGGATTCCGCGCCTTGGGTGGCCTGACCTCTCTTTAGCTCTTTACATTTTTTACACCACCCTGAACAGACCCAGCTTCTCTGGTCTTGAACACATTAACAGCTTAACTGCTCTCAAGTCATATCTCTGCTTTCCTGGAAGTGGGAATTTATATCATCGTGTATGTCAGATGTTACGTTTTCTCTTCCTTATTTTGATCCAGAAGCTATTTGGATTGTTTGATTGCTTGGTTTCCTGGCCCGCTCAGAAACCCAGAGACGTGAGAGGCCCACAGCTGTCTTCTCTTCGAGAGCCTGGATTCTTCATGAATTTAGAGTTTTATTGTTTTGATTTGCTTTGCTTTTCTGTCATTCATGTATTATGAGACTTGCACTGTGGGGAAGGCAGGACTTCACCCCCTCAGGGTGGGCGCTGGGCTTGAGAGTTAAACTGCCACAGACAGAAGGACAGGAGGGCAGCGTGCAGACGTGTGCCTGTCTCGGGGGCCCCGCAGGCCGTGCAGACCCAGAGACGCGGGAGGGTCGCGCAGAGACAGCGCCGTGGAGACGCATCCGGAGCACGTGGGCAGCGGCGGCCGCTGGGCCGTGTCCCCAGTCCTCGGCCTCCGCGCTGTCATCTGCGGGCCGGAGCGTCTGTCCTTGGGCACTGTGAGGGCATCTTTCACGTGGGGGTTTCCTTCCTACTCCCAGGACAGAAGGCGGAGGTCACGGTACCCTCCCTCCTGCTGTTCTTCCAGTACTTTCCTTCAGTAATTCAATAGGTATCAGAAGACTTCTCACAGAAATGGTTTAGACCACAGCATTTGTGATTTTTGACAAGTCCCTGATCTCTGTGTGCCTGTCTCCTAATCTGTACACAGGAGAAACAGTGGTACGGCCCCCCTAGGGTTGTCGTGAGGTTTATAGGAACGTGAGTGCAGCGCTTTGAAGGCCTCCGCCTCCAGCGAGTGGCGCCCTGCGAGTGGCGTGCCCTGGGGCTCCTGAAGGACGGCACGCCGTGGAGTTGCCTGCCCTTCCTGGAAGCTGGGGAGGCCGGAGCCCCTGCTTCCACACCAGCTGCACTGCCCAGCGCGGAACCTCTGCCCCTGGCGTGCCAGCTGCGAGGCTGGACCCCCAGGACCCCCGGCGGGAAGAGGGGGAATGGGGCAGAAAGCGCTGGCGGGCGGTGTAGAGCCAGGAAAGAGGGAGACAGATGACAGGTGGACGAGCGTCAGCGTCCCCTCCACGTTTCTTTCTCTCTCTCAGCCTCGCTACTTTTATCCTCCTTCCGAAATGCTCTGACTCAGTTTTGACAAACTGAAAACTATAGTAATTATAGGTATACAATTGTGATTGTTAACTTATAATAACTTTTAAAGATGTAGAATACTCTAGAAGTTCCCTGAGCTTGAGTTACCTTTTAGCATCCGTTTGATGTGCAGAAACATAATTTATGACCAGATCTACTTTTCAGGTGATGGAAAATATGAGATCTCCTCTTTGTGTTTTGAAACCATTTCATTAGGTGCCATTAGTTGATGTTCTAAATCCGTGAGACAGCTTTTCCACATGGTCTGCCGTTAATTATTCATTCTCGATATCCTTATTTGTAGGTCCCCTATTTATATCACTTGATTTGTCTATCATCTGGGTATGTAGCTCAGCTGGTAACATCTGTTAATTCATGGCTATTTCTGAGCAGCAATGTGAGGGGCAGAAACAAGGTTTATTTATTGCGGCTCTTTTCTAACCACTCAGAGTACTTCTAACCTTCAAACAGCTTCCCCGACTCCAACAAAAGTGTCTTTTGTTTCTTTATGGAAGTGGGCCAAATCGTTTGACCTAACGACAGGTGGGGTATTATTCAGGGCCGCTGAAACACTGGGCTCCACACGCTTTGTTCCCTTGGGATTGTGTTCGACTCGCCTGTTCCTGGCTGCCCTCGTGGCAGGAGGCGCCTTTATTGAGCTTGAAACATGCCTGCTAGAGCCAGCCTTATGGAGGTTTCAGCTACAGGGCCGGCGTTTTATGTATTAATAGTTATTATAGTTTTGTTTCATTTGTGCTACTAGAATCATGTGTGATGTTTATTTTCATTTGTTTGTATTTGTTTTTATATAGTTTCCCATTATGAGAAGCACAGCTGTTGTGTTTATGTTTGTGAGTACCTGTGCTTTTTGGGTTTGGGCCTTTTGAATTTCAAGGATGGATATGTGTTTATTTGCAAATTAAAAACTTGCAAGGAATGTCTAGCACTTTAGACAAGTGATTTAAGAAGTTAAAGATCTTCCATATTGATAATTGGGTATCCGTTCTTAGAGCAGGAACTGATGCAGAAGTTAAGGCTGATGCCGACTTTGGGGTTTATTACAACACTCTTCCTTCCTTCCAGTCAGAAAAGATGCGTGCTCGGTGTTTTAAGTTGGGTGCACTGTGTTCTGCCTGGGGGGGTGATCAGTGATGAGACAGAGTCTCTGTCCCCTGTCCTCTGGTCCTGGGCTCATGTCCGTGGCTCATGGGATAAACACCATGTTCCCAGGATCTGACCTGAAGCAGACCCTGAAGCAAACCCAAAGGTGTAGGCTTTGTGTGTGCTGTCTCTGCCTTTACAGGAGCGAGTTCTGTCTTCATTTCACAGGTGAGAAAACGGGGTCTCGGAAACTCGTTGCTTCACTCGAGGACGTTGATGTTGGGAATTTGAACTGCAGTCTTTTTGTCCCGGCTGGTCACTTCTCTTGGGTCTCTTGCTGCAGCTTTGAGACACATGCTCCTGGCCGGTTCTGGAGAAGACGCTCCTGCCTTAGCACCTGGGGCTCAGGCACGGCTGGGCTGGCCCCCTGTAGCTGCTCAGCCCCTGCCTTCTCGGTACAGTGGTGAAGGTGCTTTAAATGGTGACAGCTTAGAAACTGGCTTCGTTTTGCTTGGCTATTACTGTTTCACCCGTGTTTAACAGAACCCTGAAAGTGAGACACGGATCATTAAGACGCGCTTCCTGCTGGAAACTCAAGGACGGTTGGCCTCGTGGGGGCCTCTCACCCAGTCCAAGCAGGGCCATTCGGGTGGCGGTCGAGATGGCCACGGCGGGGCAGGGAGCCTTGGGGCCTGGGAGGCGGGGCACACAAGCACCACTCGTGTTCGTGGGGCTAGTTTCCTGTCTGTGAAATGAGGATGTTTATGTCCTGATATCACTCTGTGGTTTAGTGACCAGAGAGCAGTTTAGAAAGTTGAAAACTAGTGAGTAATCCAGTGGTTAAGTGAAAAAGTGAGGGGGACACGTATTTGCTGACCACACTTTTTGTTCTTTTACTTTGAAAGTGTGGTTGTATTATTGTCATTTCAACTAGAAAGCTTATTTTATAAATGAAAAAATAATTCAAAAGACAGACTCTAATACTAGTGCTGAAAATGGACCAATTCTATTTCCATTTATAATGTAATTCATATTTTTTATTCTATAAGTTTTTCAGGTCCTTGCCTCTAAGCTTTTTTCTGTCAGAATTATTTATGATGTATCTGGGGTTGATGAACTTAAAAACTATTGAGGGATGAAGTATAGTCTCCTCCCACCATAGGATTTGAGCAGTAGTGCATTTTTAAGCTTTCACAAAGAAATGAAAATCAGAAAATCATTTCTAGAAAGGGAATGATAATGAAATTACAAACAAAACCATGATATATTTAATAATATTTATCATATTAATGATCAGCTTTTCAACCTGTCTCAAATTCAAAGAAAGTAGTAGTTCTGTATGATTCTGAGTTTTCCCATGGCGCTCTCTGTTGGCTTCAGTCAGAAACTGGGCAGGAGGGCATGTGTAACGGGAGGGGGACGAGCCTCTCAAGGCACTTTTCTTGTGCCGGGAGCAGGTCAGGGGTTCGAATGCCCAGGGGCACGTTGGGCCCACACGGCCACGTCAGGGAAGTGCCAGCCCTCCAGAGGGTGTCGGTCTCTCCCTGGACGTGTGTGCTGGGACTCAGCTTCTACCCCCACCCCCACCCATATTCCTTTCTGGTGACACTGGGGAGGCCTTGAGATGCCCCCAGAGACTCTCTGGGGGCCAGGACTCCTGGTGTCTCCAGGCGACCATGTTTGAAAACTCTTCCTGTGCTTGTAATACTCTGCCTGCCTTTAGCTGTCACCTTAGATGTTAGAAAACATTACATTTCTCTTCTACTTCTGCCTCAAGCGCTTTCTCACCTGGGTGCGGGGGGCTGGTGGTGAGAGTCGTGGGGTGTGCTAGGGGAAATGCAGTGTCCTGCAGGCAGCTGGGCTGTCCTCGTGGCTTGGTGCAGCTTCAGCAGAAGCGTGGGTGGTGGACTCGAGCCCTGGGCAGTGCAGGCACCAGGCTGTACCTGCACGTGCGAGCAGCAGGGCTGCCGGCTGCCAGCAGTGAGCCAGGGACAGTTAAGCAGGCCTCTGTCATCCGCTTTCTGCAGGTAGACAGACTGTCTCTGCATGCTTGTCTGTATTTATCTGCTCGGTGTTGGAGACCTTTATGAACCTGTGGCAAATGACTTTTGCCCTGACGGGGAAATTCATTTGTTCTGCACTCGTGTCTTTCTCTTGGGAGCGCAGTCACATGGATGTTTTAGTATTATCCTGTAGGTCCTTATGTTCTTATCATTTTGTTCAGGAACTTCATCCTCAGGGTCCACTGTTTCCTTTGCTGTTATCTTCAGCTCTATCCAGCCTTCTCTGTCATCACTTGTCTGCTGGTGAGTCCATTTCATTTCAGTAAGATGCTTTTCAGTTCTAGGATTTTCATTTGGTTCTTTTTTCCTTTTTTTTTTAAAAGTTCTATTTCTCTGATGAGCTTTCTTTTCATTCATCCTGAGCTTTTTCAAGTGTCCACTATGCGGATGACGGTAGCAGTTCATGTTGACATCTGGGATTATCTCGATATCAGCCTTCCTTGATTATCTTACCTTTTGAGATGGCTCAGTTTCTCATTTCGGAGACACATTCCATCCCTCCTAATGGTGTTGATTTTTTTCTTTTCACAAAGATTGGATGACTCAAGCTGCCAGCAGTAGTTTGAGAGTGGGCACTAGCTCCAATCACAGTCGTTTCTTTCAGTTCTATCCTGGTGTCCGGGTCATCTGGAGGTTTGGGCAGAGTTCACACCCAGACGGGCATGCCATCTTCTTGTCTGCCTTTACTGGAGGCACCCATCCCTGCCGACCTCATCCCCAGTCGCTGCCGTTGCCCTAAACTGTCCTTTGTTTCTTCATGCCAATAAAACGGTGGGTTTTCTGTAGGTGTTGCTGCCTCTGCTTGGTCCGCGTGGGAGCCTGCCCTTAGGCTAAAGTTCACCAAAAGCAGGAAAGTCACTTGAGTATCATCTCCCCTCAGACTTCGCCGGGGTGCTCTTAAATATCTTAGCAGTTGTGTTGTCCAAGGTTTGTAGTTATTATCTGCAGGCAGTTCAGAAAAATAGGCATTTTTTTCCTTCCTTTGTCAGAGGCTTCTTCTGGACTGCTTACATTTTAATAATCGCACATGACTCTTGTGATGAAGATGTGTGAAGGTTATATTTTGCTTGGGAAGAACAGTGACATTTCTGTGTTTAACGTGTTAGAATGGAGGTTTAGAGCCATTGCTTCACTTTCCGTGATAACTTGAGTGTTCTCTTTTTGCATTTTGGTTTCTTTCACGAGTGTGATTTGTTCTGAATTCTGAATGACCACATTTGGTGTGTTTATTGGAGTAATTGAGATTTCTTTTTTTTTTAACTGCGGAAACTTTTGCTTTGCTAATAAGAAGATGCTAGTTTTCACAAATCAAGTGTAAGCACTTTGATTAGTGAAGTGATTTATGGATGGAGGGCATAAATATAAGTAACTAACTTTTGTGTAAATTCTATGTTTAATTATAGAAAAAAGAAACTCTGATGATTTTGCTTTGATAATTGGCAGTGCAAGATGCTAGTAGTTAAGACCTCACCTGCCAGTGTAGGAGATGTCAGAGATGTGGGTTCAATCCCTGGAGCTACTACCCTACTTATTTGGGCTTTTCTGGTGGCTCAGATGGTAAAGAATCCACCTGCAATGTGGAAGACCAGGGTTCGACCCCTGGGTTGGGAAGATCCCCCTGGAGAGGGGCATGGCAACCCACTCCAGTATTCTTGCCTGGAGAATCCCCATGGACAGAGGAGCCTGGTGGGCTGCAGTCCTGGGGTCACAAAGAGTCGGACATGACAGAGCAACTAAGCACAGCACAGCACATTCATCAATAGAAATATTTTAATTTGAGTTATTCTGTGGTTACAATCTGAACTAAAGGTTTTTTTTTGGCTTGGTCATGTTAAACCTGGAAATTAATTTTCTCAGAGTTTAACCTCTTATATTTTAAAGTTATGTTCAATTTTGGTCTGCTGAGTAAGTATGGTATTGACTTAGAAATGTACTTTCTTGTATACTTTTCTCAAATTTGAACTACTTTGATACAAGTCTTTAATCTGGCAGCTATGAAAGGATATGAAAAATTAAGAAATTTAAATTTGTTTTTGTATTTCCTAATTTGTTGAAAATCACAGAAAAGTCCAGTAGAGCCCAAACTTTTATGAAATGCCTAATGCTTTTCTACATCTATATGTAAATGTGTGTGTGTTTGTGGAACTAAATTTTATTCATTTTTATGTGTTATTCTTTGTATTTTTACCTTATCGTGACCAGACCTGGGTACTTTATTTTCAAAAAGAATCCCTGTAATACCATTAGTTTTTAAGGATTATAGAATGGTAATGTTTTAAAAATTAAATTTATCAATATTTTAGACTGTCATGAAATATATACATTATATCAGTGTTTGGGAGAAAAGTAAAAAATATATTCTCTTACAAAGATTATTCCATTTTGATATTAGCGATTTTTCAATAATCTGTTGTCATTTAAAGCTGGAGATAAAAATCTCAAGAGGTGGTATAACAGGATGCTTCAGCTCCAAAGAGCAGAAAGCCCAACTGAAAGTCCCCTAAACAATGAAGAGTTTTTAAACTTGCATAACAGGAAGTCTGGGCACAGAGCCAGGTCAGTGGGGTCAATATGGACAGACGGTACTTCCATCTTTCTGGTCCGACAGCTTTGTCATATTAGCTTGGTCCTAGGGTGAGTCCCCTCATTGTCACAAAATGGTTGCTATAGCTCCAGACATCCAGGTTTCCTTCCATGAATGTGTTATTAGAGGGAAAACCTTTTCCTGGTGTTTCCTTATATCTCCTTGATCACAGAAATAGAATCATCGTAATTGGTAATCAGCAATCATGATTTGCCTTCCCAGACTAGACCATGTGTTTCCTGACCATACAGCGCAGTGAATGCTGGAATGAAGCTGGGACTGGGGTGGCAGCAAGGAAGGGCTTAGGGTAGAGGCTATGTTCTTACAGACAGATCTGGGTCAACCAGAGGTTGTCAGTTCCTTAAAAGAGCCGCATTTCTGCTGCTCTTAGGACCTTCCTATTGCTGTCTAGAATCGACTCCTCATAGACTCTCTCTCATCTTTTAACTCCGAACTTAGATATAGCTTCTTTGGGGAAGTCTCTCTAAATATGATCAAAAAAGGAGACGTTAAGGCGAAGCACTATTACAGATAAATTACCTTTATAATGATAAAGGTTGTGTTCCCAAGAAGTGATAGCAATTCTATATATGTCCACACTTAGCAACCTAAGTCAAGCTATAGTGTAAAATTGTATAGTATGAAATTGTATAACAATTACAGAAGTTGACTAAGTAAATGGGGAAGTAGACAAATTGTAACCATAGTAGGAGATTCTAGCCTACTTTTCTTATAATTACTAGAAGCAGACAATATATATATATATATAAGAACTGAACAACAAGATTAACTCATTTGAGCCAAGCAAGTAGCCTATCACATGGCTTGATATGCACTTCGGTCAGGTTACATGGCATCAGTTTCTTCCGGGGAACCTAAAAGGAGCAGTACCCTCCCACCTCACTGTAGGAATCAGTAGAAGCTAACATAAGTAGTATAAGTAGAGCTTCCCAGGTGGCGCTGGTGGTAAAGAACCTGCCTGCCAGTACAGGAAACAACAGACGTGTGTTCAATCCCTGGTTCAGGAAGATCCCCTGGAGGAGGGCACGCAACCCACTCCAGTATTCTTGCTGGACCATCCCATGGACAGAGGGGCCTGGTGGGGGCGGGGGGCGTTAGTGTGCCTGGCACTGTGTGGTTTAAAAAGTGTGCAAAGACAGTTGTGCTTAATCATGAAGATACTTCTGATGCGGGGGATGAGAAGGCTGCCTTCAGCACGTGTCCATTTGACCTTCTAATGGGGGACAGATCCGATGCAATTAGGCAAATACATAAACCAAAAGAAAAACTTAAAATAGAAGTTTTGAAAGGAGGAAATATACCTTATTATTTACAGGTGGAGAAGATGGGGCAGCTCTGCAGAGTCAACAAAAACAAGACCTGTAGCTGCCTGTGGCTCAGATCATCAGTTCCTTATTGAAAAACTCAAGCTCACACTGAAGAAAGTAGGAAAAACTGGTAGGTCATACAGGTATGACCTAAATCGAATCCCTTGTGATTATACAGTGAAAGGGACAAATAGATTCAAGGGATTAGATCCGCTAGGCGGAGTGCCTGAAGAACTATGGATAGAGGTTTGTAACATCGCACAGGAGGCAGTGACAAAAGCCATCCCAAAGAAGAAGAAATGCGTGATGGCAGAGTGGCTCTCTGAAGAGGCTTCACACGGCTGAGGGAGGAAGGCAAGCAAAAAGCAAGGGAGAGAGGGAAAGACACGCCCGACCGAGTGCAGCGCTCCGGAGAGCAGCAAGGAGAAACTGGGCCTCCTTAAATGAACAGTGCCAAGGAGTAGAGGAAAACAACAGAATGGGAAAGACTAGAGGTCTCGTCAAGAAAGTTGGAGAGAGCAGGGGAGCATGCCTTGCAAGCATGGGCTCGATAAAGGACAGAAACGATAGGGACCAAACAGAAGCAGAAGAGCTTAAGGAGAGGCGGTAAGAATACACAGAAGAAATTTACACAAAAGGTCTTAATGACCTGGATAACCACGATGGTGTGGTCACTCATCTAGAGCCAGACATCCTGGAATGCAAAGTCAAATGGACCTTAGGAAGTATCACTATGAACAAAGCTAGTGGAGGGGAGGGAATTCCAGCTGAGCTATTTCAAATCCTAAAAGATGATGATGTTAAAGTGCTGCACTCAATATGTCAGCAAATTTGGAAAACTCAGCAGTGGCCACAGGACTAGAAAAGGTTTCTATCAGTTTCTGTCGCAGTCCCAAAGAAGGGCAATGCCAAAGGATGCTCAAACTGCTGTACCGTTGTGCTCATTTCGTATGCTAGGAAGGTCGTGCTCAAAATCCGTAAAGCCAGGCTTCAGCAGTATGTGAACCAAGAACTTCCAGATGTACAGCCTGGGTTTGGAAAAGGCAGAGGAACCAAAAATCAAATTACCAGCATTTGTTGGATCATAGAGAAAGCAAGGGAATTCCCAAAAAACATCTACTTCTGCTTCATTGACTATACAAAAATCTTTGACTGTGTGGATCAGAATAAACTGTGGAAAATTCTTAAAGAGATGGGAATACCAGACCTCCTTACCTGTCTCCTGAGAAACCTGTATACAGATCAAGAAGCAAAAGTTAGAACAAGATACAGAACAACAGACTGGTTCAAAATTGGGAAAGCAATGTGTTAAAACTGTATATTGTCACTCTGTTTATTTAACTTATGTGCAGAATACATCATGTGAAATGCTGGGCTGGATGAATCACAAACTGGAACCAAGACTGAAATATCAACAGCCTCAGATATGTTATCACTCTAATGGCAGAAAGTGAAGAGAAACTAAAAGGCCTCTTGATACAAGTGAAAGAGGAGAGTGAAAAGTTTGCTTAAAACTCAATATTCCAAAAACTATGGCATCTGGTCCCATCACTTCATAGCAAATAGATGGGGAAAAAGTGGAAACAGTGACATATTTTCTTTTCTTGGTTCCAAAATCATTGAGGATGGTGACTGCAGTCATGAAATTAAAAGACACTTGCTCTTTGGAAGGAGTTCAGTCAGTTCAGTCACTCAGTCATGTCCGACTCTTTGCGACCCCATGAGTCACAGCACGCCAGGCCTTCCTGTCCATCACCAACTCCCGGACTTCACTCAAACTCATGTCCATCGAGTCAGTGATGCCATCCAGCCATCTCATTCTCTGTCGTCCCCGTCTCCTCCCGCCCCCAATCCCTCCCAGCATCAGAGTCTTTTCCAGTGAGTCAACTCATCGCATGAGGTGGCCAAAGTATTGGAGCTTCAGCTTTAGCATCAGTCCTTCCAATGAACACCCAGGACTGATCTCCTTTAGAATGGACTGGTTGGATCTCCTTGCAGTCCAAGGGACTCTCAAGAGTCTTCTGCAGCACCACAGTTAAAAAGCATCAATTCTTCGGCGATCAGCTTTCTTCACAGTCCAACTCTCACATTCATACATGACCACTGGAAAAACCATAGCCTTGACTAGACAGACCTTTGTTGGCAAAGTAATGTCTCTGCTTTTTAATATGCTATCTAGGTTGGTCATAACTTTCCTTCCAAGGAGTAAGTATCTTTTAATTTCATGGCTGCAATCAGCATCCGCAGTGATTTTGGAGCCCAAAATAATAAAATCTGACACTGTTTCCACTGTTTCCCCATCTATTTGCCATGAAGTGATGGGACCAGATGCCATGATCTTCGTTTTCTGAATGTTGAGCTTCAAGCCAACTTTTTCACTCTCCTCTTTCACTTTCATCAAGAGCCTTTTGAGTTCCTCTTCACTTTCTGCCATAAGGGTGGTGTCATCTGCATATCTGAGGTTACTGATATTTCTCCCGGCAGTCTTGATTCCAGCTTGTGCTTCATCCAGCCCAGCGTTCCTCATGATGTACTCTGCATATAAGTTAAATAAGCAGGGTGATAATATACAGCCTTGACGTACTCATTTTCCTATTTGGAACCAGTCTGTTGTTCCATGTCCAGTTCTAACTGTTGTTTCCTGACCTGCATACAGGTTTCTCAGGAGGCAGGTCAGGTGGTCTGGTATTCCCATCTCTTTCAGAATATTCCACAGTTTATTGTGATCTACACAGTCAAAGGCTTTGACATAGTCAATGAAGCAGAAATAGATGTTTTTCTGGAACTCTCTTGCTTTCTCCATGATCCAGTGGATGTTGGCAATTTGATCTCTGGTTCCTCTGCCTTTTCTAAATCCAGCTTGAACATCTGGAAGTTCACGATTCACGTATTGCTGAAGCCCGGCTTGGAGAATTTTGAGCATGACTTTACTAGCATGTGAGATGAGTGCAATTAAGAAAGTAGGGAAAACCACTAGGCTATTCAGGTATGACCTAAATCACATCCCTTATGATTATGCAGTGGAAATGGGAAATAGATTTAAGGGACTAGATCTGATAGATAGAGTGCCTGATGAACTATGGACGGAGGTTCGTGACATTGTAAAGGAGACAGGGACCAAGACCATCCCCATGGAAAAGAAATGCAAAAAAGCAAAATGGCTGTCTGAGGAGGCCTTACAAATAGCTGTGAAAAGAAGAGAAGTGAAAAGCAAAGGAGAAAAGGAAAGATATAAGCATCTGAATGCAGAGTTCCAAAGAATAGCAAGGAGAGACAAGAAAGCCTTCCTCAGTGATCAGTGCAAAGAAATAGAGGAAAACAACAGAATGGGAAAGACAAGAGATCTCTTCAAGAAAATTAGAGATACCAAGGGAACATTTCATGCAAAGATGGGCTTGATAAAGGACAGAAATGGTATGGACCTAACAGAAGCAGAAGATATTAAGAAAAGGTGGCAAGAATACACAGAAGAACTGTACAAAAAAGATCTTCATGACCAAGATAATCACGATGGTGTGATCACTCACCTAGAGCCAGACATCTTGGAATGTGAAGTCAAGTGGGCCTTAGAAAGCATCACTACGAACAAAGCTAGTGGAGGTGATGGAATTCCAGTTGAGCTATTTCAAATCCTGAAAGACTATGCTGTGAAAGTGCTGCACTCAATATGCCAGCAAATTTGGAAAACTCAGCAGTGGCCACAGGACTGGAAAAGGTCAGTCTTTGGAAGGAGAGTGATGACAAACCTAGATGGTATATTAAAAAAACAAAGACATCACTTTGCCCACAAAAATCCATATAGTCTAAGCTATGGTTTTTCCAGTAGTCATGCGTGGATGTGAGAGTTTGACCATAGAGAAGGCTGAGAGTTGAATAAATGATGCTTTCGAACCGGGGTCCTGGAGAAGACTCTTGAGGGTCCCTTGGACAGCACGGAGATCAGACTAGTCCATCCAATAGGAAATCAACCCTGAATATTCACTGGAAGGACTGATGCTGAAGCTCCAATACTTTGATCACCTGAGGAGAAGAGCCAACTTGTTGGAAAAGACCCTGATGCTGGGAAAGATTGAAGGCAGGAGGAGAAGTGGTTGAGAGAGGATGAGATGGTTGGAAGATCACCGACTCAATGGGCAGGAGTTTGAGCAAACTCTGGGAGATGGTGAAGGCCAGGGAAGCCTGGCATGCTGCAGTCTATGGGGTTGCAAAGAGTGGGGCACGACTTGCTGACTGAGCAACAAAATGACTGTGGACAAAGGAAAATCCTCAAAATTGATAGAGAAATTGTTCAAGTTAGTGACTAATTTTAGGAGTTGGCTTAGCTTGGCCCCTCATAACCAAATAGCATCATCTGGGTGGCTTAAACAATAGAAATTTATTTTCTCAAATTTCTGAAGGTTAGAAGTCCAAGATCAAGGTGCCACCCTAGCTGGGTTTGGTGAGAGCTGTCTTTCTGGCTCGTCAGTGGCTGGCTTTCCACCTTGTGCCAAGGTGCTAACACGGGCAGGGTATGGGTGGAGGAAGGGCAGAGGACACGCAGACTTTGCGAGGTCTGCTCTCTGAGGGCGCTCATCCCACCATGAGGACCCGGTGGAGTGTGCCTTATAGGGTGACAGTGCACTTAAACAAAACCATTCTGCGTAACATTACTTTATGTGATTTTATTCTTAAAAATTCTGTGAATGACTTGGGAAAAAAAACAAAATCCTGCCAGGCGACTTGCTACTTGGGAGGACTTCCGAGCTGAATTTGCTCTCCAAAGGCCAAGCACCCTCTGGGCCCCTGTCATCTTGCCCTTGCTCCCGCTCCTCCGAGTCACTGTTTCGTGAATTTAGGCAGTTTACGTTTGTGAGGATCTCTGTGCTCAAATTTTAATCCAAGTCAAACTGTGCAAGATTCTCTAAAGAGAATTGCCGGAAGATTTGTGTTCTCATGGATTATATCAGATGTCAATTACAATGAGACTCTAATCTAGTGTGTGAATTGGGTATTGGTTTTAGTATATATTCAGCCTGCTTCTGACTTTTTAGTGTCTGGAATTTATCCAAGCATAACTGAAAAGTGAAATTTGTGCTCAGTATAGTCCGCGTTTCTAGTAATTCCTGCGTGTGTGTGAGCACACTTCTGTGCTGCACGCAGCCCTGACTATACACAGTAGAAACATAGTTTTGCTTGTGTGGAAAACCGACTCCTCAAACCACCACTTAGTTTAAGGAACGTGATGGATTTGGGGGCCACTGTTAGTATTGCAGTCACTGCTGGTGTGTCTTTATCACTGTCAGCCGGCGAGTGGGAGACTCAGAAGAAGAGCTGGCTGCTGCTGCTTTCCTCAGTCCCGTTATTTCACGTGATACGCCAGGCGATGGGAAAACCCATGACATGGCGTCACTCCTCTGTCTGCGTGCTGTCAGGTGTAGTGTGCTTTCTGCTGCACACCTGAAGCTTGTCTGTGCTGTGCTGTGCTCAGTCACTCAGTCATGTCTGACTCTTTGCGACCCCAAAAGTAGCCCACCAGGCTTCTCTGTCCATGGGGATTCTCTAGGCCAGAACACTAGAGTGAGTTGCCATGCCCTCTTCTAGGGGATCTTCCCAACCCAGGAATTGAACCCAGATCTCCTGCTTTGCAGGCAGATTCTTTACCAGCTGAGCCACCAGGGAAGCCCAAGAATACTGAAGTGGATAGCCTATCCCTATTCAGGGGGACCTTTCCAACCCAGGAATCGAACTGGGGTCTCCTATATTGCAGGCAGACTCTTTACCAGCTGAGCTAGCAGGGAAGCCTGAAACTTTTCTAATAGCTTCGAAATCTATATATTTTTGCAAAGTCATATTTTGATGTAAAGTTGTGGTTTGTTTTCTTGTAAATATTTGTTTCTTTGGTGGGTTGGTTGGATGGTTAGTTGGTTGCTTGTTTGGTTGGTTGTTTAGTTGTTTGTTTGGTTGTTTGTTTAGTTGCTTGTTTGGTTGGTTGGTTGTTTAGCTGCTTGGTTGGTTGGTTGATCAGTTGTTTGCTTAGTTGCTTATTTGTTTGTTGGGTTGGTTGGTTAGTTGTTTGTTTGTTTAATTGCTTGTTTGATTGGTTGTTTAACTGCTTGGTTGGTTGGTTGGTTAGTGGGTTGTTTGTTTAATGGCTTATTTGTTTGTTTGGTTGATTGTTTAGTTGCTTGGTTGGTTGATCTGTTGTTTGTTTAGTTGCTTGGTGGTTTGGTTGTTTGTTTGGTTGGTTGGTTGGTTGGTTGTTTAGTTTGTTTGTTTGGTTGGTTGGTTAGTTGTTTGTTTGTTTAATGACTTGTTGGTTGTTTGGTTGGTTGTTTAGTTACTTGGTTGGTTGGTTAGTTGGTTGGTTGGTTGGTTGGTTAGTTGTTTGGTTGTTTGTTTGTTTGTTTGTTTAGTTACTTGGTTGGTTGGTTGGTCGGTCAGCTGCATCCAGCCTAAGTTTCAGTACATGAACTCTCTAGTTGTGGCTCATGGCTTCGCTGCTCCGAGGCAAGTGGGATCTTAGTTCCCTGACCATAGATCGAACCCATGTTTCCTGCATTGCCAGGCAGATTCTTAGCCACTGGAGCACCAGGGAAATCCAAAAATTGTGGTTTAAAGCATGTATTAAGGACTTCCCTGGTGGTCCAGTGGTTTGAAATCCACCTGCCAATGCAGGGTACACAGGTTCAATTCCTGCTTCGGAAGATTCCACATGCCGTGTAGCAGTTAAGCCTGTGCAGCACAGCTGCTGAGTCTTTGCTCTGGAGCTCACACTCCGCAACGGGAAAAGCCCTCGCAGAGAGGAGCCCATCACCACAGCCAGAGAAACTCGGAAGCAAAGACCTAGTGCTGCCGGAATCCAGTAACACATGTTGAGTATGTGTTCAGCAGACACCTGGAGCCCTAGTGGCCCTGAAGACCCTCGTCAGCTCCCCCTGCTCACAGGCCCAGGATGGGAGGGTGTGGGTCAGGGATGGCACCAACTGTCCAAAACTCTTGCTTGTGGGTAACGATAATGTTTTAAAGCACCCAGTGGTGTGCTGTCCTAAGGCCAGGTCTGAGGTGGCGCCATCGGCCTGTACCGTCAGCTGCTCTCTGCTTGGCCACCAGGCTCTCCAGGCAGCTGAGCCCGTCACAGTTTCGTGATTTGTGTTTTCGTTTATTTTTTGGGGGGTGGCTTCATTTTGTTGTGCTCTTTCAGGCATTGTTTCTCTAATCTTTTCCACCTTTCCTAGAAGGCTTTGCCATTATAAGCTCTGTCTGTACATACACGTGTGTGCATATCTGTGTCTTTGAGCCGTGTCCCTGTACACAGCGCAGGGCCCTCCTGCATGTTTGTCACCTTAGAGCCTGGGCCCTGACAGTGAACATGCTCCTGTCCGCTTCCGTCCCGCTGCAGTGGCCTCTGCAGCCACCAGTGCTGACGCTTGCACTGTTTTACTTTACACATCAGTAGTGAACGTGGGGTCGTGCTGTGTTACTAGCTTGTTTGCTGTGAAGTAAGCCTTTCCTGATGAAGGTGAGTCCAGCAGGTCACACGACTGTTTCCTGTCACACAAGCTCTGGAAGTCCCCGGTCTCTGCCTTCACACACTTGCAGATTCTGTTTCTGAACACCGAGCTTATATAGAGCTTCTTACTTCAGAAGGGCTTCAGCCAAATGCACGGTATCCCATGACTCCTCCTGCTGCTGGTGAGCATCCCGGCTGGGCCAGTGGCCCCTCTGGGCCCTGATCCGTTCCCTCCTGTCTCCAGGTCGTGGGGCCCACCCTCCTCTGCGTTGTTTCTCCTTCAGTGGAGAGACAGTGACGAGAGGCCTCTGGCTCGGGTGGGAAGGTGCGTACACAGGACACCACCCTGCACTCAGCCGGGGCCTCGCTGTCTGCTCAGAGGAGTGTCCCCTGGGCTTAGCATGAGATACAGACTCCCCGGCACTCTGCGTATAGGTAACGCCGAGGGCTTCCCTGGTGGCTCAGACAGTAAAGAACCCACCTGCCAATTCAGGAGACTTGGGTTCTATCCCTGGCTTGGGAAGACCCCCTGGAGAAGGGAATGGTAACCTACTCTAGTGTTCTTGCCTGGAGCATCCCATGCACAGAGGAGCCTGGCAGGCTGCAGTCCACGGGGTCACAGAGAGTCAGACAGGACTGAGCAACTAACACTTTCGCTTCTTTCACTTTCTGAGACCAGAGGTACATAGGAGGTGAGACTCTCAATTAATCACCTTATTTACCTTCATATTTTATTTTGTGAATAAGAGTTGGAGAAAGTGTTGTGTGCGCGTGTTTCTGAGCAGCCACTGAGGGACGGTGTTTCTGGGGGGTGTTCGCTTTGGTGCTGGGCTCCCTTCTGGGAGGGCTTTCAGTTAGCAGATCCCTGAGGAGAGGTGTTCTCTCGCAGGACTTTCATTTGGTGTGTCTGCGTTCCTCGTGTGGATGGGACGTTGCTCTGCCATTTCAAAACCGAGGCCTCGCTGCCCGCGGGAGGACGCCAGGGCCGGCCTGGTGGAGGCCAGGCTGGGGAAGCGCCAGGGTCCAGCAGACAGGCCTGCATTCTTGCCACGTCTGCCCGCGGAGTTCGCTTATCAAAGCACTTTATCGCTGGGAGGGGATGTGGGTTAAGCACTGCACTGGGCTCTGGCTCCCCGGCTCCCTGTCTGGCTGTCAGCAAACAGCTGCTTCTCAGCAAGCACGCCGTGCCGCCTGCCCGTACAGAGCTGGGGACAAAACCTGCTTTGTGTCCCATGTGGAAGGTGAGGGGGTGGGCTTCGGGGAGAGGGGCGAGTTCCTGCTTTGGGAGGGCGTCTTGGGTGAGCAGGTCTTTCCCTCTTCATTTCAAGGTTCAAGGTTAACTTTAAAAGCATGGCTTCCCCAAGCAGGCCAACCACAGGTACACTGTGGCAGAGAGAGCGTGGGCCACGTGTCCCTGCGGACGCTCGTGCTGTGTGTGGCAGCGCCTTCTCGGCCACTTTTCCTGCTCTTCCCCCCCACCATCTTCATTCACTCCTCTTCCTCCTGTGGCCATCTCGGGTGACTTGAGAAATGACGTGCCACGTAACAGCGGGCAGATCTGTCAGGGAGCCCAGCCCTGGTGTTTGTAGACACCAGGGAGCAGCAGAAGCAAATCCCAGGAGAGTCAGAGTCTCTGTTCAGGATGCGGGGGCTCCCAGCTCGGCCTCGTCTGTAGAAGCTGCTCTTTGCGTCGCTGGACACTGAGGACAGTCACTCAGGTTCCTCCTCCTGGAAACAGGCGGGTCCTGTCCTCCCGCCGCCTGGATCTCTGCCCCTCCCTGTCAGCTCCCTTCACTGCCCTGTCACCCCCTCGTGGAAGCTGCCAGGACACAGCCCCCGTCCCAGGACCCAGGGTGAGCGCAGCCCTGCGGCAGGGGCCCCAGGAGAGCCTCTCTCATGAGAGCTCACTCCAGGGGGCATTCATCTGAGGCTCTTGGTGCTGCAGGAAAACACAGCTCTGACGGATTCATAGGCTGGAAGCGAGGCTGCCGTGCCTTCCTCGTGGACCCTCTGTGAGGCTCCGCCAGTATTTCCATTTCTCCCCCACGGCACGTCCCCGACACACGGACGAGCTCCATTCTCAGAGCGCATCCGCAAGTCCAACCAAGGGAGCCTAGGAACCCATGCGCAGCCAGCTGTGTAGGACCACAATAGGTTTAGAGGACTTCTCACAGAAACGCTGCTTAACGAACAGCGTGAAAGAGGAAGGAAGGGAATCAGCCTGTTGGACTTCAGGCTCTACTACAAAGCCACAGTTGTCAAGACAGCATGATGCTGGCACAGAGACAGAAACATAGATCGATGGAACAAAATAGAAAGCCCAGAGACAAATCCACACACCTATGGACACCTTACCTTTAACAACGGAGGTAAGAGTATACAATGGAGAAAAGACAATCTCTTTAACAAGTGGTGCTGGGAAAACTGGTCAACCACTTGTAAAAGAATGAAACTAGAACACTTTCTAACACCATACACAGAAATAAACTCAAAATGGATTGAAGATCTAAACGTAAGACCAGAAACTATAAAACTCCTAGAGGAGAACATAGGCAAAACACTCTCCAACATAAACCACAGCAGGATCCTCTATGACCCACCTCCCAGAATATTGGAAATAAAAGCAAAAATAAACAAATGGGACCTAATTAAAATTAAAAGCTTCTGCGCAACAAAGGAAACTATAAGCAAGGTGAAAAGACAGTCTTCAGAATGGGAGAGAATAATAGCAAACGAAGCAACGGACAAATAATTAATCTCAAAAATATACAAGCAACTCCTGCAGCTCAATTCCAGAAAAATAAACAACCCAATCAAAACATGGGCCAAAAAACTAAACAGACATTTCTCCGAAGAAGACATACAGATGGCTAACAAATACATGAAAAAATGCTCAGCATCACTCATAATCAGAGAAATGCAAATCAAAACCACAATGAGGTACCATTTCACACCAGTCAGAATGACTCCTATCCAAAAGTCTACAAACAAATGCTGGAGAGGGTGTGGAGAAAAGGGAACCCTCTTACACTGTTGGTGGGAATGCAAACTAGTACAGCCACTATGGAGAACAGTGTGGAGATTCCTCAAAAAACTGGAAATAGAACTGCCATACGACCCAGCAATCGCACTCCTGGGCATACACACCGAGGAAACCAGAATTGAAAGAAACACATGAACTCCAATGTTCACTGCAGCACTGTTTATAATAGCCAGGACATGGAAGCAACCTAGATGTCCATCTGCAGACGAATGGATAACAAAGCCTTGGTACATATACACAATGGAGTATTACTCAGCCATTAAAAAGAATACATTTGAACCAGTTCTAATGAGGTGGGTGAAACTGGAGCCTATTATGCAGAGTGAAGTAAGCCAGAAAGAAAGACACCGATATAGTATACTAACGCATATATATGGAATTTAGAAAGATGATAACGATAACCCTGTATGCAAGACAGCAAAAGAGACCCAGATGTACAGAACAGTCTCTTGGACTCTGTGGGAGAGGGCGAGGGTGGGATGATTTGGAGAATGGCATTGAAACATGTATATTATCATATGTGAAACGAATCGCCAGTTCAGGGTCGATGCATGAGACAGTGCTCGGGGCTGGTGCACGGGGACGACCCAGAGGGGTGGGAGGGGGAGAGAGGTGGGAGGGGGTTCAGGATGGGGAACCACGTGTACACCCATGGCGTATTCATGTCAATGTATGACAAAACCCACCACAATACTGTAAAGTAAAATAAATAAATAAAAAGGAAGGAAGCATTTTCAGTCTTACAGCACGGGGCCTTGAGAATTAGGGTGGCGCAGTGCTGGCAGCTGGGGCTGCCCTGAGTGGCCAGGCAGGGTGAGCTCCTGACTGAGGGCGGGGGCGCGGGGGCTGGTGGAGCTGGAGGGGCGTCATCACAGGGATGGGGAGGTGGGCCGCAGCGCCGCGCCTGACGCGGATGGGACGCGCGTTCGCGCCTCTGAAAGCTGGGGACTGGAAGGCTCGTGTGTCGGGGACGCAGTGTACTTCCTGGTCTCCTCTTTTTACAGCACCAGCACGCCTGAGCTGGGTGCCGCCCGGCGCGGGTGCCCTGCGAGCTCCGGGCCTGTGGGCCTGCAAAGTGCAGCGCTCGGCTTCCCCGGGCGGGCGGGGGGTGCGGACGCCTCTGGAGGAGCCGCTGTCCCCGCGCGTGATGCCGCTCTTGCCCTGGGTCCCCCACATTCAAGTTCTTAGCTGCTTCCGGCCTCCGTAAAACAGTTCCAAGTGGAGCATACATGGAGTTTATTCTAAACGTTACTTCTGAGAGTGCCTTTCGGACACACGAGATCACGCGTCCACACTCAGCTGGGAGCTCTGCTTCCCCGGCTTCGCAGGGATGTCCACAGCACTGGAGGCGCTCAGGTCTTCCCACACAGCAGCTTTCTTCACAGTGTGTTTTTCCTACAGAACACTCGTCGTGGGTTAACTGCTTACCCTTGGTATATACTATATTTACCTCCTGACATTTATGGGAAGAAAATTATCACGAATCAGCATATATGATTCTATGGTGTAAAGCTCTCTGGCACTTTGCTTGGAGCCCCGCTTGTTTGGGGTGGACACATATGCTACTAAGTAGCCAGGAAATGTTTGTGTGCTCAGTGTGGACAGCAGAGCCCGGGACAGCAGGAGCTCTGAGGGTCCCCGAGATAGAACTGCCCACGGGGATATCGCGTGGATTTCTCGGCACCAACAGCGTACCAGCCTGGCGCTCTCCCTGGAGCAGTGAAGAGCAATGGTTTGTTTCCAGTTAGCAAACATGTTAAGGGATCAATCATATATGCTGATTCGTGATAATTTTCTTCCCATAAATGTCAGGAGGTAAATATAGTATATACCAAGGGTAAGCAGTTTACCCACGACGAGTGTTCTGTAGGAAAAACACACTGTGAAGAAAGCTGCTGTGTGGGAAGACCTGAGCGCCTCCAGTGCTGTGGATATCCCTGGTTTATTCATGCCATGTGAGTTTGTTAAAGACAGCTTGGTAATCTGTGATGCTGGTGTACTTAGATCTTTATCCAGTCAGATCCGAATTTATCAACACCTTGTTATCTTAAACCCTTCACACAGAAGGGTCATAAATCCTCCTTAGTTCAATTCAGTTCAATCGCTTAGTCGTGTCCGACTCTTTGCGACCCCATGAACCACAGCACGCCAGGCCTTCCTGTCCATCACCAACTCCCGGACTTCACTCAAACTCATGTCCACAGAGTTGGTGATGCCATCCAGCCATCTCATTCTCTGTCATCCCCGTCTCCTCCTACCCCCAATCCCTCCCAGCATCAGAATCTTTTCCAGTGAGTCAACTTGTCGCATGAGGTGGCCAAAGTATTGGAGTTTCAGCTTTAGCATCAGTCCTTCCAATGAACACCCAGGATTGATCTCCTTTAGAATGGACTGGTTGGATCTCCTTGCAGTCCAAGGGACTCTCAAGAGTCTTCTCCAACACCACAGTTCAAAAGCATCAATTCTTCGGCGCTCAGCTTTCTTCACAGTCCAACTCTCACATCCACACATGACCACGGGAAAAACCATAGCCTTGACTAGGTGGACCTTGGTTGGCAAAGTAATGTCTCTGCTTTTTAATATGCTATCTGGGCTGGTCATAACTTTCCTTCCAAGGAGTAAGCGTCTTTTAATTTCATGGCTGCAATCAGCATCCGCAGTGGTTTTGGAGCCCAAAAAAATAAAGTCTGACACTGTTTCCACTGTTTCCCCATGTATTTCCCATGAAGTGATGGGACCAGATGCCATGATCTTCGTTTTCTGAATGTTGAGCTTCAAGCCAACCTTTTCACTCTCCTCTTTCACTTTCATCAAGAGGCCTTTGAGTTCCTCTTCACTTTCTGCCATAAGGGTGGTGTCATCTGCATATCTGAGGTTATTGATATTTCTCCCGGCAATCTTGATTCCAGCTTGTGCTTCTTCCAGCCCAGCGTTCCTCATGATGTACTCTGCATATAAGTTAAATAAGCAGGGTGACAATATACAACCTTGACGTACTCCTTTTCCTATTTGGAACCAGTCTGTTGTTCCATGTCCAGTTCTAACTGTTGCTTCCTGACCTGCATACAGGTTTCTCAAGAGGCAGGTCAGGTCGTCTGGTATTCCCATCTCTTTCAGAATATTCCACAGTTTATTGTGATCCACACAGTCAAATGCTTTGACATAGTCAATGAAGCATAAATAGATGTTTTTCTGGAACTCTCTTGCTTTCTCCATGATTCAGCGGATGTTGGCAATTTGATCTCTGGTGCCTCTGCCTTTTCTAAAACCTGCTTGAACATCTGGGAGTTCACGGTTCACTTATTGCTGAAGCCCAGCTTGGAGAATTTTGAGCATGACTTTACTAGCGTGTGAGATGAGTGCAGTTGTGCGGTAGTTTGAGCATTCTTTGGCATTCCCCTTCTTTGGGATTGTAATGAATACTGACCTTTTCCAGTGCTGTGGCCACTGCTGAGTTTTCCAAATTTGCTGGCATATTGAGTGCAGCACTTTCACAGCATCATGTTTCAGGATTTGAAATAGCTCAATTGGAATTCCATCACCTCCACTAGCTTTGTTCATAGTGATGCTCTCTAAGGCCCACTTGACTTCACATTCCAGGATGTCTGGTTCCAGGTCAGTGATCACGCCATCGTGATTATCTTGGTCGTGAAGATCTTTTTTGCACAGTTCTTCTGTGTATTCTTGCCACCTCTTCTTAATATCTTCTGCTTCTGTTAGGTCCATACCATTTCTGTCCTTTATCGAGCCCATTTTTCACTGTTTAATTAAATCTCCCTGATTTCCTTCATTGACTCTAAACGGGAGTGGAGGGATTGCTGATTTTTATTAGACAAAAACTAAATTAAACTAAAGTTGGGTGGCAGGAAAGCACTCTTTTCCCTGTAGCAGCAGGACAGATGAAGGCTGAGCGCCCCCCCCACCACCACCACCACACTGGCTGTAGATTGGAGCTTACTTATGGTTATGGGGAGGAGGCTTGGGAAACTCTTGTTCTACCTGCTGGCATTTTGTTTCCTTAAGAACTTGATTGTGGTGCTAGGATTGCGAGTACTGACACATCTGAGCTTTTAATGGGAGGGGAACAATGGGTGATTCCTGGGAGATGGGAGGAGATGCAGGCAGAGGGCTGACTTGTTGGGCTAGCCCTGAAGGATGGGGGGCTTTGAGCTTCGGGAGATGAGGAGGAGGGATGCTCTGATCAGAAGCACCGACCAAGGCAAGCCAGCAGCAGAGGGCAGACAGCCGACCCGCCTGCCGCTGTCCCACAGACGGGCCCGCCCTCCACGGGATGACCCGGCAGGCCAGTGGGACCAGACCCTGTGCTGGGTGTGGATTTGGGGCGATGCGATGCTGTGCACGTAAAGAATTTTGTTCAGCTGCACGTTATGGAATCCTGGAAAACTGCTTAAATAAATGTGCCTTTCTCGTGAGGTGGGAGGGTAGGAAAGGCCAGGCCAACGGTGTCTGTCCGTTGCCGGTGCTGCTAGGCGTGGGCGGCTCCTCCTGCTCGGGCAGCACCTCCTCACCTCTCCTCTTGGTCTCGGGGAGCCCCCTCGCTTGCGCAGGGGTCCCCACGTGGCACTTGGAGAACTGCAGCTCTGGGTACCTGGTTGCAGACAGTGGCCTGGGGGCCAGGCTCAACCCTGAGGTAGGAGAGGCGGTCTCGCTCTCCCTGACAGCCTCAGGGGGAGCACCCAGGTGAGCGCACCATGCGGCAGGTTCAGTCCCCTCGAGGTCATGCGGCCGTCAGCACAGCTGGCTCCAGGGTGGAGTTGTCGCCCCAGGAGGAACCCCCGCACCTGTTAGGGTCACTCTGTTCCCTCCAAGCCCCTCACAGCCCTGGCACCTCTTCACATTGCTGCTGCTCTGGACCTCACAAATACATGGATCCTATAAATGTGGTCTTTGTAACTGGAAGTTATTGCATTTTTTTAAAGGTTGTAAAAGAAAAACGCAGAGAATAGATGACAGAGATTGTCTGTGGCCTGTGAAGCTTAAACTATTGACCGTCTGACCTTTAACAGAAACACCTGCCAACCCCTGTTACAGATCAATGTGCATTTTTTATCAGAAAGAAATTTTTGAGCATGAATCTCCTGTATACACACCAGATGCATTTACGCAAGGACATATATTTATGGATTATATATGCTTAATCCTGTACCACATATTTGTATGTTATAAATCATTCAACTCAAAAATGAAAGATAAAAATAAATATAAAAGCTAAAATGTTTTTCCATATCTCTGTGAGCCATTATATATTCCTCTCAAGGGGCACATACTGTGTTCAGCATTGGTGATGCCAAGATATCTTTTTATAAATAGACTGCATTAGAAGCGTGCTGGCATTTATCAAAAATACACTGTCCAGGCCTCCCTCCACCGCAGAGCTACTGAAACAGATTCTCTAGGAGTTGAACCCTGGGATTTCCCTGGTGGTCCAGTGGTTAAGAATCTGCCTTGCAATGCAGGGGATGTGGGTTCAATCCCTGGTCAGGGAACTAAGATCCCACATGCTGTGGAACTTAATTAAACTAAGCCCCTGCACCATGAAGAAAGAGCCTGCATGATGCTACTAGAACCCCGTGCAGCCAGATAATGTTTTTTTTAAGAAATTGAACCCGGGGCCCTGCGTTTTGATAGGATGCCCCAGTGACTCTGATGCGGAGCCTGGGTCAGGCACCACGGCTCTGCACCTTTAGGCTCCTGGTGCAGGGTGTGGAAAGACAGTGCAGCAAAGGCCATGGCATGGAGCCTCAGGTGCTTAACTCCTTTAGAAAGTGAATTTCCAGAAAATTTTTATGTCATGAGAGCAGCCTTTTAGGTTTCCTCTAGGAATCAAACGCTGCCACTTGCCCCTCAGGACACGCTGTAAGAGACTTCACGAGAGGGAACAGGAGAAAGAGCAACCTTGGGCCAGTGATGCAGCGAAGAATTTGTCCACACCTGACAGGTTCCAACATGCGTGTTTCCAGAACGTCCTTAATGGTTTCCTTGGACAGAAATAATGGGACCCTCCCTCCCACCTCCCAGCAAACAGCCTGGTGATTTTTGAGGGAAGTAGATATTGCTCTTGGAGAAGGCAATGGCACCCCACTCCAGTACTCTTGCCTGGAAAACCCCATGGATGGAGGAACCTGGTAGGCTGCAGTCCATGGGGTCGCTAAAGGTCTAACTCAACTGAGCGACTTCACTTTGACTTTTCACTGTCATGCATTGGAGATGGAAATGGCAACCCACTCCAGTGTTCTTGCCTGGAGAATCCCAGGGACGGGGGAGCCTGGTGGGCTGCCATCTATGGGGTCCCACAGAGTCAGACATGACTGAAATGACTTAGCAGCAGATACGGCTCTAGTTTATTGATTTCGGAGCAGAATAAAGCGATGCTGTGGGACCTTCTCACGGAGCCCTTCACTGTCAGTCGCACGACGGCGCTTCCGGCTTCTGTCAGCAGTGGTTCTCCACTGATGAATGAATCAGCGGTTCAGTGATGGTGCAGTCACTCCTCCTCTGATCCTGCGGTCTGGCTTAAGTGACAGTGACGACAATAATCAATTTAAAATCATCCAGGAAGGGAAATGGCCAGCATTCTGAGGGCCTCAGTCTATCCTTTCCTGTGTGATTCAGTGATTACGAGAGTTATTATGTTCTTCCCTTTGAGTAAATGCCAATAACTTTGTTTACCCACATGCAAGACGAATTTTAATTTTACTTTCATTTTTGTGGCTTTTAATTTAAAAACTTTAAAAATGAGATTTGAAAAAACCCAAATTGTTGTTAAATTTTTTTCTTAGGACCTTCTTCTTCTTGGTAGACAGTGAATGTATAGCAGATCACTAAGAGGAACTGCTCCACATCTGTCAGGATGAGTTATGTTCCAAATGCTGACAGTGTCTTTACTGTGACCTTGTGGAAGACCTCGCAACTGGCAGTGAATTAGCAGTTTTATAATAATGAGTGGAGATCTTACTACTAATGATGTTGATTAAATCAGACTCCTTGTGAACAAGTCATTGCTTTTCTTGTTAGCATGTGTGTATATATGTGTGTGTGTGTTAAATATAAAATACATAGATACATATATACACATTTACTTTTGTACGCTCCCTAAGGGCAATGATCATTGTTCTCTGGTAATATGCCTAGAACCTAATAATGTCTACCTTCAGTAAAAATTTAATGAATGAAAAGGATTTTCAGAATACTGACAAGTGTGATGATACATACAGTATGCCAAGAGAAAATAAATTCAATATTGCTAAGGAAGAAACTGAGATGGTGGGAAAGTAGCAAAGGAGAACAGAACCGAGGATGAGATCAGAGTGCAGCTCACAGACGCGGCCTTCTGCGGACATCCAGTAAAGGCTGTGCATCTGACACTGGGATTCCCAGCTGCACAGGATTGTGTGTCAGGAGGATAAAAGGCTGTGTAGATTTACTGCCTCTGTGGGCATCCTTGACCTGGCTGCTCGCCTGTCAGAGGCTTGACGTTGATCACAGAGCAACTGAGTCATAGATGTGTGTGTTCAGGGTCCGCCTGGCCCCACCCCCAGAGACGCGGCCCACAGCGTGTATATGTCTTCCAGATGATGGACGGGGGCAGCAGATCCGCAGACGGAGGATGGCAGAGTGTCCCCTTTTGCTGGGATTTTATTCTACCCTTTGATCATTGAGAGATTCCCACGGCTGTCCTGGCTCCTTGTGGATCTTTGTATACATCTTCAATAATAAGTTCTGATCATAAGACTGTGTGTTTTCAATGTACTTGAGTTCAGGAGAAAGGCCGTGAGAAAAGTGGCTACTTATTTTTTTCATAAAGCATTTTACTAAAATATTACTTGTATTTGCAAACTCTTAACAGCTGTGTCTTGATATCTCCCAAATACATAGCTAGGTTTCTCCACTTTTAAGTCAGAAGAGAAGCTTTAGTGTTTAAGGAAGGTGCTCGTCTTTTCCGGGTCTCTGCTCCTCCGTGCCCGGCCCCCATGCTGGCCCAGTTTAATAGACCCTGGACACGCTGGCCCGGTTTTCACAGCTGGGCTTTGCTCTCACCCCAGAGGTCCTCAAGAGTCTTCTTCATCTCCCGTGTCTTCTTCAGGAGTCTCACCTGCCTTATTCTCAGTGAGAGTGACCCTGATCACACACGCGTGCACACACGCATGCACACAAGTCATGTGCACGTGCGTCTACATACATGCAGAGATGTGTACATACATTGCGTACACACACATATACACATGCCTGCACACGTGCATACACGCATGCGTGCATACACACACACACTCTCCCATCTTTCCCTCTCTTTTCCACAGCACTGGCCACAGACTTGCACACTATCTGCGTGTATCTTGCCAGGTGTCTCTCTGGTGCATCCTGGTCTGTGCGCTCACTGTTGGGCCTTCCGAGCCTACAGTGCATGAACACAGACCAGGTTGTGTTTGTTGGGTGAGTGGATTTCTGGCTTCTTCAGAGAAATGGGTCAGCACTGGGCCTGGTTGCATTTCTGCGTGGAGGCTGTCGTCTGAGGCAGAGTAGCAGGAAGGGCAAAGAGGTCTCCCGGTCATTGCTTCTCAAGGAGCTTGTGAGAAATAGGGGTCGTGGGTGCTCCCACAACCCCTGAACTTGACCCGTGACAGTCTGAGAAGCCCCACATGGGGTGACCGCAACCTCACCTGACCCACCTGAGTTACTACGGGGCAGGCCCACCCCGTGGGCATTTGTGACCTGGTGGAGAGTAAGGTGATCATTTTTACGTGTGGGAGAATTGACACGGTAATAGCTGATTTTGTTGTTGTAAAGGATTTGGAGAGCAGCCTTGCTGTTGTATCTGTGCTGAGTCCTGGGGATGAGACTCATGTCCCTGCTCGTCATGTCTCGGGGCCCCGTGGGCTGCAGTGCCCCATTTCCAGGATGGCTGCTGCTCTACCGCAGCCATGCCTAGTGAGGTGCTTCACGGCCACTGTACTGGCTTGTCCAGTGCACACTGCCTTGTTTGGAGCCAACGCATAGTTTGGCAAGGGCGCTACTTTAAAAAAATATCTATTACTTTCTTCACCATAAAGTAGTAGTTCCTAGGGAACTGTTACAGCGAGACTTAAAAATTCTCTGCACACATGTCCTCAATCCCTGGAGAGCATGGGAGCCCCTGAGACTCATCGCAGTCAGATCTGCTGCACAGACTCTGTCGCAGATCCTTGGGGGAATCTTAGATATGAAAACATTTTGTATGCATTTTATGTATGGAACCAGGTCCGTGTAAAATAAAAATCAGGATAACATTTGAAATTATGCTTCCTCTCGCTGCAGATTCTCAGATGCTGAAATAAAAAACACCAAATTAAAGTTTGCTTTACTCATCTTTTTACTGACTTTCCAACCTCACAAATTTGAGGCAGGTGTTCAAATGTACCACCCCTCAAGATATTTCAAGAAAATGTGGATATACGGATATTCTTGTTCACTCTCTATTTTGAAATAATCTTTTTAAAATAGTCCAGACCAAAGGCACAGGCCCTTGTGGAGGAGGTGGACAGTACCCGTGGGGACCGGAAGCTGTGGCTGGCGGTGCAGGAGGTGCTATGGGGGGAGCTCCTGAGTGGGCACTCTCCTCCTCCAAGGCCTGTCCACTGTCCATACTGACCCGAAACGCTCACTGTCTCATGGGGAGAAACAGCCCAGCAGGTAAAATGCATGCCATCTGTTTTACAGCAGAGGTTTGCTCAGGACCAGATTAACACCCTGAAGGATCTCAGAGCTGGAAAACAGTATTTCATGGCGCCTCTTCCACACTCTGATATGTAACTCCACATGACACAAGATTTAAATTCATGTGGGTTCTTTGAAATATTCTGCTGTCAAGATTCTAGGTAACTTCATTGAGGATAAGCCTTTTCTCCTTTGGGATGACACGTGGAGCCCCAGCGTGTTCTCAGGCAGCCTGCTGTGTAAGCCTGCAGCGGGTCGGCCCTGCCCCCAGCGGAGGACGCTCAGGAGCCTTCCCGGTGGGAGTGATGCCTGCACAGGCCCGAGGGGGCGCACGCGCTTCCCGCCACTGACGTCCACCACTGCCCTCGCTGCTGATGCTGAGCTGGACCGTCGGTGCAGTTTTTAACCTGGTCCTTCGTCATCAGGACAATTCTTGGAAGCCCCAGTACCCTGGACCAGTTGTAATGGGTTTCTGCTGGGTGGGTAATTTATCCGCTTTCGCATGCCCAATAGTGAGAAGGAAGATGAGGGGTCAGAGGCAGGGCAAGCTGACAATTGGATCGTCATCAGCTGAGTCATTAAGTAGGATTGTAAATTTTTTTATTGTAGTTGGAAAATATCTGATTAGGGTGTGTGAGAGACAGAAGGGGTGGAGGGGAGGCAGAGACAGAGAAGGGAAGAAGCCCAAAGTGGTGTCCAAACTTAAATTGGTGTTTGCTATGATATTGTTTGGATTTGTTTTGTCTTGAAGGCAGTCAAACTTTAACATAATGCTTTGCATTCCTTAAAAATATACAATTCAACATATATTTTTTAAGTTATGGTAAAGGTCTTAAGACCTTAAGGCCTCCTCATGCCCCCAATTAAAAAAAAAAATAGTCACATGGCAAAGCCATCTATCTTGTATAATTATCCTCATAAACTTCCAAGGAACGCTTCTCTCCCAAAATGTTACTGGCGTTGATCCTGGCATACAGTCATCACACCAGTAATTACAGGTCTTCAAAGGAATACAGTCGTCAGTATTTACTAGCCTTCATTATGAACACATAAATCACTTAATAAAATGGCGAGGGGACACTTGACTTGTCATTCTGTTTGCGTTAGGCATTCTCTGCAGGCGATCCACATGAAAGCTAAGGCAGGCTGGGCTCTTTTTGTAGACGGCCTTATCGTTAATAGAAAGCAGCCTGTGTGCATCCTGCAAACCCATTTCCTTATTTAAAGTGGGCATCCTTCCTTCACTGAGAGGTGCTTCCTCTTTATTCCAGGACTGAGGACTGAGCCTTTGTCAACCCTTAAAGGCACATCCCTTCCAAATGACCTTTTGTCCTGAGCAGCTAAGATGTATTGTTTAGTCCACTCAGAATTACACGGGGTGTCCTAGGAGTATTTGTTTTGGTTAATTAAATTTGGAAATGTGTCATTTTTTCCTATTATAAAGCAGAAATGAAAGTCCAGCCATTTGATTTTGGAGTGCTGGGAGATGAGATAATTGCAGAGGGTTTAAAAATATGTACACCTTTTCTCCACTGAGGGAAGCATGAAACACATTTAACTTCAATTAGATTATCTGTGTTTCTTCCCACCCATAAGGGTGTTTATATGCATGCCATGCTGAGCACACATATCCTTGCTAGTTACACTAAACAGAATGAGGCTCTGCCTGAATGGAAGTGTTCTTTATATTCTTAAATGTTAAGGGACGCTGAACGAAGGATCCACATCAGAGCTTATCAGACGGGTCAGAGGCCGTTTTATACGTGAGACCTCATCACACCCTTTCATAGCTGCTATCTTCAAGGCTGTTCTTCTGCCAAGAATTTTTTGTTTTTCTTTAACTAGTCAAAGTTATTTTAAACCTTTGTTCAATGAACTAGAAAGGCTAGATTTTTTTTTTTTTTACTCTTAACACCAGAAGAGGACTGCGCTGTGGTAATAGGTTTATTAATTGTAACAGTTTAGAAAGCTGATTTGATTATGCAGATAACTTCCTAAAGTTTTCACTTTTCCTTTATGATTTATTTGTAGTAAAAGGACTTTCCCGAAACTTTACGGAACACAAATTTATGACCTCTTGTCTTGTTCTGTGTTTAACACGCCGTTTACCTTTTCTTCCAGTTTCTGTGATGTCATCTGCTGTCCTCTGATGCTATGTGTTTGTTTCTGGGAGAATCCTGTCTCTTGTTTGCTCTTCCGCCTCTATTTTCATATCTGGTATATCCGAGTAAAAATCATCTTTCTGAATCTCACACTCTAAGGAAAATCACCTAAGCCCCTTTCTGAGCAAACCGGAAGGCAAAGGAAAGGGAACAGGGGTCGCCCTCGGTGTCAGTCTGCCTGCTCCTGTCCCCATGGGGTCGCCTCTGTGTCCCCCAACGTGACCTGGGAGGCCACACACACCAGCCACCCGCCTCAGCTGTGCTGTCAGGTCAGAACCTCCCGCTTTACAAGGACCAACCGGACTTCTTCTTCCTGGAGCCATTGAGGGCTGAGTGCCCGTTTCATACCACCAGTCCCAGGTTTCAGCTCCTGGTTTACCATGACATGTGTGCTTGTGTGCATCTTAGTATGTATTTCATAGTTTCTGGGGGTTTTGTTGTAATTTTTAGTCTGCTTTTCTTTGACCTTATTGTTGTCTTATTTCGTATGGATCCATATCCTTCTTTGGAAAGATATTTTTGACTTATTTCCTGTTTCTTGATAACATCTCAGAGTCAGTACAAAGCTCGTCCATAGGCAACACACAGTAAACTCATGAAGCTGTGACGCTGATTTTATAAGGTGGTGACCTTAGACGTGGTTCCTGTGTGCCAGGGTCCCAGTGAGCCTGGTGGCTGTGTCATCCGTGGCCTCACCCACCCCCGTGGGGCTCTGTGAGCTCCCCCTGCAGGGTACCCATGGGCACCACCAAAACCAGCGCTGGTGAAGAATTCCTGGGGATGCTGAGAGCTGTCAGGAGGTTTAGGAAGTGTCCCGCTGAAATTAAACTGCTGAGAATGTGCGCCTATCAATCCAAGGGCGACACTAACTGTCTTTCACAGCAAGGCTGCGCCCCAGATGGTTATGATGGTGGTTTAGAACAGCAGCTCCTCGTTTGCCAAGGAAAATGGTGATCTCTTACTATTCAATCTAATTTTTATGTTTTAAGTATAAGTTGCAGAGGTCTTTTCAATGCGACTCTGTTTGTAAAGTTCCGCTTGCCACATCCTTAAACCCAGTATGTTTGCATCAGGGCTGGACAGGCCGCACCTGGGGCCAGCAACGTGACAAACTGAGCCTGTGGCTGTGGAGTGAAGGTGTGTGCGTGGGAGCCCTGATGGAACCTCCTGCCTTTGAGTTTAGAGAAGCCGGGGAGCTTTCTGCATCCTGACATAAAGAAAGCCACATGGCCAGAAAGCCCAGGGGGTCTGTGGCCGGGGACCAGGTAGTCGCCCTTTGACCCCCTCTGCCTGTGGAGCAGTTTTTACTTGGCAGCCAAGTGCAGCTCCTTGAACTACGGTGACTGTTCCGAGGGTTGAACTTCTAAGTTAAAGATACAATAGGAAACCTTGAGCATTTGAGCAAAAGGTGCTAAGAGACCTTAAAATTAATTTAAAAAGTTATTTTGTTGTGTTGAAAAAACTCTAAGGGCCCTCTAGCAGTTTACAACCTTTTTTTTTTTTTTCTTAAGCTAACACCAATGGTGAGGGAGACTGATCTCTTCCCATGTGATCTATGAATCTTCTTCACAGAGCTGGTTAACCAACTGTCCAGTCAGCTGTGAATCTTCCTCACAGAGCTGGTTAACCAACTATTCGGTCAGCTGTGAATCTTTACAGAGCTGGTTAACCAACTGTCCAGTCAGCTGTGAATCTTCTTAACAGAGCTGGTTAACCAACTATTTGGTCAGTTGTGAATCTTTCTTACAGAGCTAGCTAATCAACTATTCAGTTAGCCGTGAATCTTCTTCACAGAACAACTGTTCGGTCAATTGTGAATCTTCCTCACAGAGCTAGCTAACTAATTACTCAGTCAAGCCTGTTTCCTGCACAGGTCCCTTAGGACTCAGAAAGAACTCGAACTTTTTTTTCCGAATACTTCCTTCAGTTGAAACGTGTTCAGATCACCAGAGCTGCTGGCTATGTGGGAACATCCATATTCATTCACATACAGACCCAGAGATTAAGGTACAAGGTGGAAAGTAGGGTTTTTTGAGCTGGTATAATCTTTATTCGTACAGTGTATGGGTTGAATTTACTTGGCTAATTCTTATTATCCGTGTATAAAGTTAATAAATTCTTGATTTTAAATTTTTCAAGTTCAAAAATAAAGAAATTTTCACGTGTGTGTGCATGGTCATGTGTCCATGCACACACTGAGCTCTAAATACTTACCTCAGTAGGCTCGCAGCCCATTTCGTCCCGGCCATTTAGTACGTGCCCATTAAATCAGTCACACACACACACTCACACGCACATCCTCATCAGGTTGAGAGAACTAACTGTTTAGGTTTTGAATTCTTTCTGTATCTTTTTATGTTGGACCTTACTTTATGGATTTCCCAACATATGGATGCATGTTAAATAAACTAGAAACAAGTTAGATGTCTTGTCAGAGTCAAAACTTAAAGCATCAGCTTTAGTGTCATCTACTTCCTTTGGCTGCGTTGTTCTGTCTCTTCTTCTCTATAATCTCAAGTTCATTTATTTTAGTGTTTTTTTTTTCCTGAATGGCTGCATTGAATTTGATAGTATTCCCACAAAGTATTAAAATCCCTATCATTGTGGATTTATTTGTCTTTCCTTGTTTATGGTCATCATGTCTTTTGGGGTACATGGTTTTATCAATATGTAGTATGCTCATTATTGTTAATATTTTAAACCAAAAAAAAAAAATTCATATTACTGAATCAACTTTCTTTTTATAAGTACTTGCCTGGGATTTCTTTTTCTAATATTTATTGTTACGGCTGATACGTAGATGCTTATTTTATCTCAGTGTGCATTTTCTACTTTCTTTTTGCCTCTCTTTTTTCTTCTTTCTTGCCTTTGGTTACTTTGATTTTTTTTAAATTTCTTTTTCCTCAGCTACCAGTTCAGAAGTTAAACTTGATTTGTATACTTTCAGCTTGTATTGTTTTTGCTACTGTGCTTAATTTCAACACACACACTTTATAAGCTCTCAATCCGATTTGTAGTTCTCACTGCCTCAGAACTCTAGCCCATCTGCTGCTCCCCAGGGCCATGGACTGCTGTCCAGAAATTTAATTCTGTCCTGTCTGCATGTCTTTCCGGTAATCGTTGCTGTTTCTGTGTTGTTTTCCGTGTAGCTCGTCACCTGCAGACCTATCTGTGTTTCACAGTTGCTGTGCTCCCTCCTGCTTCTCCCCTCCTGCTCCTTTTGTTCAAGTCTCTTGTGTCGTGGATCCCTTGGTGGTGTCTCAGTGCGGGTGTGTGGGTCACAAACACTCTGCCTTCGCCTGAGAAGATCTCAGTTTTGCCCGAGTCCCTGAGTCGTAGCCCGGCCGGTTTCTGAGTGCTTTTGTCCGCTGTCTGCCGTGTGTGGCTCTCTCACCAGCTCTGTGCAGCTGCTGCTCGGTGCTGTCTTCAGACCCACCTGTCCTTGCTCTGTGTCTGTACTTCTTTCATCTGTTTGAATGTTCCAGATGTGCTTATTTTAGAGTCTTTCACTTTCCCTTATGTTTTGTTCCGGGAGTGAGGATTCTCCAGGGTGTGCATGCTTTCTGTGGGGTGTCTGTGGGTCCTGGGCGTGGGAGGCTCCCTGCGGAGGGGCATCACGTCTCAGGTTTCCCAGCGCCAACCAAATTCTTATATTTTGAATCCTGAAAACTGTGGCACACAGAACAGTTTGTCCATTTAGCAGATAGTGCGAGGAAGGGACAGATATCCTGTCCTTTTGCAGCTCGTCGCCCCCTGACTGATGACGCATTTATGAGTTTTAAGTCTATGTGGCTATGACAGGAGAAGCCTTCTGCTAAAGTCTAGGTGGAATGGTTCTCACTTGACAGCACAAGCACATACTGAGGTGACTGCCACTATTCTGACTGTTAGTGTGATTTACATGGAAGTTTGAGTATAGTTTTCAATATAATTTAAAATGAAATTCAAGTTAGCTATTTGAAAAATGCCTGGAACACCTCTGGGAATACAGTTTGCCTGTCTAGATTCTAGGACCTGCCTCAATATTAACTGGCATGGTTTGCTAAGTAGGCCCAGGATCTGCATATTTAAGGAAATCAATTATAGAAGTCAACTAATGAATACTTTAAAAAATCTTAATTATGTCTTGAGAACACCTAGTTTCTTAAAAGACAAGTACAGGAATATTTTTATTATTCTTCAGGAGGAAAGCTGATAATACTTTTAGGGGGGTTTTCTTAGTGTGTTCTAAAGCTTCACAATTATTTGCCTGGAATGCTCTAATCGACTGATTTCCAAATTACTCAATATATATATATATATATATATATATATATGAAGCAAAACCTTATCTTTTTTAGGCATGTTGTTCTCCTGTAGAGTTAAATACACAGCGAAATTCAAAAATGCACATTTCAGTCTAAAGTGCCTTGTGCACTTGTGGTGTGTGCATCATAGCACACATTGTGCTCTGAGACGCTCAGGACTGTCCTGTGTTAAATGTGGCGGCGATTTTCATTTTTGTAATCTGCATAATTACTAGCAGATTTAACAGGCCATTTCACTTGTGATTTCTTCCCTCCTTTTAAAGTTTGAATTTTAAGAATGATGGAGTCTCTGTGATATTTTGAATCATGTGTAGCATCACCATGTTGTCTCTACCTTACGATTTTCACTGTTGTAGAGAGAAGCCAGGAAACCGCCACAGAATCATCTGTTGGTTTCGGAACATGATTTGCTGCTGACTGGGGTCCAGGGGCCGCTCTCCTGCGTACGTGGCGAGTGTGCCCTCACTCACCCTTCGTGCCTCGGAGCTCTGCCTTCTCACTCTGGCCCGTCTCTTTGCTCTGCTCTTCTTCCGGGCCCCCATGAAATTAAAACTATTTTTTGCTCCACTCTGGTTTCTTTAGACCCTGTGCGTGCTCCGTCACTTGAGTTGTGTCTGACTCTTTGCAACCCCATGGCTTCTCTGTCCATGGGATTCTCCAGGCAAGAATACTGGAATGGGCTGCCATGTCCTCTTCCAGGGGATCATCCCAACCCAGGGATGGAACCTGTGTCCTTTATGTCTCCTGCTTCTGCAGGCAGGTTCGTTACCACTCACGCCATCTAGGAAGTCCCTTTAGACTGTGTTTTCTGTCCATTTGGCACTGCCCCTTCCTGGTTTTGGTATAACTCACATGTCTGTACTTTTCTATACTCTGCTACCCTGCTTGGGAAAGGGAGCCTGTCAACCCCAAACTAGAGAAGAAATTCAGGTTACAGTGGAAAGCATTCCCTCATCCTCAAGTCCAGCTCTCATCACCCTTTGGCTCCACAGGATTACAGCAAGGTCATCTGATGTCCAGGGCTGCCACACTAGCATTTTGAAGATGTTGAGAGACTGGCTGTGTGGTTAGCGCGACTCTGCCATTTCACAGCCTTGAAGTCAAGGCGGTACAGCTGAGGAAGCCTGGCTGCTTGCCACCCTCCCAGCTGGGGGGCGTGTGCCTCTCAGCATCACCATGTGGGCTGTGTGCGGTGGCACGGTGGGAGCTGCCGCCGTGCACGTTTTGGGTTGGAGCCTGTTTGGAACGTGGTCGCCAGTGGGGATGACGGCTAGGTTCTGCCGCCCCAAGATGCTGGTGCATGTGCCATCTCTCAGCTGGGACCAGGGCTTTAGGAGTCCAAGTGGAGATGAGATCTGGTGATGTCAATATATCGCTCATTCTATTTTGGGCTCTTTTTCTCTTTTTATATCTTTAAGTCTGTATGTACTATTTCTAGAGACTGAATCCTTGAGTTTTGAGCTCAGCCTTTCTCTCTCGGTTGTTAAGGAGAAGGCACCGTGGTCTCTTTGTCAGCTATCTTAGTATTTTAATGGTCCTAAGACCTCTGTTGGAGAAGGAAACGGTAACCCACTCCAGTATTCTTGCCTGGAGAATCCCATGGACGGAGAAGCCTGGTAGGCTACAGTCCACGGGGTCGCTTAGAATCGGACACGACTGAGTAACGGAACGGAACGGAACGGAAGACCTCTGTAGCCATCACCTCAGCTTTAAGCACGACTGGTATTTAAGATGAGGTAGTGTGTCCATTCTTTTCCCTAAATTTTATGTCTTATAGTTGAAGAGGGTCAGCATTTGGGTCCTTGGAGTGTCTGGTTATAAATAGACTGGAAAATAGCAACAAGGGGGCTTCTGCTTCGGGAATGGCCCTTTTCAAATACTTAAAAGCAAATGATTCATCAAATAAAACCGCTAGAAGCAGAACCCTGCCAGTCTGTAGACTGTGACCCTCCTAATCAGAGCATGCCAGCAGGATGTGTGTTCCTGCTCTGCACCTGATTAAAGGCGGGCGCGCGGCACGGCCGCAGGAGGAAGCCCAGGACACTGGGAGGAAGGGAGCTTTTACGAAACCTTCTCCATTTGTTTAATTTTTCCAGATATGCATAGCAGATAGGCACAGTTTCAAGCTTTGCATTTTTTAGTAACATTCCATCTCTGATTTCAGGAAAACAAATCTATGTGTGATTTAAGCAAATGTCTTCCTATCAAGTTAAATGTGTTATTTTCAGGCAATTCTTTTATCCTAAGTTTGCAAGCATTCTTTTTAGGCATTTGTGGCAGCTATTAAAACAGTCAGTGTTCTTCACTTACAGTCAATATTAATGATTCCTCTCCATTGAATTTCAGTTTTTATTGTTTTCCATTAAGGTGTTCTCTGATGATTTCGATTTTTAAAAAAATATTACATCTGAGTTCATTGTAATATTTTCTCATGATTATTAAGGCATTGCAAAATGTTGTCTGTAGTTATTTTAATATTTTTATGAAGTTAAGCTAAAACTCTTGCTTCTCTAAAAATAAATTTTTAGAAAATTGGAAACATTCCACCGACCCTCATTTAAACTGTAGAGCTGAGAAGTTATTAAAAATTAAGATTTTTGTACTGGTTTAGATTCTAAGCTTGTGGTTGAGTGCTCTGTATTTTATCTCTGATATTCCCGCCCACCAGCAGTGAGGGAGCTGCATCCCCTTAGCCTCCTCCCCAGCATTTGGTGGTGCCGATGTGGCTTTGGTCGTATTCTAGTGGAGCTGCAGTCAGGTCCGCTCGTTCTGGTCTGCATCTCTTTGGTAACACGTGGGGTGGAGCATCTTTCACGTGCGTACCTGCTGTCTGTGTATCTCTGTGGTGGCAGGTGTGTGTTTGTCGCGCGTGTCCTGGGCCTTACCTTTCTTGCTCTATTTGTGCCGCACGGGGTGTTTTAAACTTTAGAAAGTCAGGTCTTCAGCGCGTCTGTCTGCGCCGCTCCGTTTGAACTGCTCAGGGGGCGCTTCAGCGCGCTTGGCACGCGCGCCTCTGTCCCGCCACTCTCCCGGCGCTTCAGTTCACTCCGGCGCGTCCAGCTCTTGAGATCCACCCCGGGGACCGTAGCCCGCCAGGCTCTTCTGTCTATGGGGTTTCCCAGGCAGGAATACTGGAGTGGGTTGCCATTTCCTCCTCCAGGGGAGCTTCCCGACCCAGGGCTCGAACCTGCCTCTCCTGTTTGGCAGGCGGATTCCTTCCCACCGAGCCACTGGGGAAGCTGCACCCGTGCTCGTCCACGGCATTAGACCCCGTCCCATGTCGTGTGAGAAGCTGACAGCAGGATGCCTCCGTTTTCTCATCCGGGTCTTTGTGCTGCAGGTATTTTCATAGATTTTCTTTTCACGCATCTTTTAAATCTTATAATATATTGTTATTTTTGGTTTAAACAACTTCAAAGGAATTTTTAAAAAAGTATTTTTGGCAGGTTCCTGGGAAGAGCAGGAAGCACTCCTTGGTCTAAGATTCATTCAAAATTGAGTGTATTTTGGCCTTTTTTCTAATATCATGGCCTGTAGATGTGGCTTAAGGAAATGGTAAGCTGAGTTTCTTAGTTTCTATCCTGGTATCTGTAAGATGCGCTTCTGGTTTTGTCTGGCAGTGTAGCCACACGCTCTGGTGAGCTGTCAGCTATTGAACTCTTGTCAGCAGCAGGGGAGCTGTGTGAGGCTGGCAGAGGCCGCTGGGCTGGGCGAGTTCAAGCCCACCCTGTGACGTATGGACCCCATAGGCATTGAAGAAGGACCCTGTCATTAATAAGAGGTATGGATGTAAATAGTTAGAAATTAAGCTGTACTTTATTTTTTTTAATCAAGAATGAATAGGAGAAATAAGAAGAATCTTCTGTATTTAGTAAAAATGATGTTGAAAATAGTTTTCTTCTGAGATTTAGTGCCAGGAAAATGTTTCTGTGTGATAAAAAACTGGTGTACACGCTCTTCATCAAACAAAGAGAAAAGATGATACGGTTTCCCGCATAGTTAGTGCCTCTTATTTCCAAAACAGTTTTAGATGTAAACAAGGTTAGAATTAAAAATGTTGGAGTTTGTATTTCAGAAGTAATGGGGTCGAAATTATAATTTTTAAAATATTCTGAAATTAAACAATTATAAAATGAAGCCATAGTGCACAGTCGTCATAAAACATGCTGCTATGCATTTAAGTATTGATGTTTCATTTACAGATGAACCAGAAAAGATTTGTGTAACCAAATACACAAGACATGAGAATATACCCATTGGCATAGCCAGATTAACTGCTTTCCTGAGAATCCTAGTTATTGGAACATATTTTTCTCCTAAAATGTCATCAACTTAACTTTGAAGAGCTAGAGGATATTTTCAACGGTGCAGATGGCTTTAAACTCCACAAACCAAGCAATGAAAAGTTTAGACCCTTTTTGGGAAAACCTAGTAAATCTGGAACACAGTAAGTAAACAGAGCACTGAGCTATATAATCTCACCTTCAAGGGAATGTGGGTGAAAAAAGAGAAGCAGCCGGAGGACATTCGTTAACCTGAAAGGCACTTTTCTCATCAAACTTTTCATTATAAAGAACCAGGAAGATAATATTCCCCAGAGGTTCATGTGCTTAGAATTGTGAGTGTCATTTTTTATTTTTTTTTCAGTTAGAGGGAAGTTCCTGGTGCATTATAAAGGCATCATCTGCTTTTACCTCAATTTTCCTTAGACGAGCTTTTTATTCCCCACCAACAAATAAAAAGAAATCTCCCTCAGGGATGATTTGAGGGGCCCTGAGGCCCCACATTTCATTCCTTGAAGCTGTCAAAGGATGAGTGACTCACCAATCACAAGTTGCTCAGATCAATCTGACTGTTTTTAAGCAGCTTGTTGTTTTCTATTCTGTTTTAAAGAGTACAACGACTACTGCTGCTACTGCTAAGTCACTTCAGTCGTGTCCGACTCTGTGTGACCCCATAGACAGAAGCCCACCAGGCTCCCCCGTCCCTGGGATTCTCCAGGCAAGAACACTGGAGTGGGTTGCCATTTCCTTCTCCAATGCATGAAAGTGAAAAGTGAAAAGTGAAAGTGAAGTCGCTCAGTCGTGTCCGACCCTTAGCGACCCCACGGACTGCAGCCTACCAGGCTCCTCCATCCATGGGATTTTCTAGGCAATAGTACTGGAGTGGCTTGCCATTGCCTTCTCCGTACAATGACTACTCTGTGTGAAACTCTCTTTTCTGTCACTTTTTCTCAACCTCAAGGAAGAATTATAAGACAGGAAATTATATCACAGATCGGTGTTCCCCTTTTAGGAAGAACTTACACTCAGGGTATTACTCAAACCATGTCTAAACTCAAGGGCAAAATATTTGCAGTGCACCCTGGGAGTTGCACCCCTCACTGCTTTGAACACTGTGATTGAAAACTTTATGCACTTTGGATACATGTAAATGAATTTAAAGGTCAAATTGATGTAAAGTAATTTTGTGATGATTGATTTATTTGGGGGGAAAGTTAAATACTTCGCTAGCTTTTTAGTTACAGAATGGAAAAGGTGGTGAAAAATTACTGGTGGGCAGACAGGGTAGAATGATGTTGAAAAGTGTGTTTTTAGTTAATGCAGAAAATACATAAGACAGAATGAAAACAACATGTAAAATATTCATTTTGGGGTTTACTTATTGATAAATAAGAATCTGTTTAGAGTTGTTTAAAGTGCATGCTGCTGCTGCTAAGTCTCTTCAGTCGTGTCCGGCTCTGTGTGACCCCATAGACGGAAGCCCACCAGGCTCCCCCGTCCCTGGGATTCTCCAGGCAAGAACACTGGAGTGGGTTGCCATTTCCTTCTCCAATGTGTGAAAGTGAAAAGTGAAAGTGAAGTCGCTCAGTCGTGTCTGACCCTTAGAGACCCCACGGACTATAGCCTACCAGGCTCCTCCGTCCATGGGATTCTCCAGGCAAGAGCACTGGAGTGGCTGTGAACAAAGATTCAGAACCCAGTTCCTGTCCTTTTCCTCTGAATCCAAAGGATTGGATGACTCCTGCTTTTCGGTCACGCGGGTGCGAGGACGTTGGGGTGGGGGGCAGGGGGCGTGGTGTGCAGGAGAAGTGGGCGGGGCGTGGAGGGACGGGGGCGGGGCGTGGAGGGACAGCGGGGCAGGTCCCTCCCCGGCAGAGCTGTTCTGGTGCAGCCTGTCGGCCTTCCGGACTCAGGTGGTCCTGTTGGAGAGGAGGGCAGGGGTGATGAGTGTAAGTCTGCCGTGGGGCAGGAATGAAAGGGGCCCTTGCGAGCGCGAGGTGCCTCGGGTAGAGGCCGCGGTGGCCCTGACAGGTGAGTCGAGCCCCGCGCGTGGGGTCCAGGCTTCCCTGGGCACCACCAGTTTCCCAGGGCCCCAGCTGACGGAAAGGAACGCGGGGCGACCCCGGCTGCGTAAGGGGAGGCGCGTGTCTGCCCGCTCGAGGCCTCTCCCTTTCCAGAGCTGGCGTCAGGGGCCCGCAGGACTGCTGACCGAGCCTTCCGGCCCGAGGTCGGGCCCCGCGCTGGATGCCCTGAGCCCCAGTGATCCCTCACATATTGCACAAGGCCCTGTGTTTTGAGGTAATTTAAAACCTTATTAATCCGGGCCCCATTGAGTCAGGATTTGAGCAATTCCAGACGCAGGCTTGTTAAAACACCGTAATGGTCGCCGAGAAAAGGTTGCAGTAAGCAAACTCAGAGCGCAAACGCGATTGTAGGAGGAATGTTCCGATTGCTTAGAGCGGGGCTTTGTTTATAAGTGGTCGTAAGTGCTTCTTAAGTCCTTCAGAGGCCCTCACTCACTCATAAACTATCTGCTCGCTCACTGCAAACCACTCTTATCTAGTTATTACATCTATGGATTGATACTGGGTAAGATTTTATTAGTTTAATTCCAGTTGCTGTATTTTATAGACAGTTTTCAGCAGCTAATGTCAAACATCAGCTCAAATAATTGTCTAAAGAGCAGTATTAAACCCAGATACCAGAAACCCATTTAGAACTCGCTGAAAGCCAGGCTCTGCCTTTGTGTCCCACGCTGTTCCACCCACAGCCCTTATTTCTGTCAGCCCCGCCCTCTCCCTGCAGGACTGTGAGAAATGTCAGTGGATGCCCGGCTCAGGGGGCCTTTTCCTGCTTCCTGACGCACGGAGCCGGCGTCTGGAGCTCCCCTGTCAGCCTTGAGGTGCGGTGACGTCTGGGAAAGCCTCCGTCAATGACAGTATCTGACCGGCCCCAGAGGGGGAAGTCCTTCCGTCAAGTCTTCAGTCTCCAGCAGCTCAGAGGCTGTCCGAGTTCCCCGCCATAATATCTTCTATCATTTGGAAGGACTTAAAATGAGAAAAATGTTCATCTTTTTTTTTTAACCACACTGCGGCACATCATGAAGGATCTTAGTTCCCCAACCAGGGATTGAACCCACACCCCCTGCTTTGGAAGCTTCGAGTCTTTTTTTTTTAACCTTAAAAAAGTATTTATTTTCGACTGTGGTGGGTCTCTGTTGCTGCTCTCGGGCTTTCTCTAGTTTCCGGAGCTTCTCTCTCAGTAGATTCTCACAGCCGTGGCTTCTGTTGTTGCAGAGCCCAGGCTCTGGGGCTCGGGCTTCAGTCTCTGTGGGGCACAGGCTGAGATGCCCCTTGGCACGGGGCTGGACCAGGGATCAAACCTGTGTCCCCTGCATTGACAAGCGGATTCCTAACCACTAAACCACCGGGGAAAGCTCAAGAAAAACGTTAATTTAAAAACTGGTTAATATTTCTGTTTCTGGTACTTGCTGACCAAAGAAGGGTGTCAGCATCAGCCCGGTGTGTCCTCTGCCGCTGTGCTAGATTTCTCGTGCCACAGAAGCACGTGGTGGGGCGTGTGTAGTTGGTTGAATGCTGGCACATCCGCTCATCAGTGCTACGATCTTGGGCGAGTCCTTGGGCTCTCTGGCCCACGGGAGCCCCCTGGATAAAAGGTGCTGTGGACTTGACCTTGGTGCCGAGTCAGTGAGAGGGAGGTGCGTGTGGTCCCGCGGGAACCAGGCGCTTACCTGCTGCTCTGTGAGTGTCGGTAGCCGACGGTGCGCGCGGGGCGGGGCTGTGCGCTGTATGTAGTTATGTATCCAGCAGTTCACACAATGGGAGTGACGGCGAATACGGACCGGAGAGGAGACGCTGCTTCAAGGGAGGAAAAGGCTCCACGGTTTTGCCGCGTGTGGGTGATGAAAGGGGCCTGTGGTGACACTCATGGGAATCCGCGGGGCTGCGGCGGGAAACAGGTGGAAAAGTTAAGTTGGAGCCAGCTGGTGGAAGGTTGTGCAAAGCTGCCTGAAGTGCATCAGCGTCTGGGAGCCTCTGAGGGGTCTTGAGTGAAGGAAGCCGGGCCCGAGCAGAGCCGAGGGGCAGGTGGGCCACTGGTTAGACCGGAGGACCTCAGAGAGAGGCACAGGGATTCATAACCAGTTTAAAGGCTTGCAAATAAATCGTCCTGCTCATAAAATATCTATACCAAAATATTAAGCTATTAATGCGTATCTGACAGCCTTTCATTTCTGAGTGTGGGCACAGAAAGAGCCGCTGGGTTCCCTCCTGACCTGTCGTGTCCGTGGCTAGAACCTTGTGTCCTTGCACTGGCCCAGCCGGGCTTCAAGTCCAGCGACGCGCGTGCATGTTCCTCACGCTGCGGCTTCGGCAGATGTCTCTGCTGGCGCCCTGCGGCTGCGGCTCCTGCGCTCCTGCGTAGTGGCTCTGCTCGCAGGGGTGGGGCCGGGCGCGATCCTTCCTTTGCTGCCGCTGGAGCCCCCGGGCGCTCCCGCTCCTTCGCCCGGTCCCTCCGCACCTAGGGAGTCAGGTGCATCCGGCAGAGAGCTCTGCGCCCCCCACCCCACCTCTCCTGTCCCCCGCTGTTTGGACTGGTCCCAGCAGCCTTCCAAGCCCTTGCCTCTCGTCCACTCCAGCCTGGGAGCCTGTGCCCTCCGTCTGCCCGGAGACACCTCGTGTCCTGACTCCCCACACCCCGGCTCCCCCGTCTCTCTCCCTCTCCCTCCTCCCCACTCCCTTCATTGATGTGTTTCTGAGGACTTTGTCTTTCAAATTCTGAGACATATAGAAACCCCCCAGTACAGTTGTATTGTCTAATTCTGTTGCATTCCTGACTATTTTCACTTTATACATTTGGAAGCTGGACTGTTGCTTTGTGTTGACATTTTCACTTTTCCTAGCCTACTTTAAAAAAACTGTTCAAAGTATCGTTTCATGCTATTTTCTGAACTTACTCTTTATTTGATGTTAGTATTACCACTTTTACTTTTTTTTTATTAGCATTTGTTTATGCCTTTTTTCAATCTCTTTCGTTCATGTTTTGGGTTTAGATTCCTTGAAAATAACTTCTAATTAAGTTTTTTAAAGTACTTTTAAAGAACCTTTGAGTCTTGATAGGAAGGTTCAAGGCATTCACATCTATTTTAATTATTGATCTGTTTGTCCTAATTTTTCCTAATCCCTGCCATTCTGTGTTTTTTAAAACAATTATCACTTTTTTCCTTTCTTTCTTTTCTTCTGTTTCTGACGTCTCTTATTTGTCTACGTTTCTTTCAGCTATAGTCCACCCGCAAGCTGTCTTATTTATCTACGTCTCTTTAAGCTATAGTCCACCCCCAAGCTGTTTAGAAGTTCTGCATTCCAACTATACTTTGCTGGTTGTTTCTCATAAGAATATTTGAAACTATGAATTCCAAGAATTTAATAGTATCTGCATGTTATTGCATCTTTGCCAAGGATGAAAGGAAATCTTGTGCATGCTTTTTGCTTAACTCCTCTTTCCTACTTGAATCCTAGGGTTTTTAAAATAAATAATCTATATTTTAAATACTGGGTCAGATTTTTTTATTATATATTTTTTATTTTACTGTTTTTCTGAGCAATTGCAGTTAATTCCACAGCTGCATTATTGGACAGGGTTTGGGCTAATTAAGATTTTTATTATCTTCATAGTTTGCCACTCATTGCTTGCATTATTCATAATCATTATTTTGTCTGAAGTACATCCTCAGGTAATATTTTTCCTGAGAAGAATGCGTTGGCATGCTTTCCAAGTCTTTTCATTAAGAAAAATGGTTTTCTTTTATCTTCACGTTCACTGTGACGTCTTGTTCCAGCTCTGCGGTCACAGTCCTTTCCCTCATCTGTGTTTAGCATTTAGGATCGTCTCCGCTCCCCCTGGGTTTCCTCCTTCCCTGCCCTCCTCTGCTCCTGCTGGGGGCTCATGGCGACTTTCTCCTTGTTTTTGCGCTGAGAGCGCCCCAGGTCTGGGGTCTGTGGTCAGCACCTGGGGGCCCGATGCTCAGAGGGTGTCCCTGACCCAGCGATGGCTCCAGCTCCTCCCCTCAGCTCGCAGCTGTGGGTGCCCCCGACCGTCACGGTTAGATTTCTCCTGTGTGTGCACTGCTATTGCTGTATGTTCAGGAAGAGTATCGAGTTGGGATTCAAACCAAGACTTTGGTTTTCTTCAGTGTTTTATTAGGTCACATGTCTCCACTGGGCACCTCAGCTGAGCGGCCATATTTTCACTTTCCTCACGCTTTCTGGGTCTTCCGTTTCTCTGTGTATTTTCACGTGGCTCTTGTCCTGCTTGGAGGTGATGCGTCTTCAGATCTCCCTGAACCTGCTGCTCTGGGGCCTGCCCCTTCTGATTTGGATGCTCTGCCCCCTGCAGGGTGCCCCATGCTCCATATGGAGTGAGGTGTGAACCCCCCAGCGCTGCTGGTTGGAGAGGCCCCGTAGCACCGTGGGTCTCTTTGCTCTCCCAGGGAGCCTCCGCCCACCAAATGGCCAGTGGGGACAAACTCTGCAGGGGTCCACAGGCCAAAAGGGGGGCCCTCCTCTCCAGGTGGATCACCAGGGAATGAAGCAGAGAGCCAGCCTCTTCTAGGAAGACCGCAGGGAGTGGGTGCCAAGGGGCCTGTGACTTGTGCCCAAGACGGAGGTCCCAGGGTGATGCCGCCTCACATACTCAGGGGGTCAGCAGCCTCTCGCAGCCCTTCCTCAGGCTCAGGAGCAGCCTCTGGACCAGCCTTGTCCTCTCTGGGCACGTCCCCCCCTCCAGCCTGTAGTGGCCTCTCCCAGCCATCAGAGACGACAGGCAGGAAGAGGGCAGGGGTCGTCAGACGTGAGCACCAGCCTCCTGGGCACTGCGGGCGCCTCTTCCCAAGCTCAGGGTTGGGGACATTGCAGGAATCACTGGGGAACTGGTGCAGCTTCCAGAAAGGCTGGCGTCTCGCTCCTTGACTGGAGATCTGCTTAGTGAGTGTGGCAGAAGTGCTTGGTTTGTCCCTCAGCTTCCGTTTTCTCCTTCTCAAGGATACAGTTCTGAATTTTTGTCTGAGTATATTGTCTTCTACACATGGACATCACCAGATGGTCAACACCGAAATCAGATTGATTATATTCTTTGCAACCAAAGATGGAGAAGCTGTATACAGTTAGCGAAAACAAGACCAGGAGCTGACTGTGGCTCAGATCATGAACTCCTTATTGCCAAATTCAGACTTAAATTGAAGAAAGTAGGGAAAACCACTAGACCATTCAGATATGACCTCAATCAAATCCCTTATGATTATGCAGTGGAAGTGAGAAATAGATTTAAGGGACTAGATCTGATTGATAGAGTGCCTGATGAACTCTGGACGGAGGTTCGTGACATTGTACAGGAGACAGGGACCAAGACCATCCCCATGGAAAAGAAATGCAAAAGAGCGAAATGGCTGTCTGAGGAGGCCTTACAAATAGCTGTAAAAAGAAGAGAGGCGAAAAGCAAAGGAGAAAAGGAAAGATATAAGCATCTGAATGCAGAGTTCCAAAGAATAGCAAGGAGAGATAAGAAAGCCTTCCTCAGTGATCAATGCAAAGAAATAGAGGAAAACAACAGAATAGGAAAAACAAGAGATCTCTTCAAGAAAATTAGAGATTCTAAGGGAACATTTCATGCAAAGATGGGCTCGATAAAGGACAGAAATGGTATGGACCTAACAGAAGCAGAAGATATTAAGAAGAGGTGGCAGGAATACACAGAAGAACTGTACAAAAAAGATCTTCACGACCAAGATAGTCACGATAATGTGATCACTGACCTAGAGCCAGACATCTTGGAATGTGAAGTCAAGTGGGCCTTAGAAAGCATCACTACGAACAAAGCTAGTGGAGGTGATGGAATTCCAGTTGAGCTATTTCAAGTCTTGAAAGATGATGCTGTGAAAGTGCTGCACTCAATATGCCAGCAGATTTGGAAAACTCAGCAGTGGCCACAGGACTGGAAGAGGTCAGTCTTCATTCCAATCCCAAAGAAAGGCAATGCCAAAGAATGCTCAAACTACCGCACAATTGCACTCATCTCACACGCTAGTAAAGTCATGCTCAAAATTCTCCAAGCCAGGCTTCAGCAGTATGTAAACCGTGAACTCCCAGATGTTCAAGCAGGTTTTAGAAAAGGCAGAGGCACCAGAGATCAAATTGCCAACATCCGCTGGATCATGGAGAAAGCAAGAGAGTTTCAGAAAAACATCTATTTCTGCTTCATTGACTATGCCAAAGCCTTTGACTGTGTGGATCACAATAAACTGTGGAACATTCTGAAAGAGATGGGAATCCCAGACCACCTGACCTGCCTCTTGAGAAACCTGTATGCAGGTCAGGAAGCAACAGTTAGAACTGGACATGGAACAACAGACTGGTTCCAAATAGGAAAAGGTGTACGTCAAGGTTGTATATTGTCACCTTGCTTATTTAACTTATATGCAGAGTACATCATGAGGAACGCTGGGCTGGAAGAAGCACAAGCTGGAATCAAGATTGCTGGGAGAAATATCAATAACCTCAGATATGCAGATGACACTACCCTTATGGCAGAAAGTGAAGAGGAACTCAAAAGCCTCTTGATGAAAGTGAAAGAGGAGAGTGAAAAGGTTGGCTTGAAACTCAACATTCAGAAAACAAAGATCATGGCATCTGGTCCCATCACTTCATGGGAAATAGATGGAAAAACAGTGGAAACAGTGTCAGACTTTGTTTTTTTGGGCTCCAAAATCACTGCAGATGCTGATTGCAGCCATGAAATTAAAAGACGCTTACTCCTTGGAAGGAAAGTTATGACCAACCTTGATAGTATATTGAAAAGCAGAGACATTACTTTGCCGACCAAGGTCCGTCTAGTCAAGGCAATGGTTTTTCCTGTGGTCATGTATGGATGTGAGAGTTGGACTGTGAAGAAAGCTGATCGCCGAAGAATCGATGCTTTTGAACTGTGGTGTTGGAGAAGACTCTTGAGAGTCCCTTATACTGCAAGGAGATCCAACCAGTCCATTCTAAAGGAGATCAATCCTGGATGTTCATTGGAGGGACTGATGCTGAAGCTGAAGCTCCAATACTTTGGCCACCTCATGAGACGAGTTGACTCACTGGAAAAGACTCTGATGCTGGGAAAGGTTGGGGGCGGGAGGAGAAGGGGACGACGGAGAATGAGATGGCTGGATGGCATCACCAACTCTGTGGACATGAGTTTGGGTGTACTCCGGGAGTTGGTGATGGACAGGGAGGCCTGGCGTGCTGTGATTCATGGGGTCGCGGAGAGTCGGACACGACTGAGCGACTGAACTGAACTGAACTGAACTGATAATAGGTACATTCCCAACTCCCTTTATAATTTGTTTGGGCATGTGACTGCATTCTATGAAATTACTTTCAAATAGACTTGACATCTGCTGCAGTCTATAAAGTGTGTGTGTGTGTGTGTGTGTGTGTGTGTGTGTGTACACAGAGGGGAAGGGGAAGAATCTTCTTGGTGGGAGGGTGGATGTGGTGGCAGGAATCTTGGCAGCCATTTTGGACCAGGGCTTGGAAGCTTTATGATGTGGATAGCGGCGCCAAGGAGAGAATTGGCGTCTTTAGTAACTGCAGAGCTGCCAGGCCTTTCTCTCTACAGGCAGACTCACACAAGGGGAAGGGGAACTTTCAACTTGTGTCAGCTTCTCTTTTGGAACTTTTCATTCACTTTGATGTGAGCCCAGTCCCAGCTGATGGAGGCAGTCTCTTGGAGCAGGGAGGAGGAGAATTGGAGAAATGGCAGAAAGGGCAGCTGTGAGTAGCCCCCTCTTGCTGGTCTGCAAAGGCTGGGCCCCAGCGGGGACCCCGGCAGTGAGAGCCTGCGGGGAGGAAGCCTGTCACAGAGAGGTCAGCCCAGAGCCTGATTTCTCCCGCTGGGAGCTGGGCAGAGGTACTGCTGCCCCCGCCCAGGCCCCCTGAAGAATTCACCCCCATGAACTACACCAGAACCAGCTTCCGTCCGTCCACCACCCTGTGACCCAGCTGGTTGTTGGATGCGAGAGTGGAGATGAGGAAGAAGCTGGGAGCTGTGGCCGCAGGCAGTTAAGCAACAAATGACATAGGGTGATTCCAAGATGATTGCTTCTTCACAGGAGAAGTCCTCCGTGCCTCTGAGCACGTGGTCTCCCCCTGTGCCTTCCCTGTCTGTCCAGCGAGGGGGACATCCTCCCTGCCTGTCAGCGAGGGCTGGCCATCGGCCTGGGCTCACCTTAGTGCCACGGCTCCTTGACGGCCTGCTCCTCGGGCCTCCCTCGCGAGTGTTGTGATCACTTGCTGAAGCGCTAATTGTCTTTAAGGAGGTTTCAGTGTTTCTGCGTCACTGTGTGTGTTTGTGTGTCCTGATGTATCGTGGGCTCCTGGACAACACAGGCAGTGCCTCATTTCCTTTCCGTCCCCAAACTCTGCTCAGTGCCCAGGCTTGGACGTGTGCCCTCTGTGTTTGCTGAAGAGTGATTTTCGCTTTGTTTTGTTGCTGCTTTGTGAAAATTGTAAGCTACAAGTTATGGAATATAGTGCATCGTTTACCTCATGGGAAGGCCGGAATTACTCCCTCCTTTTTACAACTGAATCCGTGTGTGTCTTAGCTGCATTCTGAATCAAACAGGCTGTTTTGAAAACTAGGCTACTGTTTACAATCCTTCGCCTATGGGGAAATACATTCCGAATGGTGGAAATGGCCTAAATATATACTGCCATAGGCAAGCGGATTCTAAATCACAGCCAGCCTGTTTTTAGAAAAAGGGAGGCATCGTCCTGGTATTAAATTGCAGAGAAAAACAAGGGCATGGACTCTGTGTGTCTCGCTTGTGGCTGTAGGAAGCGCGAAGGTGGAGGTGCGTTCGGGGGGCATTGCTGGTAGTTTGGTTGTTTCCCATATATTATTAGTTTTCTCCTCGTGTTAATCCAAGCTCCACTACTTACCGACTGCGACCTGGGCAAGCTCCTTAATTGCCCTGAGCCTCATTTTTTCCATATGTAAAATAGATATAATAGTAGTTTCTGACTCATAGATGACTGAGCTTTGGAAAAGCACTGGGCAGGTGCCCAGCGCCCAGCTGGCCCCGGAGTCTCACGCAGCTGAGCTGCCGGGGCTCCGCGTGTCTGTCCCTGTGCTCGCCCCTTTGCTCGGGGAGCCTCTCTGGTGCCCGTGCCGCCCCGCCCCGCGTTCCCCCACACGCCTCGTATCTCCTGGGGTCTGCTGTGGGTTTTCCTTCTTCAGATCGTCTCTCCTCTTCTCCCGCCACTGGAGAGCGAGCCCCGCAAGGGCAGAGGTCTTTGCATGTTTCCTTTGTGTCTTTGGTGCCTGGGCCGTGCCGGGGCCTCGAGAGTTGCTCTGTAATGCTTAACTGAATAAACAGAAGGAGGACGTAAAGTGGGTCGGATGCTAGTTTTTCAAATAGCATGACTCAGTGTATCTGAAGCAAGAAGTGAAAGTAACATAAAATGTGAGGAACTTGCCTGTCAGAGAGACACTACAGCTTTCGGTGGGGTTTCCGTTTTGAGGGTATTTTTTCTGGACACATTCATATGTAGAAAAGAATGGAAACCAGACGCAAGCAGGTTTTAAGTGCTCCTTTCCCGCATCCTCTACCCTCCTTCCACTCGACACGAGTCAGGGGAATGAACGGGCGCTCCTTGCACACCTCTGTGCCCGACTCCCTGGCGGTTTCCCGAGTCTCTGCTCTGCGTCTCCATGTCCATGCCACAGTGACGATGCTGGCCCGGCCGGGCCCGGCCTGTGCTGGTTGAGCAGACTCCCAGGGCACCACGCGTCACTCTCCGTGGAGGGCGGTGTTGGTTCAGACAGCAGCATGGTCTCAGGCTCAGCCCTGGTTTCCTGTGCTCTCACAGAAGAGGCTCAGCATCTCCTCCATGAAGCGGGGCCCAGGGCTCCTTCCCTTGTTCCCTCCTTCTGTCCCCACCCCGCCCCTCACTCTCAGACCCTGTGTGGTCTGAACCTGGCACTTTGGCAGTGTGGTTTGGAGACGACCCTGGAAGATGAATCGCTCTTACCAAGTCTCCCTGACAACTGCCCGGGTCATTAAATTAACGGCAGTGAGGGGAGTGATAAGTAAAACTCAGGCCAGGCTCAAGTTTCCTGTCGGGGTCAGAACCCGGGTGTCTCGCAGGGTCTCAGGAGGCCCGTCCTTCGCCCTCGGGGCGTCTTCACATTGCCGTTGTCTTTCTGTGAATTCTAACCCTTTATGTAGAAGTTTGAAGATAAGCTGATGTTAAACTGTTGTGGCCATGCTGCACTGCGTCCTTATGAACTTAATGCACCTGGCTTTGCTGCTTAATTAGTAATGTGTGCTCTGCTCTCTTTAAGGCAGTTAAAGACTGGCTTCATTGGGGAGACCGTTGGCACTGCTTGCAGATGGAAGGCCAGGGTCGCTGAGGGTGGCGAGTTTAGCAGCGCCCAGGCTGCAGTGTCTGGCATTGCGGGAGGTGCCCCTGCTCAGGCTGGACCTGCCCAGACCACGCTGGCACTGCCCAGGCAGTTAATCTCCAGGGCAGTGCCAGAGCAGGTACCAACATCTCATCTTACTCAGAGAACTCCCAGGGAAGGTCATTTTCTCAGACGTTTTTAAGAACACAAAGAACATCATTTACAGATTACCTATGATTTAAGACCTTGTCTTACTGTAATAAATCTTAGAGGAAAGTGATGTTCTTTTGAATAACAGAAATGCTGAAACTTGAAATTATTGGCACTCACTAGTTTTCAAGGTCATCCACTTTTCAAGCTGTCATAAATATGCCTAAGCTTTCTGCATCTAGACGCAAAGTAGCTCTGCTCGGAATAAAGCCCCGTGTGCACCCCAGGCCACGTGCACACGCTGACTCACCCTGCTTCCACCAGGGCAGGCTCACGGCAGCAAACTCAGGCTGCCTTCCGACTCCAGAGGGCCTGGTTTGTATCCAGCTCCCGTTCCCTGGCCCATCACCCTTCCCTGCCTCTCTTCACTGCGTCTGTGTGTTTGGGGGCGACTCTCCTGGCTCTGTGCTAGCTGTTGAAGATTGAAGACACCCGAGTCTCACAAAATGCGCCCATTCTTTTGGTGTGCACTTTTGGTGTGCGCTTTTGGTGTGCACTTTTGCCGGACGTTTCCAGGCGTCTTTTTCTGGAAACTGGCTGTCTTCAGTCGTCGCAGTCTGGGTTTCGCTGGCTGCTTCCCTCTGTTATTTTTTCATTTTTCCTGTCTTCAAAAACCGTTTCCTGTTTTTAGCTGATGTTATTGATTTTTTGGTCTCTTTGAGATATAGATGAAGTCAACATTAAAGAGATATTGAGGGGAAATATTTAAGGTCCTTTTCAGAAAGTGCTATTATTTTCACTTCCTCTGGTGTAAATTCTCTCTTGAATTGTAGATCTTGTTGGTTCTCTCTTTAGCATGAGTAAATAATTGTTTTTGAATTATTTAAACTAAGGTGTTTGAAGTTCAGCTGAACGCTGTGAGGAGCCATTCTACTTCAAGAAGAATGTGTCCTGGTTAGATTTTACGTTTTGGGAAGATCATTCTGGTAGCGTGGAAGATGGAGTTTAGAAAGGCCAGACCAGAGGCTGGGAGACATGTTTGGAACGTTGCGTATGTGCAGAGGTCATGACGAGAGACCTGGGGTGTTCAGGGTAGACTCAGCAAGGACGTCAGGGTCACGAGGAGCAGCCGCATTGCGCTGGGCGGGGTGCCCAGGCTGCCCGGACGCCCTTCTCCTTCAAGACCAGCACCCTTGCCTGCTGCACCTCTGGCCACGTTACTCACTGGCTGCTTGGAACAGAACGTGGAGCCTTTGTTTCTCTTGCTTCCACTAAGCATCATGTCAGTCAAGATGATGTTTGCTGGACACGTGTGTGGTGTCCTCAGATACACAGAGGAATAAGCCCGGAAAGGACTTTATGTGGGAGGAGGCTGAGCTTAGGTTATTGGCAAAGCAAGGAGGAGAGCCTGGAGTGTCAGTCGGCTGTGTCATCAGCACCGTGTGTGTCCCTTTCTCCTGGTTTGTCATCACCCGTCACACATCTGGAGGCATCTTTTCCTTACCCGAGGGAAGCTACCATCACAGCAAGTTGCATTTCCTTCTTCTGAGAGCTCACACGTTCATTCTGGTTCTTTCTTTCCCTGCTCAGCACTGACTTGGATGCTGTTATTTTCCCCATTTGCTCTGAAATCCGTTTCCTCTTGTGTCCGTTGGCCTGACGTGCTGTGTGTGCGGCCGTCTGTCCCCCCACCCCGGCCTCCTGTCTCTGCTCAGTCACTTAGCTCACAGCCCCCAGGGGGACAGACATCGGCCTGCAGTTCAGCAAGCATCACACTGGACAGTGTTCCAAAAAGAGTAAGACATATATCCTGTCCACCATGACCTTTGTTTTCCTGTAAAATCTAAATTTTGTACCACACAGCAGTTTCAACGTGGGAAAAAAACCCATGAAAAACGCAGTGTTTTTTTTTTCACATTTTGAAAGTATACGGCTAGTACCTGCTTATGTTCTATAACTTTTTTGTTATAGAAAATACTACTTTTAAATGCCATTTAATAGCACTAAACACATACTCAAAGCATTAATAGCAGCAATGCTGTTGTTAATGATGTTTTCCTCCGAGAGACTGCACGTTGCTGAATTGCCTTGGTCTTAGGTCTGCGTCAGGTTTTCACATCATTTTGCTCCTGTGGGAATGATTTCCATTTAGAACGGACACTGGGGTTTAGAGAAAGGCATTCCGAGAGGAAGGAGCGATTTTGATGTCCCTGTCCTTTCTGAGGAGACCCGCCGTGTTTGGTGTTGGAACACTTGGTCTTATTCACGTCCTCACGGAATATCACCCTGTGCTGGGCACGATGGGCAGCAGGATGGAGGCGTGTCCCTGCCCCGCAGACCCTGGTTCCTTTCAGGCACAACCTGCTACTCAAGAGTGTGGGCTGCTTCAGAGGGAGCATATTAAGCAGATTGTTTTTCAAAACACCGCTCAGTTGAAGACGGACTTCTGTTAATTTAGTGCTTACTCAGACTTCAGTGAAGGGTGTGACCCGTTCAGGTCTTCTCGATCCTAACGAGCGGGTTTATCATCTTTCTGTTCATATCCTCTATTATTTAACAGAGCCTGAGTCACTGCACCCACTTCCTGGCTCAGAGCTCACAATGGAAAGAGATCTCGCTTCCCGAGCCCTCTGCCTGCGTGATGGCTGCTCTGCGTCCCCTGGACTCTCTCTCACTCTCTGCGTCCAGAAGACGCTCCTGGAGGGTGGGGACCGTGAGGCCTCCCCGCGCACGGGCGAGCACTGCTTTCTCTTCCGCGTCTCTGGTCTTTGCGGGGAGACTGCCCCTTTCTGTGTCTCAGCCCCAAACCGAAGTCTGAGATCTGTGGCGGATACGGGTCTGAGGGTCCGGCTACTGTCACTTTCTCTCTCTCTCTCATCTTAAATGCACGGCCTCCACGGTCCGGTTTTCAGTGTCCTGACACGTTTTGTGCATTTCCCCCAACGGCTTAGTGTATTATTTCTTCTGAAATTGATACAGTATATGCTTATGTGCTATTTTTGGAAGAAAAAGCACCTCAAGAGAAATGGAGGCAAAAAGGACAGGAAATCATTTGTGCCCAGAGGCCGCGCTGTTTCTGTGGTCTGTTTTGAGCTGGGACACTTGGACACGCCACTTGCCTTGGGGCTAAATCTCCCTGAGCTGTTAGTTTCCTGCCAGGAGCTCTGGCTCCTCTTCATCTTAATGGAATTCTTTTCCCTCACAAAGCGGGACCCATGTTCCTGCAGCTGCGCACTTTGTAGCTTCTCAGGCCCGCCTAGCGTTTCCAGCAGGTCTCCTTTTGTGGTTGCTGTCCTGACAGTCTGTAGACTAAAGAACAATTAGCTGTTTAGATGCAAAGGGAAGTGCTGAATTCCTACTTCAGTGTGTAGTAGTGGCCACTCCAGCTGTCATGACAGTGGTTGGAAGAGAAAGGGATGCTTTATGCTAAGAGTGGACGCCATTCCGGTCCTGCTATGCTCCACTGAGGAGCTGCGCAGACTTGGTCTGTTCCGAGGGCTCCCGGAGTCCCCACGGCCTGCGTGCTGATGGGCAACAAGACTCAGAGCCTGTGCTCACCTCTGGACTGTCTTCAGCAGACAGTTTAATCCCTTGCTTAAGTGTTTCAGGCTCTTGGCTGAGTCCCCCTGATGCAGATAATCCCTCCAGTCACTCCCAGGCCTCCCGGCCCCAGGCTTCAGGGCAGTTAGAGCCTCTGTGTGTGTGTGATCAGAGCAATTCGGAATACTGAGGTTGTGAACTTTAGCAGCTAGGGCTCAGAGCTAGATTGGTCATTCACTTTTTGATTATCTGTCCAAAAACAGTGTCACATTAGCGCCTTCGCACACCTATGTGGTTCTGGGGCTGAGTCGCCGAGGTCAGGAGTCTGCCATGATTCAGCCCATAGAATAATCGAAGATACAGCGATGTGCCGTGAGGTTGTATGCGTCAGACCCCGACGTGGGGGGGGGCCTTGTTCATGGAGGGGGTGTGTGTTCTGAGAGACTGGGCTGAGATTCTCATTCGTCACCGTTTCTGTTCGTCTTGGAGAGAAGTCGAAACTTGTCCTTCGTCTGTTCAACAAACGGTTTCGTGTCCTGCCGTGTGCTGAGCAGATGGCTGGGAGACAGGGACCCCCATGCGGGCAGTGGACAGACGGCTCTCGTGAGATTGGAGTCGTCAGAAGCACGATGCCTGGGGTGGTTATCTTGTCCAGACACCACAGATGTTCTGATTCCCTGTGGGAATCTTTAGTCGACTTGGAATATTTTTTAAAAAACCTAAAGGGAAAGGCTCCCCACTCCAGTATTCTCGCCTGGAGAATTCCATGGATGTGTAGTCCATGGGGTCGCAAAGAGTCAGACATGACTGAGCAGTTTTCACTTTCAATGGAAGCTGCATTGGGTGTGCAGAGTTGCACAAAGATGTCCCCTTTGTTTAGTTTGGGTAGAATTTGATACACTGACGGACTGATACCCTTATGATTGTTAGATGTTTCAAATTATCATCGTAAATGTTTTTGAATAAAAATATAATTACAGTGAAATAAGGAAAAGATCATATAAAACTGGGCTTGTGAGTGTCCGGAGGTTCTGGTCTAGAGGCACAGAGAGCCAAGGCCGGAGTGAGTCCATAGTGCAAAGGCCCGGTTGAAACGACGGGCCTCCTCTGTTCTGGCACCATCACTGGCTCCCCAGTGCCCACTGAGCAAGACCGCACCCACGCCTCCCCAGCGTGGCCCACCTTTGTCCTTGGCTTTTCCCAGTGGAGCTGGAGCCTCCTGGTTCGCGGCACAGCCAGGGTGACCGTCCGGTCCTTGCTCATGCTGACCCCCCATCAGGGGCCTCCCACCTCATCTCCGCTCGCTCACGTGGGCGCCTCCTCCCCGAGCCTTCTCTCCTCTGAGTTTCTGGGCCCCTTTCCCCCGTGGTCCCCCGACCCTGCAGCTGTCTCAGCTCCACCCCGCTCACTTTCCATGGTCTCAGCCTCGAGGGCGCCTTCACTCCCCTCGCTGTTCTACACCCGGAAGCAGGCGGGGGCTCCTTCACCTTTGCATGTCCTGCACTCAGGACAGGGTGCCCTGATGCTCGGGGTGGACGCCCCATAAACAGCGCTGCCGCTCTGCCAGGGTGCTGTCCCCCTGCCCTGCTCTGACCTCCTCTCGTCCCAGCTGCGAGGAGGTGGCTGCCCACCAAGCGCCGTGTCTGCGGAGATGGGTGTTTTCTTGTTGCTCTTCTTGATTAATAATCTCACTTGTAGATTCCAGCTCCAAGGAGGCACAGCCACGGGCGGCTGCCTGTGTGGTCCTGCATCTCCTGGAGGCGGAGGCGGCAGCGGCGCCCGGGGCCCGGCTGCCTCTTCCCACATGGAGTTCTCCTGCAGCAGCAGCCTCCGAGGGTCTGAGGCAACATCTGTACTCAGGAAACGCTGGCTCCTTCCTTGAGTTTTCAGAAATCAAGTTTGCTTCCCGCGTAAAGTCCACTCCCTTATTAACTGTATGCTCAAGTCACTGAGAACTTACCTGCCTGCACTTCAGACTCCACGCCATCTGCTGTGTTCAGGTTCTCACTGGTGGGAAAACAGGAAACACAAGTGCGCGCGCACACACACACACACAAGCACACACACACAAGTGCACACACACACACACACACAAGCGCGCTCGCACACACACACACACAAGTGCACACACACACAGACACACACAGAGCTCCTATCCTGGGGGCTCCAGGCCACTAGACAGTGGGCGACTTGGGCCCTGAGGTCAGAGATGACGCCAGGAGGAGACACTGCCCGGGAAGGGCGTGAGGGTGATGGGACCACCGACCTCACTGGCCCTGCATGGTGTGAACCCTGTGCCGAGAGCCGGGCCCGGTCCAGTGAGCATGCTTCCAGAATCTGCGCTCATGTTTTGAGAAGTCGTGTGGGGGCAAGGCCTCCAACTCCTCCATCTGGGTCCCCACAGCACTCTGGGCGGGAGGCTCTGATTTCCACTCCTCTCTGAATGAGGATAACTCTGGGATATGTGTTAATATCTTTGAATGCTGATCAGAGCAATCTGCTCTATGTTAGAACTTAAATTTCCTATTTTCCTTTGACTTTCACCGCCCTGGGTCCCAGCGACCCTGCCACTGTCCTGACGGGCCTGGTGGTAAGCGTGTTGGGGGCGGCAAGGTCTCCCTTCGCTCGCCTGCTCCTCCTGCACCCGCTTCCCGACTGCAGCCTCAGATGGTGCTCTGCTCTGAGTTCTGCATCTTTGTGCAGCGGGACTGTGCAGCCTTTGTCGAACTGTTACGCCGAAGTTTTGAAATCGACAGAGTTTCGCGTATCTTGCTCTTTGAGACTGTGCCTATCTCAGTAAGAGTAGGTTGTCGACACCCTTCCGTCTTCCGATGGCCCTTGTTTTCCTTGTTAGCATCCTTCCGTCTTGTCAGCACCTTCCGTCTTCCGATGGCCCTTGTTTTCTCGCAGTCTCGGTGGTTTCATTTGATGTTTCCGTGTTCGACATTTAAACGTCAGTGGTTCACATGCTGTCTTCATTCATCCACCAAACACTGGCACAAGCCATATTCCAGGCCCAGGGCTCCTGCTTGACACAAGGAAACTCTGCCCTCAGCAGCCTCGTTGTAATGGAGAAGCTGGACAGTGAGTGAAGACTGGGTAGATGGAGGTGCGGGCCTCTGGGCTTTGTGGGCGGAGAGGAGGGCAGGGCAGGGCAGGCCCCCGGGACGGGGCACACCACGTGCAGCGTGGGGCTGACCACATGCACGCCTGGATGTGTGTGCCTGTGAGTACGCCAGGACGGCGATTTTCAGATGATGGTTTTTATTAGTTTTATTAGTTTAATATTAGGTTAATTTATTTATTATACTTAATTGAAGAAAAAAGCACATCGGTCACATTTATTTTTAAATAAAACACGTGAGAGCTGCAGAGTATTGAATGATGCCTTAGCCCATCAACTTAACATGCATTAGCATCTTGCTGTATTCAGTGTGTCTTATAATTAAAAGATACGTGTGTTTTTGTTTAGTTGTTAAATCATGATCAACTCTTTGCAACCCCATGGACTGTAGCCCACCAGGCTCCTCTGTCCATGGGATGCTGCAGGCAAGAATACTGGAGTGGGTTGCCATTTCCTTCTCCAGGGGATCTTCCCAACCCAGGGATTCAACCCACATCTCCTGCATTGGCAGGAAGGTTCTTTACCACTGAGCCACCTGGGAAGCCTATATTATTATGTATATAAGGTGCTAAAAAGTCATGCTTATAGCTTAATTAAAAATAGAAGATAAAACAGTTCTTTTAATAATCAACCGTGTTCTAATCACGTTTCCAAACTTAATCTGTGCGTAAAAATTAAATGGGGCTCACTGAAAATGTGGGTTCCTAGCCATCCCCCACCCAGAGATTGGTTCCAGCTGACTTTTTCGGGGACACCCAGGCACCCCGATGATTCTGTGTAGAGGCTTGCGTTTTGAGAAGCCCAGCCCCAGGGACTTGGGCCTGGAGTTAGCAGGTGATGGATGTGGTTCAGGCATTCCCTGTGTTGATACTGCTTTCTTACGGTATTTTTTCATCCACCTCACATTAGAAACATAGGACATCCACACTCTTACTCTGCTGCTGGAAAATAATATTTTCCCGCAAACAGAACCGAGTGGCGGTTGCAGCCTCTGAACCCTCTGGGGGCCTCTGCTGCTGGTCTGCACTGACGTGGCCGTGTGGCACCTGCTGTTAACAGATCTCCTTCGACCTGGCGGAGTACACCGCCGACGTGGATGGCGTGGGCACTCTGCGGCTCCTGGACGCGGTGAAGACCTGTGGCCTTATCAACTCGGTGCGGTTCTACCAAGCCTCGACGAGCGAGCTCTACGGGAAGGTGCAGGAGATACCCCAGAAGGAGACCACGCCTTTCTACCCGCGCTCCCCTTACGGTGAGAACGCGCGGCCCCATCCTGCCGGGGGCTGGCGTCACGTGGTGGGCGGTGGCCGCGCTGACGGACCGAGGGCCGTGACTTGCTGGCCAGGTGCCCGTGCGCACCAGGGTCCTGCTGGCATTGTCTCTGGGGTGAAATCGCTGTCTCAGCACACCCTCCAGACAGAGCGCCGTGAGAGGGAAGTTCTTCCCGCAGGATTCTTTGTACTGGACTGCAGTGGGTCGTGCTGAAGTGATACGTCTGGTGTTTGTTCCATTTCCCAGTTTAAATTCTTCCTGAGCTCAAACCCTTAAGTGAAAGTGTTAGTCACTCAGTTGTGTCTGACTCTTTGGGACCCCATGGGCTGTAGCCTGCCAGGCTCCCCTCTCCATGGGATTCTCCAGGCAAGAATTCTGGAGTGGGTTACCATTCCCTTCTCCAGGCGGTCTTCCCAACCAAGGGATCGAATTGATCTCCTGCGTTGCAGGCAAATTCTTTGCCATCTGAGCCACCAGGGAAACCCTAAAACAGAGAGATAAATCTATTGCCTGTAATATTTTTATAAAAAGAATATTCACAGAAGACTTTAGTGATAAAATTTAAAACAGCTCGAATATCAAGATTCATGTTTTTCACTTATTACTTCCTTAAAGAAAAGGGGATGAGGCCTAGGAAAGGTCAGTTTTCTGTACTGCGCACACTACAGTCAAGTTAGGTTGTGAAGGAATGGGCTGTGGCTGTTACAGAAGGAAGAAACTCTTAAGTATTTCCTTGTTTCATGACTTAACTGGCAAAGGAACCTTTATTTTGTCCTTGGCTTTTGATTCATTTTTTCCCCTGTCTTGATACATTGTGAACTGTAAATTTTGCAGGTTGTTACTTGTTTGAGTGAAAATCTGTTTTACAGTAAGACACTGTCTTTCATTTGCTTTTAAAAATTTGTTCCAACAGGGGCAGCAAAGCTCTACGCCTACTGGATTGTGGTGAACTTCCGGGAGGCGTACAATCTGTTTGCAGTGAACGGCATCCTCTTCAACCACGAGAGCCCCCGGAGAGGTTGGTACAGGTGCCGATGGGACGTGCGTGTGTGTGTGTATGCGCACGCTGGGTTCTACACGTGTGCTGTGCAGACTGGGGCCGCTTCACACGTTTTTAATGATGCGAGCGTCAGAAGCGGTAGATGAAGACATGCAAATCCAGCCTGAATTACCTGTTAGCTTTGTTAGGGGTTTTATTCAGCATGGAGCTGAGCAGCGTCCCAGGTTTACCATTTGCATTGGAAGGGCTCACCACGCATGTTTGAACCTGAGAGTCCAGAGGTGTCCTTGGAACACAAGGGGCCAGTAAAAATGGACTGTTCTTTTTAAAGTAAAGGAAGAGTTGCTTTACTTCATGGAGGAATCGCACAAAACTGGACGTGCACCTGAAAACCGTTCACTTCTCCTTTCGTTTCTCTAACCTTGAGCTTCTTCCTCCAGTTCACTCATGTTTCTATGTGTGCGTAAATACACGTGGTGTTCTGTCTGCCACACGCGTGGCAGCGGTGCCAGCTTTCTTCTGAAGATACAGGTTTATATATTCGCTCTTTAGGAAATAAAGGCTGTGTTTATTGTCTAGAACTATTGCATTTCTGTGAGGAAAATGTCACGTACAAAGACCCTTTTTGTTTTTTGCTGTTTCTTTGGAAAGCTAATCAGTTAGAGACTGATGTCACAGAGCTGTTAACTATAGAAATTGGACCATGTAAACAATGCTGAAAAGTTTTAAAATTACTTTAAAGCAGCTTGTGAAAAGAAAGTAGCTTCTTTTCAAATATATTGGTTATCATGATAAAATATGAGACTATTCTATAGATTAGAACATTGAAAGTGAGCCCACTAGGAAGGTCGATGTACCCATGAGCTGTTTTTGGTGCAGCTGACATATCCTTTTAATATTCTAAAGATACTTGTAGAGAGATTTTGACAGACTTGTTAAACTTACACTTTTCTTTCTGTGTATGTGGTAATTCATACACACTTCTGTTTTTTAAGATTTCTGAATTGAAAAGTACATAGTGGCCCATGAGGCGATACTGTTTCTCTGAAAGAGCTTTTAGGGGCAAACAGTGGCCGCCCACCCGTGTGTGCTCTCCCCAGAGGCGCTCAGAATCTACGAGGAGAAGGAGTGTGGTCTTTCATCCCATTTGTCTCATCAGTGACGAAGCGGAAGCAGCATGAGGGTGAGGTGTTCAAGGTCTCGGCACTGACTGATGTCAACGCAAGCCTGCCTCAGCCCTGGGGATGGAGGGTCGACCTACACGTTGCTTGTATCTGTAGAAATTGCACATGGTGACGCTTTGGAGTTGGCATTGGAGCAGGTCACCCCCAGGGGCAGAGCTGGCTTCAGTATGGAATGAAGCAATGGCTAATATCTTTGGTGAAAGATGTGAAATCTTCTGGTTAAATGCAGTGTGCCTTTCAGATGTTTAGCAGAAATGATCATAACGAAACATTAGTTTTATGACAGTAAAATACAAATGTGATTTAAAGTAAAAAACTTCAAGTTTTTTCCTTTAAGTATCACCAAGGGCTGGCCAGGAGAAGCAGCAGAGCTTATACAAAATATAGTACAACCCCATGTGACAGTGTGCAGCGGTAAAGCACCTTAAATGCACCCGTGATTAGCAGTTCGACTCCACAAATGCATGGTGTCCAGCGACTGCTTCGAGTGGAGGCTTTTTTAGATGCTATAGCACATTCCTCTAAACACGGGCTTCACAAGAAATCATATATATCAGTCTAAACACAGTATTCACCTGACTAGGAGACTCTGGAAGGTTCATAAACTTGTGGTTTTAAGGTTTAGACTTGAGCTTTTTTTTTTTTTTTGCCAAGCATTTTCCTTCTTAAAATGTCTAAATATATTAGCGTAAGTTAATCTTCAGATTTTTAAAAACTATAGTTGCAAGAATTAACTACTCAAATCACAGTAAAATTTTGGACAGTTTTCCCCTTTATCTTTCTAAAGATTGTTCTTTATTCATTGCTGTAAATATAAGATTAGCCCTCCAGACTAGAGGTTCTCCACTGGGGTGGGGAGCGAGGTGGGGAGAACGTGACCTGCCCCCGGAGGACGTGTGACTCACCTGAAGACGCTTTTGGTTCTCACCCCCAGAGGGAGGGCTGGGTGCTTGCTGCCAGCACCTTGGCTGGGGGCAGGGATGCTCCTAAACAGACCACAAGCACAGGTGCCCCACGGGCGAGAGCCCCCCAGGCGAGTGTCAGTCGTGCTGAGGGTGGCAGCCCCAGAGGTTGTCACCAAATCTAGACGAATGTCATCTCTAAGACCAGCATCTTCTTTTTCTTAATGTATCACTTACCTTGTGGTAAATCCTTCCTGGAGCTTAGCAAATGTTCACCAAACACAGGAGAAAAGAAATCTGATTTAAATAGTTCCCTGTGAAATTGTTTAGGCCTTAGGTCTCCTGGAGGTCAGGCCTGAGTCAGGGAAGCCTGAGAACAGAGAAGTTTATTCATGGCTCTTCTGATCAGCTGGGGATGAGCTCTCACTTCACAGGGGCCCACTGTCCACAGCCTGCGTCCAGGGTGGGTCCATTGCCCTCCCTCCACCTCCAAAGTGCATGAGCATTTGTATCTTTCGTTGTAAATTAGAGCAAGAGCACAGCTTTCCTTTGGGAATGAACTGGGAATGAACATGGATCATGGAATGATCCATGTCTTAGACCACTCCTCAGAGCACACGACCATAGTAACGCTTCTGTAGAGGTTCCCTGAGTGTGAGAGTTTTCCTTTGACATGATTCAAACTCAGTTCAGTTCAGTTCAGTTCAGTCGCTCAGTCATGTCCGACTCTCCACGACCCCATGAATCACAGCATGCCAGGCCTCCCTATCCATCACCAACTCCCTGAGTTCACTCAAACTCATGTCCACAGAGTCGGTGATACCATCCAGCCATCTCATTCTCGGTCGTCCCCTTCTCCTCCCGCCCCCAACCTTTCCCAGCATCAGAGTCTTTTCCAGTGAGTCAACTCGTCTCATGAGGTGGCCAAAGTATTGCAGTTTCAGCTTTAGCATCAGTCCTTCCAATGAACACCCAGGGTCGATCTCCCTTAGAATGGACTGGTTGGATCTCCTTGCGGTACAAGGGACTCTCAAGAGTCTTCTCCAGCACCACAGTTCAAAAGCATCAATTCTTCGGCGATCAGCTTTCTTCGCAGTCCAACTCTCACATCCATACATGACCACGGGAAAAACCATAGCCTTGACTAGAGGGACCTTTGTTGGCAAAGTAATGTCTCTGCTTTTTAATATATTATCAAGGTTGGTCATAACTTTCCTTCCAAGGAGTAAGTGTCTTTTAATTTCATGGCTGCAGTCAGCATCTGCAGTGATTTTGGAGCCCAAAAAAATAAAGTCTGACACTGTTTCCACTGTTTTTCCATCCATTTCCCATGAAGTGATAGGACCAGACGCCATGATCTTTGTTTTCTGAATGTTGAGCTTCAAGCCAACCTTTTCACTCTCCTCTTTCACTTTCATCAAGAGGCTTTTGAGTTCCTCTTCACTTTGTGCCATAAGGGTAGTGTCATCTGCATATCTGAGATTACTGATATTTCTCCCAGCAATCTTGATTCCAGCTTGTGCTTCTTCCAGCCCAGCGTTCCTCATGATGTACTCTGCATATAAGTTAAATAAGCAAGGTGACAATATACAGCCTTGACGCACTCCTTTTCCAAAGGCTAATAGAGTTTTGTCAAGAGAACGCACTGGTCATAGCAAACACCCTCTTCCAACAACACAAGATAAGACTCTACACGTGGACATCACCAGATGGTCAACACCACAATCAGATTGATTATATTCTTTGCAGCCAAAGATGGAGGAGCTCTATACAGTTAGCAAAAACAAGGAGTCAGGAGCTGACTGTGGCTCAGACCATGAACTCCTTATTGCCAAATTCAGACTGAAATTGAAGAAAGTAGGGAAAACCACTAGACCATTCAGGTATGACCTAAGTCAAATCCCTTATGATTATACAGTGGAAGTGAGGAATAGATTTAAGGGACTAGATCTGATAGATAGAGTGCCTGATGAACTCCGGACGGAGGTTCGTGACATTGTACAGGTGACAGGGACCAAGACCATCCCCATGGAAAAGAAATGCAAAAAAGCAAAATGGCTGTCTGAGGAGGCCTTACAAATAGCTGTGAAAAGAAGAGAAGCGGAAAGCAAAGGAGAAAAGGAAAGATATAAGCATCTGAATGCAGAGTTCCAAAGAATAGCAAGGAGAGATAAGAAAGCCTTCCTCAGTGATCAATGCAAAGAAATAGAGGAAAACAACAGAATAGGAAAAACAAGAGATCTCTTCAAGAAAATTAGAGATTCCAAGGGAACATTTCATGCAAAGGTGGGCTCGATAAAGGACAGAAATGGTAGGGACCTAACAGAAGCAGAAGATATTAAGAAGAGGTGGCAAGAATACACAGAAGAACTGTACAAAAAAGATCTTCACGAGCAAGATAGTCACGATAACGTGATCACTGACCTAGAGCCAGACATCTTGGAATGTGAGGTCAAGTGGGCCTTAGAAAGCATCACTACGAACAAAGCTAGTGGAGGTGATGGAATTCCAGTTGAGCTATTTCAAATCTTGAAAGATGATTCAAACTCACAGCTGTTTAATTAAGAAACATGGAAACCAATATTAAATCAGCCAACTATGTATTTGTATTGCTGTATATCAAGAGTGCTCTGTGGTTTAGGGTGAGTATCGCAGCCTGAATTACTGAAAACAATGCAGCCACCTGCTGTGAAATTGGGGTGTAAGCTCACAGGAGAGCCCAGCCCAGTCCTGCAGGCTCAACGCAGACCCATTCTACCTGCGTTCACGATGAGGTCGCTGGCTGCTCACCGTGGCCCCACCAGGCTTCTGGTGGCCTCTGACTGGGCAGGAAGTGACGTCCTCTGGCCCCCTGTCACCCCTGTGGACTGTGACACTTGGATGTCACAGAGCTGTCTGCTTGTTCTCTGCAGAAGATGGGGTGTAACTGATCGGACATGCTGGACTGTTTTTCCTTTTTAAGACTTTAGAATGTTACCGTCACTTCACTTCCGGCTGTGCCGGCTCCAGGGCTGCATGGGCTTTTCTGTAGTTGCCTGTGCGCGCCTCTCGCTGCGGGGCCGCTCTGGCTGTGGCGCGCAGGCTCCAGGGTGTGCCGGTCTCAGCGGCTGCAGCCTGCGGGCTCTGGAGCACACTCCCAGAAGTCATGGTGCCCGGGCCCAGCTGCCCCGTGGGGTGTGGGGTCTTCCAGGACCAGGGACTGAACCTGTGTCTCCTGCACTGGCAGGCACCCACGAGACACCAGGGAAGCGCACGAAGGACGCCTGAAGGGAGGCTTGGTCTCAGCGAGTGGTTAGTAAGTCAAGTCCCTTCCCACCTCCTGAAAGGACACTTTGGGACTGTTAACACTGATTTTTTTTTTTAATCTTTTGCGAATTCTGTGGCATTTACATTTGAAACCAAACTGACGACTGTTGGGTCTCACATAGCAAGGCTCCCACCCTAAGCTGGCAGTGTCCGAGGGGCCGCAGGCCATGCAGAGCCAAGCACGGGCCGGGGCCACGTGGCAGGGACGTGGGCAGCCCTCCGTCCACTTCCGTGTCGGGGACCACGTCGAGCTCAGGCCATCTCGTGAGGACCGGCGAGCGGACGGTGTGCTGCGTGCCTGTGGGGTCCATGCGGGGGAGGAGCAGGGCGCGAGTGCAGCACAGGAGCGCAGTTCCGGGCCACTGAGAGCCTCCGTATGCCTCCCTTCCCGTCTCTTCTCTCCCTCCTCCTGTGCTTCCCTTGCTGAGTCCTGGAGGCTGCACTCTGGACCCTCCCTGTCTGAGGGAGCGGCCTGTGGACCGGGCCCTGGCAGCCACCGCCGCCTGAACAGCGCACATCCCGCGGGGCTGCCAGCCAGAGGTGTGTTTGAGCCGAACACTGAGAACGGATTGTGATGTTTACAGATGGCTTAGAGTGGCCGCCGAGGCATCCGTGCGTTGCAGAAAGACGAGATGGAGGCAGTCCTGGAGAATCGCTGGAACCACAGGAAAAGCCATTTGCAAGTGAGATTCTGGAAGTTAAGCCACCGAATGTTTGAATTAGGGAAGCCAAAAACAGATGATGATGAATGTGGAAGGATTATGGATAAACACCAAAGGCCTGTGTGAGACCCTTGGGAAAATTAATGAAACCTTTAAGTATTTTTAAAAATGGTTCGCATATTTTCATTAATGGTCCTGTGAAGTGCAAAATGTTTTGTCAACGAATTACAAACCAGAAAAAAAAAAAGCCTGCTATACATTTTGGTGATACTAAGAAAAAAAAAGTACAATTATTGTTTAAATTTTATTATAAGATACATTGCAAATTAATTTTCAAATGGCATTTTCCCCAAAATTTAGTTCGAGCCAAAGCTTTCTTTTTCCTGTTTATGGTGGGGCTCTGCTCCCCTTTTTCACTGGCTTGGATTCAGGTGAGGACCCAGGAGTCATCAGTTGCTTAGATCCAAGCTGGCCTCCTCCACTTACAGCAGGAGCAACTTTGGCAAGTCCAAAGTTGTCGTCTCTCTGAGCCTTGGTTTTCTCACCTATGAAATGGGATGATGACTGTCTTCACTTTAGGGACTGTGAGCTTGGGAGGAGGTCCTGTAAGTAGGGTCATTAGCGCATCCTTACACCACCCCTGCTGAGGGTGCTCTGGAGAAGGGGCGCCCATCTGTGGCCACTTCACATTCAAGTTCAATCATCATGAAGGCATGCGGGAGACTCATGAAGGGAGAGGTGACTTGTCTTTCCTGAAGAAGTTGGAAGTTCAGCTTTCAGACCTTGTTGTGGGGTGATTAAGGTGGGCGAGGTGTGGTGAAGCGTCAGTAATTTCCAGAATCCCGGACAGCACGTAGTGGTGGGAAGTGCCCTGTACTTGTTTATTTTCAATTCCCAGAGTTCGCTTAGAGACCAAACTCTGAGCAGAAACGACTCTCCTAGAGAAAGGCTTCAAAGCCATGTTACGCTCCTAAGCTCATCCTTTGCAGAGGAAAACTCTTTCTGTACAAAATACTGGTGGTAAAGAAAGAACAGGAAAGGGAGGAAGGAGCCGCAGTGACAGGCGGAGGAGGCGGAGCCTCGCCTGCAGCCAGCCGACGAGGGCTCGGGCTCCGTGGCGGCCTCGTGGCAGCCGGCCGCCCACCCGCCTGTGAGGGGCGCGGCCCCCGCGGCTGCGGCCGGTGTGAGGGCACGGGCGCTGGGCGCTGCGCCTGAGCCCCGACCCCTTTCCGCTTGGTCAGACGCTGGCCCGCGGCCCGCGCGCAGGGCGGGCGGAGCGGAGCTGGCGGCGCTGCTCGCTGAGCGCCGAGGCGCACAGCCGCTCTGACCCCGGGGGGTGACGGCGGCACCGGGAAGGCACCTGTGAATATGGGGCTTGAGGACCTGGAGCACCGCCGTGGGGCTCAGACTCCACTCCGATGCCGGGAGCTGGGGGCGCTGCCCTCGGGGAGGGCGTGTCGCCCCGGAGCCTCGGGGCCAGCTGAGCTCTGGGGCAGGATTTGGTGTGGTTCTTCCCTCGAGCTGTTTGATGCCAGGACAGGAGGCTTTGAGAATTTTCAGCGTCTCCCACTGGGTCGGTGGGAGTCGGCCCAACTGCTTCTCTGACCCTGGTAGTTAGCAGCTGATGGACCCCTGGGCTTCTGGTCTTGGGTCCGTTCAGGAAGTTAGAGCGTAGGCTCAGCCTCTCAGCAGACCCTTCGCCATCTTCCTACGGCCCTGGCAGACGGGACGCTTCCAGGTGTTGTTGCACAGACATTCGTGGTCTGCATGGACCCGAACAGTGGGTCACATCAAAACTCCCAGAGTGGGCCAGAGTTGATGTTGAAGACGGCTTATTTCTGCCAGAAGAGGCGAATCATTGCAGTAATGCTTGCTGAATGTCTAGTAAATTCGGGGTGTCTAAAAAGGCACCAAAGACGATGTGTGGAAGGATAAGTAGCCCGTAATGGCCGCAACCAGAGAAGTGCGGCCACCGTCCGACCGCAGAGACTGCTTCCTGGCCGTGAGAACGGTGGGTGCTCAGCACCATCTTACCGGTGGAAAAGGGGAAGCCCCTGTGCCCACACGGCGTTGAGGAGGCTGCGGTGAAGTCCAGCCCGGCCCCAGGTCCCTCTTAAAACCCTAACAATGGATTTGTGCAGGAGCAGCAAATCTCGTAAAGGAAGAGGGAGGCGATCCTCAGAAGAGCTGTGAGGTTTCTATTGGAGGAAGACGGGCTGGACGCGGTTGCGAACCTCAGTGTGGATGTGCGCCTGCGCGCACGGCTGGGCCCGCGCTCGCTGCAGGTCCGGGTGGAGGATGCAGCTGAAGGGTTTCCTAAACTCGCAGACGCAGCGTCTCCTTGTAAGAAACACAATCAGGCAGGAACTGAAAATATCCTTAAAAACGAGTATCATCTACTCTGCTGGGCCCACCAGCTCAATGGACTTGAAATTGAGCAAACTTTGGGAGGTCGTGACAGACAGAGGAGCATGGGGGACTGCTGTCCACGGGGTCACGGAATCGGACGTGACTTAGTGACTGAGCAGTAAGCTTCTGGACCCAGCACAGTCATGAGCTATAATAATATACCATATGTGAGAAAATGACACATAAACGCCCCTCTAACTGTGAACGATGCAGGCAGACACTGCTAGTTAATTAAGTTCGATGGGCGTGAACATGAACTTGCTTCTTGGAATGGGCACTGAGGAGTGGAGGGGCCACGTCTGTGGGAGTGGACGGCACCTGCCCCGGGGCTTGACACGCTTCACTCTGTGCCCTGCCTGCGGTGCAGATGCCACTTGCACTCTGCTGTTTGCTGGGGCCCACGTTTGCTCACTTTTCTGTACAGGAGCTGGATCCCGAGCACTGAGGGAGATGACCCTGGAAGGGGACACTGTGGCCTTCACACGTGGACCTTTGTCTTGTCCCTGTTTCCCATCAGATGAAGGATTTGAAGCAAAGCCTTTGGGAGATTTTCTTACTTTGCAGTCTTTGCACTGGAATGCCTATAAGCAGATGCTGGCTTTTTAAAGTTACCTTGAACGTGAAATTTCTGTGAAGTGGCTATGCTCTGCTTCTCAGCGGTCAGGACGGTTCTGAGTCGAGATGGAAGACAAAGGACCTGAATCTCTGTGGTTATAAGCGAGCCTGGTCAGGGAGAGGCACTGCCTTCCTGACGCACCACGTGCCCTGTCCTGGATGTGGCCTGAACGCAACCCAGGTCCACGGGAGAGGAGTCGTCTTTTAACGTTAACAAATCATTTCAATACAAAGAGTGGGTTTCAAAGGATGGTGTGCAAGTACCTGTGTGGCTCCCAGGCATGCTTCCTCCTGGGAACACTGCGTCTCTGGGGTGGCCACCCCGGGGGTTGAGTGCCCAGGACATCCCAGGACAGGAGGGTGAGCACGCAGGCACGTGAGGAGCGGCTCTCCGGGAAGGGCAGCGAGCACTGGAACAAACAGCAGAGCAGCCCACACCTCTCTCTTCAGCCCACATTTATGACTAGCTGCCCGGAGGTGGTAGCTCACGCCGTGAATGGGCCTCTTGTCCGCCGGGTCCCCGCAGTCAGATGCTGTTGCTCTTGGCCGGGCTCTCAGCACAGGAGGTACGGGCCCTCTGATCTCCGCGGTCTGCGCCGCTGGCCATGACCTTCCCGCGTCTCCTCTGTCTCCACCCCGTCTGCACTGCGCCTGGCCCAGGCCCTGCCCGGCGGGGCGGCCTGGATCCCTGCGGGGTGGGACGTGGACTCGGCGGAGGTCGCCAGGGGTTCACGGAACACTGGAACGATTTCTGTTTGCCGAAGAATGTCATCCAAGCTGTCTCTATGCTTTATCTAATTCCAAAAAGCCTCTCAATCAAGAGCGTTTGGATGCAGCGCTGGGCAGCGCGGTAGAATTTTATTGGAGGCACTGTGGTTGCTTCTGCTGCTGCCTGGTGCCAATGGGGGTGGCTCACATGGGTTTGTGTGTGTGCTCACACAGCCCCGGGCACGGGCAGGCATCCTGCTCCAGGCCCCCACACTCAGAGCTGAGGGGACTGTGGCAAGTGCTCGGCCAGAGGAGAGGTGACTTTGTCTCGTGAACGACGGAAAAGCTGTCCCGGGGAGCCCCTGGGGGCTCCCCGGTGCTTCTGCCCTTAGAGCTGCTCAGGCTCCCTATGCTGTCCGCCGTGGCATTTTAAACAGGTCTGTTGAAGTGGTGCGCTGTGGGAAAGAATGTGTTTTCACAGACAGTCTAGTGTTCAATTTTTACTAGTGTGCTCGCTTTGCGTCTTACAGTTTAATGCTGGCAATTTAAGGCGTGTGTTTTATAAATTTCGTCAGTTCTCCTTTTCCTTCAAATTTTGTCTTGAAGGTATTTGACTTGGGGGGTGTTATGTGGGTGCTTTGTGAGATGAGATTAGAAAGTTTAGTAGAACAAGGGCTTGGATGTCCACACACACACACAGGGATCAAACACGGGAACAGAGCCAGGGACTCGGGGTCTGGCTTGGGCTCACCTGTGAGCCCGAGTGTCCTGCTCCCCAGCTTCTCAGTGGGTCCTAGTCATCAGGCCTGAAGGGAGCTGAGGCCTGGCAGGAGGGGAAGGCCCAGAAAACAGGGTCCTCTTGAATTTCATGAGTTTGCCTGTGAGTGAAAAAATCATTACAGGTAAGTGTATTTGACCCAGAAAAACGGCGTGAGCAAGATAGACCGATTTCAGGTTTTATGTATTTTTTATGTACAGTTAGTCAATGTACAGACATACTCCATACAAAATACAACAGTAAAATCAAAGTTTTCTGGGTGTGTAAAGTGAAAATAAGTGTGTCCAACGTGGCATGGTCCTCACATTGTACCCAGATGTGCAGAGCAAGCAGGCCTCTTCCTTCAGGTCTGTCTGGTCTTCCTGGCAGCCCCGCCCACTGGCAGGCAGGGGCCTTAAGGGACAGCAGAGCACCCCCTGGTTCCGTCCACCCAGTGGGATGTGGTGAGCCAGGAGGCCTCTCGCCACCCAGCCTCTTGGGGGGGCTCAGTCTGGGCCTTCCCGTGGATGTGGGGACGGAACCCGTGCCCCTGGCACTGGGGGAGGGAGGGGAAATGGCAGGGCAGTGTCTCTGCGCACCCCCGACCAGAAGCAACCAGACCCTCCCTGGAGGCGACCGTCCTTGTCAGACGTGTCCCCTGGCTTCCAGTGGGTTATCGCTAACCAAGAGCTGGGCGTGCCACCAAGTGTGCCAGGAAGCAGGTGAGTCAGAATCAGCAGAGGAGATGAGATCAGTCACCGGTGAACTCTGAGTGTGAGAACTGTCAAATCAGAATATAGAACTCCAGGGTGTGTTTAAATGAAAAATCATAAAAAAAAGAAACAAAATCAGAATATGAAAAATACCCAGGTAGATCTGCAAAAGAAGCAGAGAGAACTTTAGATATAAAAGATTATTTAAACAAAGAATTAAATGTTTGACTTAAATACTAAGCACTAAGCAGAATGACATGGATCTAAGGAAGTTACCCTGCATATTGCAGAGAAAGGTAGAAGGAGGAAAATTAGTTTAAAAAGAAGTGAAGAGATTGTAAGGTAACATGGAAAGGTCTAGCATTCTTTCCCAGAAGGAAACAGAAAGAAGAGGAAGCCGTGCACGCGGAGGCCCACGTGTTACACAGACACGGGAAGACACCGTGTGCACCGAGCAGAAACCACGTTTAGACGCCTGGACTCCAGGAGCTGAAGAGGGACAGGGCGTCTTCAGTCTCCCCACAGAAGGGGAAGGTTGCTGTTGCTGGCCGCACTCTCATCCAGGGCGAAACCCGAGCTGGAAGGCCCTGTGTCAGTGCCCCCAGTGCGGAGAGGAGTAAGCTTCAACTTGGGGTTATCAGGACTCTCAGAATCAAGCCAGACAGTGTCCACTTTAAAGGAAATTCTAAAGAACGCATTTTAAGAAGAAAGGAAAGTATGTCAGAAGAAAGATTCGAGAAGGTAGGATGAGAAGGAAAACTGGTACAGACGGGAATATGCACAGCCGCTACAGTCCGAAAGTGTAGACAGGCCTGTCTTCTCTGAAGAGAGACCCTGGGAGCTACTCAAAGCAACTGAGCAAACTAGCAGAGTTAAAGCTGAGAGGAGACTGACTTTATCACCTCCAGCCTATTACACCTGGAGACTTTGTTTGGCACTTTTGCTCATGAAAGATACATGATTACCCTTACCAATGGCTCAGCAGTGAAGAATGTGCCTGCAATGCAGGAGACACAGGTTCAGTCCCTGGGTCCGGAAGATCCCCTGGAGGAGGAAATGGCAGCCCCCTCCAGTGTTTTTGCCTGGAGAATCCCGTGGACAGAGGAGCCTGGCCAGCTGTGGTCCGTAGGGCTGCGCAGAGTCAGCTGTGACTGAGGTGACGTAGCCCGCACTGAATTACGTAGCACGTAGCAGGGACGGAATTAAGACTGACAGCCAGGGCCTGTGGCCCTGCTCCCGGGACCGCTCTGGAGGCCTCACCCTTTGCCTCCAGTTGGAGGTCAGAGCTGAAGCTCCTTCTGGGGCCTCAGGTGACGTCCCACCCACTCCCAGCCTGACCCCTCTGGGCCCACCTGTGACCCAGACGGTGCGTGAATCATCATCATGGTTTATCCAGCATAGTTTGGTGTTTTTTAATGGGGTGGTTTTTCTTGTCTGCTATTTGCCAAAATAAAAGTTCTGAACCTTTCATTCCATCAATGCTGGAAAAGTTCCTGATCTCAATCTCAGCTAATATTTGGACTAAAACCCATTTCGATTGGTTTCCTTCTTATTAATATACATTTATGTGTGTATTCTGTTTTTCCTTGGCAAATGAATTTACCTTGAAAAAGTAACCTACAACATACAATATAAGAGATGTTTATTGGTGCTTTTGGTGTGTAAGTCCACCTGCCTGCCTCTGGCTGTTTATTTAGATCTATTCTCATTCTCAGATTTCCAAAATCAGAGATTTAAGGGACTTAGTCATGAACAAACTAAGAAATCTGAACTTCTCATTGAGGTTTAATTACAGGCACCATTAACTTTTTAATGTAATAATTGTGGTAATAGGTGACACTTATTGAGAAGTCCTTAATCGCCTTTACCTAGATTTTCTGAAACGTCAAACCTGCGCGGTAAGTGCTGTTATTATCCCTGTTTTACAGACGAGGACGTGACGACCCCGAGTCCTTCTGTGTCTGTGATGGCTCACGGTCTGCAGTGCCGTGTCCCCGGGTGGGTGCTCGAGGTGTGGCCTGGCAGGTGTGCCTGTCCAGAGGTGTTCAGAGTGCCACGTGGTCTGGGTGGCGCAGCCAGCAGCCTTTGGTCGGTCGGTTCACTGGGCTGATTTTCCATCTCTTCGTCTTCATCCTGGCTGAGGTCTTATAGCTTAAGGCTACTGGAAGTCAAGCATGTGTATGAATATGTACATGAGTTCCATTCTCTGTGTGCGCTGTGCCAGCACAGGACGCCTCCTGCACTGGGGGCAGGCTGGTGCCAGCAGTGCTGGCAGGAGCCAGGGGCTGCTCAGGCCGGATCCTGGGCCTCTCCTCCTCCATCTGCACAGCGGGCCTGGCTGGACAGAGTGCCCTCCAAGACCTCAACCCTCAGGTGAATGATTTCCTATAGTTCTCTCCAGAAAACAAGAAGCTTGTGTAATGAGTGACAATGAAGTGCATGCGTGCTCAGCTGCTCAGACCTGTCCCACTCTCTGTGACCACATGGACTGTAGCCCACCAGGCTGTTCTGTCCATGGGGTTTCCCAGGGAAGAATACTGGAGTGGGTTGCCATCTCCTCCTCCAGGGGATCTTCCCGACCCAGGGACTAATCCTGTGTCTCCTGCATTGCAGGCAGATTCTTTACCACTGAGACCCAGGCACTCAGCTCTATGGAAAGAACAAATTGAAAAAAAAAAAAACAACCACTTTAAGCCTCTCCCAAGAACTAACTAGTGAAACATGGTGGCAATAAAAATGTTGAAAATGAATCTGAAAATGAAATCGTGAGAAGTTACAGTTATAACAACTTCACAGGGAGTAAACTGCTTAGGAACAAATTTAACAAAAAGTGGAAAACATATTCTCTAGAAACTCTTCAATGTTGCTGAAAGCAGCTGGACAAGCCCCAGATCAGCGGAAGCCCCCTCCCACCGTCTGATGAGCAGGAAGATGAGGTGCTGTCGGAATGGACAGCGCCCCCTGACCCCCTGCCCCGATCTGCACATTCAACACCATTCCTGCGAAGTTGGGCCCCTTTTGTGCAGAATCAACAGACTAGTCCTAAAATTCACTCGGAAATTCAAGGGGCTGAGAAAAGGTAGAACAGTTGGAAGACTTGCACTTCCTGGCTGTGACACTCCCCACAGACCTGTACTGATCACGTGTGTGCTTCTCACATGCCAGCAGGTATTAGATCCGTGGAACAGGACTGAGGGTCAGTGACAAACCCGTGCATCCATGGTTAACTGATTTTTGACAGAAGGTGAAAGGCCTTTCAGATGGGAGAAAGCATAGCCTTTCCAGAACACACACTGTGCCAAGGCAGCCCTGTAGCCACACGCAGGGGGCTAAAGCCGGGCCCTTTTCTCCTCACCACACACAGATGAGCTGGAGCCAAGTCAGATACCTACATGTAGAACCAGATCAACCCAGGGTGTTAAACACACGGGAGAAAATCTGCAAGACTGTCCTTGGGTAGGCAAAGCCCTTTTGGATGTGACACCAAAAGCTCATACAGTCAAAAAAATAATTTGAATTTCACAAAAACTAAAAAAAATAATTGTGTGTGAAAGGACACCATCAAGGAAATTAAAATATACAACGAGAGAAAATGTTTGTAAATCATGTCTGATAAAGGACTTGGATCCGTAATATATAAAGAACTCTTACAACTCAAGATTAAAAAGACAAGTGACATCGTCCTTTAAACATTGCACAAAAAACCTGATTAGACATATCTCCAAAGAAGATATACCAGTGACTGATAAGTACATGAAAATGCAGGTGCTTAATGTCATTAGTTGTCAGAGAAATGCAAATCAAAACCCCAAGGAGATAACACTTAAGTACCCACAAGGATGACTGTCATTAAAAAGATGAACCCATACAGTTGTTGGGGAGGATGTGGAGGAATGAGAATCCAGTCTCTGCTGGTGAGCACGCAGCTGCCGAACGGCTGTGGAGGACACCTGGCGGCTGTGGAGGACACCTGGCGGCTGTGGAGGACACCTGGCGGCTGATCGGTGGGTTCGCTGTGGAGCTGCCCTGCGTGCGAGTGCTACATTGTGTCTGACTCTTTACAACCCCATGGACAGTAGCCCAGCAGGCTCCTCTGTCCGTGGGATTCCCAGGCAAGAATACTGGAGTGGGTTGCCATCTCCTCCTCCAGGGGATCTTCCCAACCCAGGGAGGGAACCTGTGTCTCATGCGTTGCAGGCAGATTCTTTAGTGCTGAGCCACCAGGGAAGCTCCATGGAGCTGCCCTGGGACCCAGTAATTCCAGGGGAAATGGATACTCGATCCCCACACAGAAAGGGGTGCGCTCACCTTCACTGAAGCACTGTTCACAACAGCCGAGGGGTGGGAACAGCCCAGTGTGCATGTGCTGATTAATGGACACAGAAATGCAGTGTGTCCGTGTCGTAGGATATCATTGGGCCACAGAGAAGGAAGCACTAACTCATGTAACACAGGTGAGTTGACGTCACAAAGTTACCCACAGAGCCTCAGGATGACAACAGAGTCCCGACACTGAAATGCAAAGACAGACATTGAGCCTGAACTTAATTGTCACTTTAAATCAGTGGGAATTAAAAGTTGCTGATTGGCAGTAGATTGAAAAGGATTGTGCCTGATAGATACTTCATATGCAAAGGCTCTGTTTTGAAGGAGCTCTTGTGTGTATTATAAAGTGCCCTGCAGAGTTGAGGCTGGATTTCTTAATGTACTCTATTAATGGCCAAGAGAGACTGAAAATTCAGATTCTCACTGTCACTCATGGTAGGGCATTGGTATAAGTGTGCCTGCCAAGTTTGTGCAGTGAGTCTGCTGTGTGTTTGAACTTGTGCTGGGCTCTTCTTGCCGGAGTTGAGAAAACCTGTTTATAAGAATCCCCCTTATCTCTGTGTCAGTTTGTCTAGAAGCCCACGCTTTTGTCATAACACTCAGCTCCTTGTTTCTTCTGCAGAAGAACAAAGCTGAAGTTACTGAAATGTGACAAATTATGATGGCAATCTGTCTAAACTGTGTGACGCCACCATTGACCGGCTCACGTGCCTGTTAATTACCTTGAGATTTTGGTAGCTTTGTGATAACCTTACTTAGATGCAGGGGCATAGATAAAGCTGCCTCAGAAGTGCCTTTTAATTTTCTCCTTCTTTGTGATCTTTTAATAGTGGATAGAGGCTTTCATTAAAGACCAGAGAACATTAAAACAGTTTCACTCCTTTCGGGTATGATACGTTTCATCCGATCATTTCAAAATATTTATAGAGAATTCAGAAATGCTGTCCTGCAGATACCACTTGGGTGAATTTAGAAGGTGACATTGTAGTAAGTACAGAGAGTCTTGACACTTCAGACTTAGCCCTGGATAGCCACCATTGTTGTCGTTCAGTCAGTAAGCTCTGTCTGACTCTGTGACCCCGTGGACTGCAGCACACCAGGCTTCCCGGTCCTTCACTGTCTCCTGGAGTTTGCCCGAGTTCCTGTCCATTGAGTCAGTGACGCCATCCAACCATCTCATCCTCTGTCGCCCCCTTCTCCTGCCCTCAGTCTTTCCCACCATCAGGAACTTTCCCAATGAGCTGGCTCTTTGCATCAGGTGGCCAAAGTATCGGAGCTTCAGCTTCATCATCAATCCTTCCAATGAATATTCATGGTTGATTTCCTTTAGGATGGACTGGTTTGATCTCCTTGCTGTCCAAGGGACTCTCAAGGGTCTTTTCCAACACCACAGTTCAGAAGCATCAATTCTTTGGCACTCAGCTTCTTTAGATAGAGAAGGACAGACCACCCCGCTTCCAGCAGCCACATGCATTTCTTGTTTGTTTCCTGTGGTCACACCTGGGAGGCAGATTAGTCTTCTCTCTCTCTCCCCATGAACCCTGAAATAGTTTTATTAATAGGAACACATGATGTTTATGTTCCTAAAAAATCAGGGTGGTCTTATTACAGATTCTGGCATTTCCCTTTGTCCAACCCCGTTGCCTCTTCTGTGTAAAGACTAGCCTTCCGAGAGCTGCTCTCTGGCCTGGGGCCTGCTCGCGTGTCGCAGCAGCACATGGGGCCTGCCAAGGCGGCCCCACAGTGTCCACCGCGGCCGCGGAGCCGGCGTGACGCCCGAGTGGGGCTCCTGAGCTTGTCTGAGTGACGGCTAGTGGTCTCTGCCGTTTCCTTTTGTTTTTATTTTAGAGGAGGGAGGGGGGTGAAAGAAATGCCCAGAGGCTCAGATTGTGTTTGGTTCACCATACTGTTAAATGTCAAAATCACTTGACTGATAATACATCTTTTGTCTCTTTTAGGAGCGAATTTTGTTACTCGGAAAATCAGCCGCTCAGTAGCTAAGATCCACCTTGGACAACTGGAGTGTTTCAGTCTGGGGAATCTGGACGCCAAACGAGACTGGGGCCACGCCAAGGACTACGTGGAGGTAGGACCTGCGCGCTCTGGCCTCCCAGTGTCTGTGCCTGTGTGTCCGAGCGGGCGCCAGGCCTCCCAGTGTCTGCACCTGCGTGTCCCAGTGAGCCCCAGGCCTCCCCGGAGGGCTGCCTGGAGGGGGCGCGGGCCAGCCGTGCTCACGCAGCTGTGTCTCAGCTCACACCGTGTCCCTGCTGGCCCACGGTCAGCGGTGCGTGTGGGCTGTCCTGCACAGTCCAGAGGGGGACCCCCTCACAGGCATTGTTTCAGTTATTGAAAATGAAGGTGCTGGCCACTGGGCTGGACGGTGGACAGAAAATGCACGGTGTTCTTCCCTTTCTGGAGTGTCTTCCGCGTGCCTCCTCCCGCACCATGTCCATGGTTCGAGTAATGACCCGAGAGAGGATCTGTTGGTGAACGGAGCTGGTGTTCGGACCGCCCAGAAACACTGCTGGTCCTGATGTCACCACCAGGCTGTATGATCGCGCCCTTCAGCTGGCGTGGCCATGCTCGGCCGCTCCTGAGCGCTGTCCTCAGAGAGCGTGATTTCTGCTGCTTCAGACTCTGGTTACCCCCCTGCCCTGGGCAGCCTGTGACTCCCACCCGTGAATTCCGTCCATTAAAGAAAGCACGAGAGAGAAGCTATTAGGGACGCTGTTGCGGAGCAGCGGGTGTCGTTAGGGAGATTCACGCGCGTGTGCAGTTTTGGTCTGTGTTAGGTACGTTATTTACTATACACGTAAGTAGCGTGGTTTTTCTGTGAACAAATTGTTGCCTTTTGCCTCGCCAGGATGAGCGTGCTCGCTGGTGTCTGGGGTTCCCGTGGCGAGGCGTGAAGGGGCGTGTTGGTGACGGGGCGTTTGTCCCGGAGCCCGCGGTGCCTGTTCAGGTGCTCACCAATCTCCTGCGCTCAGGACTGTTTTCGTCCCCAGCGATGCCTCTGGGAAACCGGATCTGGCTTCCTTGTTCATTGATGCGGTTCAAAAAGAAACTTGACCGTTTACAAAAGAAAGCAAACACGAGTTCACTTGCTAACACGGAGGTCAGCTCCACTGTGTTACCGCTTTTGTGTGTAACAGTGTGCATACTTAAACACCTAAATTGTGATTTATATCATGGCCCAAAAAAATTCTGATTAAATATTTTGCACAGTGGTGGAACATTTAGATCATTTCCATGTGTTCTTCTAAGCTGTAAACACGATGAAGCTTTTTGTGATGGTAGCCCCTGTATATATTTTAATGCAACATTGCATTAAAAAAGCACAGGAATCCACGCTTTGAAACACTGTGAGACAGTGGGTGAAAGCTGCTGCAGACGAACCTGAAACTTCCTTTCATCCAACCTATGTGGCCTCGCCTGCTTAAGAACACGAGGCGAGGTTTGTAAAAATAATTGTGTGTTCAATACTGTCATTTTGGCGTATCACCTTCTAGTTCTCTGCAAATACCTTCAGCTACTTAGAAGGCTGTGAAGGTATCCATCTTTATCCAAAGTCTTGTTCTGCAGTTTTGGAACCAGATAGATCAAATTTCATTCTATTTTATGTTTTTGCACTGGGATGCAAAAGAAGTTTGTGTTGGAACTCAGAAATAGATCTTGATAATGCAATAAACAGTATATCAAAATGTTAGTAATACTTATTTTTGGTTATGTTTATTTTCTTCTGTAGACTTCTGTATTTTCAATGTATTGAAACAAGTACATATAAACCTTTTCAATCAGGGGAAAAAATAAATGACATTTGGAAAACACGCCAGAAAAATCCAACAAAAATGCATGAGACCATTCGGTAAATACAGAAGTAATGAAAACCCCTCTGGGAGCTCAGTGGGTCTTCATGGGGACCATGGGGTCGTTTCATCCCGAAATGCCAAGTGTATCTCGGCTCCAGGGGTCACTCAGTTCTTGGCGCAAAGGATCCCTGTCTGTGTTCATGGAACAGAGAAGTATTTCAGAAACATCTTGGCTCACAGACTTCAAAAGGTCTTCCCAAATGATGTCATTTTTAAGATTCCTTGATGAGACGTGTCAGTCCAGCAACCCCAGGTGCTAAAGTGCCTGGGAGAGTCAGGCGTGAGAGCAGGAGGGCCTGGCTCCTCAGGGACAGTGTGGTGGTTTTGGATTCCAGAGACACACGCTTAGAGCCAGTCACCCCTGGGCGTCCAGGCCCTAGTCTGTGTCCCGACACGGGTGGACTTTGTGTGCTGAGGGTTTCCGGGGCTCCGAGAGGAACACGTACTGCTGCTCTAAAAACCATTTTCTCATTTATGGGTTCTGAAAGAGACTGACATTTCATGATTTCTAAAACAGTGTCATCATTATTTTATTCCCATTTTAAGAAATAGGACCATCCTTTGCAGTTCTAACTATTTTAAAATGAGTCTCAGACTTATGAGTCAAGGTAGGTGTGGCCAAAATTAAAATCAACAAGCTTAAGAATGAAAAAACAGAAGCCTTGTTTGATTAACCCATATCTAGATCTTGGCACTGTAGTCGGTCTTAAAGTTGAGAAGCCTCAGCCAGCACAGATTAAATGAGTCACAGTAGCATCTCGTTTACAGACGCTTTAATTATAGAATCCCTCTCATTCGTACATAAATGTATCGATAGGCCTTTAGGTTAAGCAACTTATACTTTTTATTTGTGGATGGACTTCAGAGAAGAGGAGTAGAGACGTTTGCCGGACTGGGTGCAGATGATCCCACCTGGGTTAATGATTTTTGCCTCAGTCTCAACACGGTTTATGTATCAATCTATCGATCATTGAAAAGGACATAATGGCAGTCCTGTTAAGAATTAGCCTTCACCTTCACGTGCTGTACATCCATGATGGGAATCTCTGTCTTGTAAACGTTTTCCCGACAATTAATACAAAGCCATTTCCTGTTGCTGATTCAGATCCGTTAACTTCTGTTTCATAGTCTTGTTTCGGAGATCAAGATGATTAAAACATTATTTGAGTGGGTAAGAGGTATTTCAACAAAGAATATAAATTCTATATTAAACTATATTGTACTTTAGGGTAAATAAGTCGTGTGCAGTTACACCTTTCTTCATTATTTTATTAGAAATATGGTTAAAGATGCAGAATTGTTGAATGGATTTTACTATGAACGGCCGCATATATCCATCATCCAGGTTCTGTAAACGTGGGTTTCTTTTGGGATAAGTTCAGGTGACAATTCAAACTGTAAAAATCCTTCCATCTCCTTAACTGTGTAGGTGCCCTCTGCACAGCCTGCTCTCAGGCCCAGATCCCCGAGTGCGCGCCGGGGCTGCCCCTTGTGTTCACAAGAGCACAAGGGCTGTGCTCGCAGGTGATGGAGACGCAGCAGAGCAGAGGCCTCCGGCCAGACGGGAGCCCGGCGGCCAAGCTGGGGGAGCTGCTTGCTCTCCCCAGGCCCCTCGCTGTGTGTGCAGGCTGCTGCGGGCATTTCCTCCCTGCGCTCATTCACACAGTTCTGGGAGGGGATGCCGTGTGAGTGCCCTGAGACTGTTGAAAGGGAGCTGGCTCGTTGCAGTCTCTCTTCTTTGTGTTCAGGAGAGGAGTTGATTTCTTGCCAGGGTTGAGTCTCTGAGAGTCGATGGTCTCTGAACCTGGTCACTAGTCAGGCCATACCCGGCAGAGATGCTGAAGGTAACTGTAGCCAGATTTCCTTGGCCAGGTCTCGACTGGCTGGGGGTGACATCCCAGGAGCAGCCATGGTCCCCACACCCCATAAACCGTAGGTCCTGTCTACGCCATCATGTTGACAAATGAAGCTTCTAGGCTGGGTTGGGTTACTCCTTAAGTTTTCATCCACAGGTAAGTCCCAGCACGGAGATTAGAGACATCGCACGATCAGATTTTCAGTTGTACTTTACAAAGGTAGAGTGGAACATCTGACCTTGCGTTGGAAGAGCAGTTCTTGGCAAAGGGGCACGTGTGTGTGCGCGTGTGCGTGGAGAGGAGGAAAGCACCCCTAGGTGAGGTTGCTGGCTCAGCGGATGCCACGCCACGCAGACGCCCTGCACCTGCTCTGGGGCAGAATTACCCGCCTTCATCAGCGGCCTGGGGCCCACCCTCCGCCCCACCCCCACCCAGCATCAGCACACCTTGGGTCACCAGGCGACCCCACGTCCAGAAGGGAGTCACGGGTCTGTTCCTGAAGATGATCGTGTGAGTGGTGAGGCTCACTTGCTCTTCTTTCAAGGGTCTGATGAGGGTCCCTGGGCGGCTCCCCCGCCGCTGGGCTGCGGCCCTCAGCTGCCCCGCCTCTGTTGCCCCCTCGTTGGCGGACTCCATCCCGTGTCTGCTCCTTCGCCTTCCCATCTGTCCCTGCTGGTACCCGCTTCCTGTCTGCTTCCGCCCACGATGAGAACTGGCTATTTAATCGCAATGACAAGACTCTTCCTGCGATATGGATGTAATTGCCTCTCATAAAGGGTGACATCACCTGCACTCAGCGATGATTTTACAGGAGGCGGCCGTGCTGGGCACTCTTGTTGCACAGAAGTAAAATGGTTGACACTTTGATTCGCTAGTTAAATAGTTTCAGGATAACATAATGATTTTGTTCTGAGTTCTTGAACCCTTATTGTGGTTCAGGTATCTGCAGGAGCCATCATCCTCTTGGAACCAAATTTCCAAAAGGTTTTACATGTGGCCTTTCAAGTGGCTCCAGAGGCCGTGATTGTATCCCTCTCACAAGTTCACGGTGCCCAGGGGGATGAGCCGGGGAGGACTAAGTGAAGACCCCCTCTCATTTTAGCAAAGAAAATAATGGATGGGGCTTCCATGAAGCCCAGATAATTTACAAGCGAAGTTTTACAGAAGCGGAATTAACTGCAGGCAAAATCGAGATGCCGTTTTTGGAATGGTCAGTGTTGCTGACGAAGCCTCAAGCAGATGTTACTAGTGAAGACCCTAAAGAAAGACACAAAACTGCTGTGTAGTATCGCTTCCCCCACCACCTCTGAGTTATGCAAAATATTTGAGGTTGCTTTTGCTGCACTTTCTCATTTCATAAAGAAAATGGCTGAGCCTACCTCATTGTCCATCACTTCCTGCAGAATCTGAGACCTGAAATCTCGGAGAATGAAATCCCTCTTCCACAAACATAGGAAGGGTGAGGTTGGCCGCCTGGGCCCGCCCCGCACGGACTGGGGTTTGTCCCTCTCACGTGTCATCGTGCCTCATGAAATGCCTGGTACAGAGCAGGTGCCCTGTAAATACGTGGAAGGAATGGACCCTCCCTGTCAATGATTTCTTCATAACGTGTATAAAAATGGATTTATAAAAATACGGGATGTGTTTGACTTCTCTTCCTTGTACAGCGTTGTCTCCTATACTTCAGTTCAGTTCAGTTCAGTCGCTCAGTCGTGTCCGACTCTCCGCGACCCCATGAATCACAGCACGCCAGGCCTCCCTGTCCATCACCAACTCCCGGAGTTCACTCAAACTCATGTCCACAGAGTCGGTGATGCCATCCAGCCATCTCATTCTCTGTCGTCCCCTTCTCCTCCCGCCCCCAACCCTTCCCAGCATCAGAGTCTTTTCCAGTGAGTCAACTCGTCGCATGAGGTGGCCAAAGTATTGGAGTTTCAGCTTTAGTATCAGTCCCTCCAATGAACACCCAGGATTGATCTCCTTTAGAATGGACTGGTTGGATCTCCTTGCAGTCCAAGGGACTCTCAAGAGTCTTCTTCAACACCACAGTTATACTTAGCATGAGGCATCTCCCACAGAACACACTCTTAGCGCGTTCAGGCTTAGCTGTGATGGACTTCCGTGACCCCAGCGGGTCTCCCTCCTATTGAAGGCTGGCCACGAAGGAGCGCGGAGCAGCGATCACACGGTCGCGTTTCAGGTCAGTCTCCCGAGGACCTCCAGGCTTCTGTCAGCACTATCACTGGACTTGATACCTATTTTTAAAAGAAGGGTATCTGAGCAGATGGAAAACGGAGAAAGAATGGTACAATGGCCCTGATTTATAAGACAGGATTTAAAAGTCGCAGAGTTGGTTTATGAGATCCGTTGCCCGCGGCGCGGCTGATACCACTGGATCCACTCCTTAGAGGCCTCCTGACCTGTGGCTTGCGGCGCGGCTGATACCACTGGATCCACTGCTTAGAGGCCTCCTGACCTGTGGCATCCACTCTGTGCTTCCTCTCAGTTTCCAAGCGCGTCACTGATGCAGGGTTCTGCGATAGAGCAAGAATCTGTCACAGATTCTGCTGGAAACCTTCTCTCCATTCCAACTCCCCCACCCCTGCCACACACACAGGCGAGGTGCTCGCTTTCTAACGATTTGTCTTTGTTTTTCAATATGCATAAAAGTCGACTTTGTGACTCCCGGGCAGCTCTTTGGCAGAAGTGGCGACAGGAGTCTCTGAACTGCGGTGAGAAGGGAGGTCGTCCCGCAGGACCTCGGGGTCTCTGAGTGTCCCTTCCTCTCCTCCTGTGATCAGAACTCCAGCGCTGGAGCTGGGGTCTGTCCCGCTGCGGGCTTCCCTGTGGGTGGGCTGGGGGCCGCCAGGCAGAGCCTGGGAGGTGGGGTGCATTCCTGGCCGTGACCATGACCGTGACCTGGCCAGCCTGGGACCGCGTCCGTGGTCCCCCCGCTCATCCCGGGCATGGCAGCGGCACCGCCATGCTGCAGAGATCTGGGGCCTGGGCGTCGCCGTGGTCTCACATGCTTTTTTCCGATGGTGTCTCCTATGGCTTAAGAACTACTTGGTGACTTTCACTGAATCTTAAATTTCAAGTTTGGAAACAAAAAGTGCTTTCACCAGATTGAGAACAAAATAAAAATTGCTTTCACTGGACTTTTTTTTTTCTTTAAAGCCCTGAAGGTTATCCTCTTGTGTTTGAGTGGTGCTTTATCAGTTCCATCTTTGGATCTGATTCTCCTGACAAATGTCAGACCGTGGTTAGGAGAGCAGGAACTATTATGTGCATTTTTCACAGGGCAAGGCTGGCTTTGAATGGAGACGCCCTGGCCGGCAGGCCTGGCCTGACTGGGATGCCGCATGGCCTTTAGGGTGGGCTCTTGGCGCCTTTAGACCTTCTCATGAGATGCAGTAGCCGTGTTTTGCACGGACCCCCAGCGTCAACCCTCCCCGGGAATCAGGGATGAGACAGCGTTTGTGCTGCAGGCTTGGCGCCCACCCCCACCCCGCCCCGCCCCGCCCCGAGAGACCGAGCCCAGGCCCGAGGACCGGGTCAGAAAGAAGCCGCGGCAGCTGCGGCTGCGCAGAGACGGGGGTGGCCTGCGGCTCCGGGCAGGGGCTTCCGCCGCGGCCGCCTTAGTTCAGTGCTTGTACCGTCGTGTCGTCTGGGGAAGGTATCGGCTCCGTACAGGAAATACAGGTTTAACAGAAATCACTTCATTTGATCCTTATCTTCAGAAACTCTGAAGTGAGAAGTTGGAAGAAAGGACCGAGGTGGCTTGAATTCCATTGCTTGTTGTCAGCGGCCGCTGAAGGCCTCATTGTAGTGACCCGTTCCCCGGCGGCTCTGGAACCAGCATCAGCGGGCGGCGGGCCTGAGTCACCTGTAACCTGAGCCCCTCGAGCCAGTGTGGCTCCGGAGCTGCACTGTGGCTCAGGGGGTGTTTCCGGGGGTCTCTTCTGCCCAGCATACTGACCCCCTCCTCCCCACCCCCTCCCGTCTCCCCTCCCCCTCTCTCTCCTGAACCCTCACCTGAGTGCATCTCTGATGGGGTCTCAATGTCTTGAGGGCGAGGCCCTGGCCTTGTTTCCCGAAGGCCTCTGCAGCCGCAGGAGCCCCAGGGGCCCCAGCCCTGGACCCACTGGGGACCTGTGACCCGCAGTCTCCCAGCTTCCATGGAAACCACGACAGCCACGCAATCTGTGTTAAACATGAAGGGAAGGGTTTTGCAGTTCCTTTCCCCTCTCAGTCCAGTCACCCTTCTTGACCGGGAGTCCACACTTCTCAGATCCTTGCCCCTTCAGTGACCCCGGGGTGGCGGCGGCCCCACCCACCCCCTGAGTACCCCCACCCCTGGCCTGTACCCTTGCCCAGAAGAGAAGGCCACAGACCTTCAAGTGAGCCCTGGCCTGCGGCCGCCCTGCCCTACTCTGCTCTGCTGGGGCTCGTGGGGGCAGGTCTTCCCCTCCCAAGACTCTCTCCCCGGAGGGCCTGCCTGGGCCGTGTGTCTGCTCACAGGAGGCCTGGCTCTGACCGGTCTGGGCGGCTCCGAGCTCTCAGCCCAGCACCCTGCCCTCCCTGCCGTGCCCCCAGACCCGTGTCCGGTGCCTTCCCGGGAGGGCTTCCTGGGGTCCTGACAGTGGGGTGAGACAGACAGGCCAGCAACCCATGTGTGGACTGTGTCTCCTCCAGGCTTGGGACGTAGGTCCATTTTTGCTGTTTTTGTGATCCTTCATAAGTGCCCAGTCTAACACCCTCACGTGTGATTGTTTCGAGGCCTTGGTGGCCCCCGCCGAACCACGGCGGTCTCTGGTCTGGGCCGACAGGCTTGCTTTTCCTCCCTTCATCTCCCTGCCCCCGCTACTGCCGTCGATGGGAACACCCCACAAGGCTGCGCTTGTCTTGCTGGCATCAGTCTCCCGCTAGCTTTCGTTTTTACCGCATCTGCACTTTTGTGTTTGACCTATTACTGCCTTTTTGGTTTTATAAAGAAGAAAAGTGCCTCCCTCAGCAGAACCATCTGGCTGCGTTTCCGGTCCCCGGCGGCCATGTGTGTATTCCAGCCAGGCCGGCCCTGCGGTTTCCGAGCGCTGCTGTTACTCTGGTGGTCTCGGGACTCAACTGGAGCACTGGAAAAGTTACACTGGGGGCAGCTTTCAAGTCTAAAGTTTCCAAGGTGGAAAAAAATGCATATTGTTGTCATTTTTGACATAGTATTATTTTTTTTTCTGTAACTGAAATACAGTCTTTTAAAAAGAATTACAGCATTTTATTCTTTGAGGAAGAAACCTTGCTTCTAAAATTTCTTTTAGATACGGAGCTACCAAGTTTGCATGCCAGCTGCCCGAGGTGACTGTGGATGGACTGAACATGTTTACAGCAGCACAGGCTTTCTTAAATTAGTGTCAGGAGACAGTAGTCTGTTGTTGCTGTTGCTTTTTTAATTAATTGCGAGCTCGCTGGCACATAGCACTGCGCTAGTTTTAAATGTGCAGCATCGTGACTTGATGTGTGTGTGTTGCAGAATGATCGCCGTGTAAGCCTAGGTCACATCTGTCTCCTTACACAGCTACAGGTTTTGTCATCTTATGGTGAGAACGTCGAGATCTACTCTGAGCATCTCTCAAGGTGCAGCAGCGGCGTGACCGTCCTCACCCGCTGTCCGCCACGCCCCCAGCCTCACCCGTCTCACCGCTGGGAGGGGTGACTCTTGACCGCCCCCACCCATTGCTGTCGCCTGTATCCTCACTCCTCCGCCACCCGGCAACCACCAGCCCGCACTGTGTCTCTCTCGGTCCCGAGTTTATGCTTGCTGTATCTTTTAGCATTTGAGTGAGGGTATTCACTATTTGTCTTTCTCCGTCTGACTTATTCACTTAGCATAATGCCCTCCAAGTCCATCCATGTTGCTGCAAATGGCAAGATTTCATTCCTTTTAGTGGCTGAAAAATATTCTGGTTTTTGTTTGCATATATATACACACAAGAGCTCCCGTGTGGCTCGGTGGTAAAGAATCCGCCTGCAATGCAGGAGACACGGGTTCAACACCTGGGCTGGGAAGATCCCTTGGAGAAAGGAATGGAACCCACACCAGTATTCTTGCCTGGAGAATCCCATAGACAGAGGAAGCTGGCAGGCTACATTCCACAGGGTCACAGAGAGTTGCGCACGCACGACTTAGCAACTAAACAACAATAAATATATATGAACCATAATATATATATTAGCCAGTTTTCTAAAGGGATCATATAGCAACAATGAAGACTCAAGTTAACAATAAATAATACCAGTAAGTGTTAAGACTGGGGGAGACTCCCCACGCAGCTCCTGTTTCCTGTGACAGTGGAGAAGGTGAACCTGCTTTTAAAGGCCGGTCTCTTCCAGCGCAGGCAGAGATCACCTGGCGGTGAATGTGTCTCCACAGAGGCATGTACAGGCGGGGGTGAAATACTGTATCCTTATGTTGTAACAGCCCAGTTTTGAAAAGGCTTTGAGCAAATGTGCACGTATTTTTCATTTTCTAAAATGCTACTTTTTAATATAAAATCACTATTTTTTAGAAACAAATTAAAGTTTTTTTTTTTTTAACAAAATGACAGTTTTGTTCATCTCCCCCGCCCCATATCACCTGGCATCTCAGGTCCACAAGCTATGGTGAGAAGCCAGCCTGGGCGTCTTTTTCTCTCTTTTTGTAGTTTTTGTCCAGATTTCAGTGCATAAGAACAGTGTGTAACGTAATGCCCAGCATGTGGGCAGGACCCGGATTTAATCAGAGTCTTCTCCAGGGTTCTTTAAGTGACTTCTTTTTAGTGCTTATGGACGACCAGCACTGGAGGAACAGGGCTATGACACCCTGATCCCCCCCCCCAGTCTAGGATTTCTTGGATGGTGAAGGACAGGGAGGCCTGGCGCACTGCAGTCCATGGGGTCACAAAGAGCTGGGCACGCCTGAGCGACTGAACAACAAGGAAGGCTTTGGAGAGGTGGAAGGAAAGCCCGCACCGAGAGTTGACTGTTCGTGGTGTTTCTCCAGCCTCGCTGAGCCTGAATGCCACACCGCTCGAAGGAACACAGATGTGAAGGGATGCTCATTTTGTATTTCAACAGGAGGATAAAAGCTAAAACTTGAGACCAGTGCAAGTTAACGAGGAGCAGTGACATCCTTTATTGGGTGGGTTATGCCGTTAACGTGCGTGTGTGGTATCGTCCTTTGTCAGTTGTAACTCTGTCCCCTGGAAAAGGAGCCAGTGAGACACGAGGCCGTGTTGCCCCCTGCGTGTGGCTCACTTTCTGGCCAGCTCCGCCGTCGTCTTAAATGGCGTAAAGGACAGGCACACAGAAATGACAATATAAAGGTGTTTTTTCCCCCCTGCCATTTTCCCTCATTTGACAGAGGATGGTAAAACAGTTATCAGCAGAGTGACCATTTATGTCTCTGTGCTTAGAAGCCTATTTTGGGATGGGAAACGTTCTCCGAACCCAGCGGGCGCAGTTAATACTCCAGTTTTCATTTGAGAAAAGTTACTTTCCGTGGTAGGGATGTGGGGCATTGCCTGACTGCACACCTGGTGTTAATGGTCTAGAGACAGCGCAGCTGTGCTTTCTGACAGGCCCTGCAGGAGACACCAGTGAGTCCCTGGAGACGGTGTCCGGCTCTGGTCACGCGAGTCCACACGCAGGGAAAGCTGTGACTCTTAGAAACGGTGCTCTCGGGTGGCCCTGTCTGCCGCCCAGATCAAATATGTGGTGTGCGCTGCCGTTGTCCTGGTGTCAGACATGAACACAACCTTTGCTGTGTCCCCGCTTGCGGGATCTGGGCTCTGGGAACCCGTCCTATGCTGGACCACCTTGAAAGATGGGGCTTCTGCCATGGGGATGAACAGATAAGCCAGACTGTCCTCACTTGGCGATTGGTCACCATGACAGTCAGGAATGATGTGGAACAGTTCTGCTGCTGCTGCTGCTGCTGCTAAGTCACTTCAGTCGTGTCCGACTGTGTGTGACCCCATAGATGAAAGCCCACCAGGCTCCCCCGTCCCTGGGATTCTCCAGGCAAGAACACTGGAGTGGGTTGCCATTTCCTTCTCCAGTGCATGAAAGTGAAAAGGGAAAGTGAAGTCTCTCAGTCGTGTCCGACCCTTAGCGACCCCACGGACTGCAGCCTACCAGGCTCCTCTATCCATGGGCTTTTCTAGGCAATAGTACTGGAGTGGCTTGCCATTGCCTTCTCCGGGAACAGTTCTAGGTGATGGCTAATGTTGTGAACTTTCTTGTGGTAAAATTAATCACTTGCCCTTTCTCCAGAGTTGTTGGTGATTTTTCTTAAAAGCAGGATACCCTTTTTCCCATAGCAATTTTTTTAAAGCTAATACTCAATTATTCAGAGAAATATTGTATCATATTTCCTAGAGGGCCTTCCCCCCATGAGATATTTTTATTAAAATAAACTATGTGCTCCTGGAATTTGTCTCCAAGTGGAGCGTGAAACCCCGAGTGTTTGTGCCTGCTGTTTCTTGGCCCGTGCGCCCCTCAGCCACGAGCTGCTACCTCTGACCCGGGAGCTGCAGACACTCCGAGTCTTGCTTTTGTCACCTTCAGTGTGAGGGGCCAGCGTCGCGTGTACTGTAAAGTTCAGAATCTGATAATATGATTCCAGCCTGATAAACACTTTTCCATGAAAGCCTAAAGACCATCTAGTATACAATTTATATTGGTTTTAATGATGCAAACTATGCCTTCCTGTTTTGACATTGTGAAATCCCTAAATGAAACAATTTACACAGCCCAATGTCACTTTCTTCAACTTTCATGAGTTAATTTAGACACATTTAAGCTAACATTTATTTCTCTTTCCATGCCAAGGTAAGAGATATTATAGAACATGGCTATCCAATAGAAATAATTGGATAATAATAGTAATTCAAGCCACACGTGTGAGCCATTTAATTTTAAGAAATTAAAAATTTTTCTGGTAGCCACATTTGACAAAATTTAAAAAAGATGAGATTAATTTAAATATTTTGTCTAACCCATTGTGTGCAAAGTACCATTTAGATGTATTTAAAATGCACAGTCATCGAGACATTTTACCCGCTTTGTTTCTCTGTGCTAAGGCTTCACAGCCCAGCGTGTGTTGTATGCATGTGACCCACTTTCTGGGTTGTCCACGTTTAGGTCACACCTCGGCCCACAGCAGTCACTGCACGGGGGCTCTATAGGTTTGTAGAGTCATGGTCTGCCCTCTCTTGCTCCGAGCTGCATGTGTTAAAACCAGCTCTTACATATGCACAGTCCTGAAGAAGGGCAACTCTGGAAGAGAAAGCCTGGGTGCTCGTATGCTGAACATGTGGCCCTTCTTCTCTGTAGTGCCCGGGTGACTCAGCGGTCGGTGGCCTGTCCCCGGGGAGCCGATGGGGCCCCAGCCCAGCGACCTGTGCTGCTGAGACCCTGTCCTCAGTCTTCGCCCAGAGTGGCTGCAGCCAGCACCTGCGAGGTTACAGCACACACCGCCAGCCTTCCTGGGGACAGAAGCCACACCAGGCCACCCGTGAAAAGCCTCAGAGCAGATCCTTTTGCAATCCAGAGAATCCCAGAATTTTTTAAGTAAAGGACCTTAGAAAGAATGTAGTTGTTGACACAGGACTAACCATAAGAACAGAGTATATATCTTTGGGGCTTTGATTCAGACCAGACAGATTCATTGTGACTCTGTTCTTTCAGACAGGCAATTCAGCAGTGGGCGGAATCCCAGTTGTCAAGTGGAATTCGGGGCTAACTTAATTTACTCTGCTTAAGTGCTTTAACTTCAGACTAAGAATCCATTTAACTCTGGAGAACATTTCAGCTGCACCTTTCTGTATGGTTTTGAACACTGCCAACCTTCCCTGGTTACAAACTCAAAACGTCTGTTAGCGGGAACATCGCAAGCTCCTGGGGTGCTCTTTTTTTGTAGGGGCAGCGATACAAATAATGTAAGCGCTTGTAACTTTCCTTGTGTGACTAATATCCTAGGTTTTCAGTGAATCCATGTCATTCTTTCCATTTGCACCACATCTTTTTTGGTAAGCCTCTCAAACCATGTTTGGGTAGAAGTTGGTATAGTTTTTCTAATTAGAGATGTGGATATTTTAACCCCCCTGGGGTGAAAATGGCTTGCTTTTAGGGTCAGCCAGGAGTATGGTGGCAAACCTGGGATTTTAACCCAGGACTTCTTGAATTTCTGCTCAAAGTTTTAGTTATTTAAAAGTATGAAGAGACAGGACACTGCTGCTCATTGCAACGCATGCCCAGCTCTGTGTGAGTCCACAGCCCCTGCCCAACTCACCCGCTCCACCCTGCCCTGCAGCGCAGAGCCCACAGGCACACGCTTTACCCGACGCTTGGTGGAGGGTCAGAGTGACGAGCAGGAAGGGGAGATGCAGCTGAGCAGATGATGGGTTCGCCTCCAGGGCCCCAGCTGCTGGCCGGGCAGCTGCCGTCCAGGGGGTGGCAGGACAGTCTTGACTGAAGTCTGTGTCATAACTCACATCACATGTATCTCACAGAAAGCTTTTCATTCCAGTAAATATTTTTACCAAAGGAAATTCCAAACAAAACTGGTCCACTCATCAACTCCTTGGCAAAGAGAACCCTGAGATGAAACATGTAAGTGAAAATGTAAGTAATGTATTTCAGTGTCGCTGAGTCACGTCTGTCTCTTTGCAGCCCCATGGACTGCAGCACGCCAGGCCTCCCTGTCCTTCACCATCTCCCAGAGTTTGCTCAGACTCAGGTCCATTGAGTTGGTGATGCCATCCAACCATCTCATCCTCTGTCTTCCCCTTCCCCTCCTGCCTTCTATCTTTCCCAGCATCGGGGTCTTTTCCAGTGAGTCAGCTTTTCACACAGGTGCCCACAGTATTGGAGTTTCAGCTTCAGCATCAGTCCTTCCAATGCATATTCGGGGTTGATTAACTTTAGGATGGACTGGTTTGATCTCCATGAAGTCCACAGGACTCTCAAGAGTCTTCTCCAGCACAGTTTGAGAGCATCAATTCTTCGGCACTCAGCCTTTTTTATGGTCCAGCTCACATCCCTACATGACTGCTGGAAAAACCATAGCTTTGACTATACAGACCTTTGTCAGCAAAATGATGACTTTGCTTTTTTAATACACTGTCTAGGAATATATACAAGAAATGTATACGAAATTGTGCTATTTTCTTATTGATGGGGAGTGTCTCTAACATATAGGCACATGACACATCATTTATGATGCTCATCAGTTTAAGATGCTTTGTCTTTTTGTATGTGTAGGTCCCCCGAGGCCACAATGGCCCTCAGGGAGGGACTTTGACACTGGTCCTGGGCCCGGCCTGCTTGTACGCTGGAGTAGGTCATGGGTACGTGCTCTGCAAGCTCGCTGGCCTGTTCACTGGGGAAAGTTCCATAAGGAAAGTGTTCTCCTGGTTTAGTCAGAAGCCCCCTTTAAGGCAGACCGTTCCCAAGAGTTTGTTTCCTTCCTTGTTTCATTGCTGTATGGCCCAAAGTAGGTATTCAGCCTTTGGTTTCTCTTTCTTTTGAATTTGTTTTATTGAAGTAGAGTTGATTTACAGTGTTGTCTTAATTTCTGCTATACATCAGCGTGACTCAGTTATACATGTATATATATTCTTTTTCATGTTCTTTTCCATTATGGTTTATCACAGGATATTGACTAAAGTTATATTGACCATAATTCCCTGTGATAAACAGAAAGACATTTTTTATCCACAGTTATTGGTTTTTTACCCTGGAGGAGGAAATGGCAACCCACTCCAGTATTTTTGCCTAGAGAATCCCATGGACAGAGGAGCCTGGTCAGGCTGCAGTCCATGGGATCGCAAAAAGCTGGACACGACTGAGCGACTAATACTTTACTACTTTTTTATTGGTTTCTTAAAACTTAGATTATTAGAAAGCTCTCTGTATTCATAGGTCACAACATATTGCCTTGTGCCACCTTTGTTTGTTAAATCCAGCTTTGGAAACTAGGTTGTGGGACTCTGTGGCCCTAGACTTGCCATCCATCCCCCAGCATATGGAGCTTTAAGTCACCTGGGGCCAGGTGAGCAGAGTTAAGTTAGTGCAGAGGTAAGGGGCATCTTCCCCTAGAGGCCTGGTATCCCAGGGTAGAGAAACCACGTGTGCAGAAGGAAGCGCTCGTGCATGGGCGCGGCCCCAGCATGGACCTAGCACCGCAGCCGCGTCTTCCTGCTCTCCAATGCTGGTGCCAAGGCCCGCTCCCCACCGTCCAGGGTCGGGGGTTGGGCCGAGGGTCGCCCTGCCCTGCCCAGCCCCCCTTCCCAGGTGCAGCTGGACACGTGGTTGACTAGTAACAGGGGCCCTGTGGCCATGCTTCAGGGAGCCCAGACCTGAAGGCTGGACCTACCAGCCTGCTGTGACCAAGAGGGGCTCCTGGAGGACCGGGGCTCCTGGAGGACCGAGCCCCCTGTTCCCCAGCACAGCCGGTGGGGATAGGGGGAGCGGGGAGAGGGGAGAGGGGAATCCCGGGATTCGCACTTTGGGGTCATACATACCCCGGACGTGCGCACCTGCGGTGGCCAGAGCTCGTGGGTCTGGGGGATTGGCAGCATCGCCCGGCCCAGCTCTGCAACCCCCAGCCTCCTCAGAACCTCCGAGAAACCAGCCTGTCCTTGAGATGCAGAGACCTAGATTCCCAGCATCAGTGAACAGACGTGTTCAGATAAAACTTTAACTGTAGATTTTTTAAGGAGTCGTAAAAATTAGAATAGGCTTCAATGACAAAATGCATGTCTGGCCGTTTGACTTACAGCAGCTAGTGTTCTGGTTTGGCCTAAATCGTCCCTGAGAAGCTGGGGGTTCTTCGGTTATCCCAGCCCAGTGGAACCCCTAGCAGGAGGGGGACCCGCACCCACATGGCCCCCTCCCAGCGAGCCTCTGGGAAGCCACTTGGGCCGGAAGTTCCCGGTGTGCTGCTCATCGCATGGCACCGTCCATCGGTGTCACCCGCCTGCAGGCCTAGCGCTGTCCCTCAGCGGCCCCAGGTGAAGAGCGCTTCCTCCTGGCGTTCCTGGGTGCTAGCTGCGGGGCACGCTCACAGCAGCCTTCCTCCCTGCACGTGGTCCCCATCGGCTCTGGAGGGTCTGCCCCCCTGCCCCGCCCCCCCGCACTAGAGCGGAGTGCGGTGCTGAGGGCAGGTGCACTGGCAGCCCCCGACCTCCGGTGTCCTGTCTCTGGCAGCCCCACACCTGTCGTCAGCACCAGGAGTGCCCCCGCATCCAGCGTGGGGGAGCTGGACAAAGCCCAGCCCCGCAGAGCAAGTGTTTTTACCCACGTTTTGGTGATGACGAAGAGGAGGTGCAGTGTGGCCAGGTACCTTCCCCAGAGCGCGTGGCAGCCCCACCCCGGACTCCTCAGGCAGGCATCACTCGCAGGCTGGCCCGCACTCAGGTCAGGCCCCCACACCTCTCGAGAACTTCCCTGTGCTCCCAACCCGGTTTCCTACTGTTGTCTCCCCTCAAGGGGCACAGTAACTTTGCCTCTGATGGGTCTCTGACGCTTTTGCTCCATCAGCTGTGTGTTCCCTGTGACACTTGGCCAGGACCCTGTGTGCTCCAGGCTGTCTCCTTCCAGCTGGGGAGCAGGGGCCTCGGGGGCAGAGCCCCTGTGGTGAGGCTCCTGCGTGGACTGGGTGCTGTGCCAGGCTGGGCTGGCATCTCGCTGGCACTTGGGTCACCGTGGCTGAGCTCAAGCAGGTGGTGGCACCCACAGCACAGGGTCCAGACCTCAGCCAGGGGAGCAGTCTTCCCACAAGAGATGCAAATTCATTCCTTCAGTCTGGTGGCTCCTTTGTTTGCTCACACAGCTATGCCTTCTCTTGACTTACTGTATCTGCCTGAGACAGTCAGCGCGGGAGACCTTCCCTACCTCCATCGACGAGGAGTCCTCCTGAGGCTTCTCTGCAGATGGGTGTGGGGAGGGCCAGGTGGTCCTGCGGAGGCATCTGGCCGCGTCCTCCTGCTCCCAGAGATGAGGCCTCAGCCCCGCCCCGGCTCGGTCAGCCAACTCTCTCATGCACGGTGGCGTTTGTTTTGTTTCATACAACCCCACGTTACTTGAATCTTAGAATTTTTGGAAATGGCTTTCTCCGAGGCCATTCCCGTCTGCTCCTTTGTCCCGAAGCCTGGAGGGCCCGTCCCCACCTCACGTGTTCCGCACTCAACAGCGCGGCTCTGTTCCGAGCTCACCCTCGCCCCAGAGCTGGAATAAATCACAGTCGGTGGAGACTCCGTCGCCATAAATCAAGGCCTGTCCAGAGCTGGAGCCTGCCCAGTCGAAATGTCATAGCTCGGCTCTCACTGAGGATTAATTAAAGGCCTGATAGAAAGCCCAGATGTGCTGCCTGGTGGCTGCGTCTCCCGGGTCTCTGCCCACCCAGGAGCGCGGGGGTAGCGCGGGCGTGTGCGCGGCCGAGCGGACTTCACCTGGTTTGCAGGACGCGCGTGCGCTCCGGGCGTCGGGCTCTGCGTGCCCAGCCTCTGCCTGCAGGGCCTGCAGTCACGCAGAGGCTGAGCTTTAATTGAGGAAGACGGAAGAAAAGGGACCGTGTCAAGGTGTTCTCAACGCAGAAAAAACTGACCTGAAACCAGTGTCTGCTGACCCCGCACGTGTTCGTGTCAGGCCAAGGAACCCAGGAGAACCGGGTCTGCGGTGCCTGTGCTCAGGAGAGCTGGGCTCCTCGGGGGCGGCTGTCTTCTCAGCAGTTGCTCAGTCCTTCCTTCAGTCCTGAATGAGTGCATGGGACCAGAAAAGGGTGTTTGGCTGAACTTACCTGAAAGGGAATGTGCAGCGTGAGCCGGTTCTCCACGTATCCCAGCAAAACACTGCATTAGAAGCAGAAAACAAAAGTAGCTTGTGATGTAAAGCCATGCACCGCAGCCATGTTTTTGTCCAACTTTAACCTTAACATTAACCACTGTAGAAATTTGATTATGAAGTTGGAAAAAAAAGACACCACGAAAGACCAATAATAACATCTTTTTCCTGTGGTAATATGTTTACTTCCCTTACTGAGGATCTGAAAATCAGCTATTTAGAAACTTCGTAAACTAAAGGGTGACTCCCGATTGCTGTATGATCTATGTAAATAGCTAAGCAGAGATGACAATCAGAAAACTCTGATAGTAAAAAACAAGGCTCTTTGTGCTGAACACAGCTTGCTGTTTTCTATAGCACATCTTTCTGTTTACCTGAGGCTTTTATCAACGGAAAGTTTAGCTTTCCCCAGCACACTGGATTTTCTCACAATGCCATATTGATGCTTACTTTCTGGACATGAACACTTTGTTTTTTATGAACTTAAATAATGAAATAGCATATACCTTAAACAAATTACAGAGAAAAGCATGGTGATTTCAATGGAAGTGATCTGAATGTTTTTATACCTGTTATGTGACCCAGGTATTTCAATATACAACCATATCCAATTTTAAGGATTTTTTAAAATCTAATAAACTTTTAATAACCACATTATATGTGGTCATATATGGCTTATTATTTTCATTCTATAATCTGATGATTGTGACTGAAGTAATAATCTAAATAGACTTTTTAGCATACCTGTGCTATTTCTCAGAAACAACAATTTCAGCTATCTTCCAAATGATCAAATTCTGTATTTCTGTTGAGATTACTGAGGACTGGTCAGTCTTTAGGAGTTATCATGGGTCTCACAGCATGCTCATTGGCTTTCCAAGGCTTTCCTCAAGGACCTTTGGCTTATAGTAGTCAATTATCTGGGGGAAAATGGTTTACTGCAAAGTTCCATTTCCGTTAGCCCAGATATCTGACGTTTTTAGGAGGATTGCCATTGCGTGCTTTCTTGCTTAGCCCATGATAAACTTCACGTTTATCATTGCTTCTGGTCCTGCATTTAAATTTCACTAGCTCTGCACAGGCCGAAAGGCCCAGTTCAGTGGCTCCAGAGCAGAAACTAATCTGAAGAAGTAGTTGCATTTCCCCAAACCAGGCAGCCTAGTTCTTGGAATAATCTTAAAAAATACTCCTTGTGTATTTTCCCTTCTGTGTTTCTGATCACATTGAGGCAACCAGCTAGTGTAACAGACCCGGTGTGGCTGTGCTAAGTGTGAGTGTGTGCATACCTCCAGCGCCAGCGAGGAAGTCTCATTCCCAAGTCCAAGGATTAACACGATCAGAGTTCAGAAAAGACTCAGCACTTGCTGTAGTCAGAAGTCAGAATTACATCCCCTAGTTGAGAGGGGAAATGTCCTTATTTAACGCAGGCTGTCTGCTGCCCGGGGTGCTGGGCAGTGGGTGGACGCCAGGCCCGGCCTGCTCTCGGGGCTGGGCGCAGAGGGTGCAGACCCCTCAGCTCAGCCGGGAATCTCCCTGCTGGGAAGTGGCCTGGGAGGGAGGCGAGCCCATGCCTGGCCTGCCCGCCCCTCATGTGGCTGCGGGAGTTTCCGGAACACTCCCTGATGACGGCGTCCAGACACATCGTTCTGAAGTTAGGCAGCCTCCGTTTCAGTGGATAACATTTCAGACGAGAAGGCTCACTCGGAAGTTGTCCGCTTTAATAGATGTGGACGTGAAGGCCAGCAGCAGTCAGCGGTGAGTCCAGTGCTCTCCAGCCAGAGCTGTTAGCTCCTTGGCCACTGTTTCTTCTTCCCAATGTTGTCTCATATTTTCTCATTATTTTAACGATTGGCTGATGGTGACCATCAGCTGTTATGATTATATAACATGTGTTTGTGATTTATGATTACATAAATGTGTTTGTGAAAACACATTTATCCATTCACTTACGTGTTTTTTCTTTTAACCTGTATATTATATACTTCATGAAATTAAAAGACACTTGCTCCTTGGAAGAAAAGCTATGACCAACCTAGACAGAGTATTAAAAAGCAGAGACATCACTTTGCTGACAAAGGTCTGTGTAGTCAAAGTTATGGTTTTTCTGTAGTCATGTACAGATGTGAAAGTTGGACTATAAAGAAAGCTGAGCGCCAAAGAATTGATGCTGTCACATTGTGGCACTGGAGAAGACTCTTGAGAGTCCCTTGGACTGTAAGGAGATCCAACCAGTCAGTCTAAAGTTAATCAACCCTGAATACTCATTGGAAGGACTGATGCTGAAACAGAAGCTCCAGTACTTGAGCACCTGATGCGAAGAGCTGACTCGTCTGATAAAACCCTGATGGTGGGAAAGACTGAGGGCAGGAGGAGAAGGGGACGACAGAGGATGAGATGGCTGGATGGCATCACCGACTCAATGGACATGGGTTTGGGTGGACTCCAGGAGTTGGTGATGGACAGGGAGGCCTGACGTGCTGCAGTCCATGGGGTCGCAGAGTCGGACACGACTGAGCAACTGAACAACAACTTTATAGTTGAACATAAATCATCTTTAAAACGTCACGATTTATGAAAGTTGACATCATACTTACCAGCATGGGTTCTCTCTGAGGGTATTCTGATGAGAGGATGCAAGTATATGAAGGCGGGGTGGCTGCTCTGTCCCTCGTTAAGGCACCAGGTGGTTCCTTCCTGTGTCGCTGGCACTGTCCTTGTGGGCAGCACATGATGGAGGCAGGTGCTACTGCATCCGCTTGGGAACTGCCTTCTCTAGGGTGGGCGTCCCCCCATATCAGACCCTAAGGTGTCAGCCTCTCCCAGCAGCCCCTCCTGTGGGGCCTTCTGCTCCTCACTGGCCCCCTTCCCGGGGAAGGGTCAGTTTGTGTGGAAAACAAGCGGCTTAACCCTTGCACGTTGGCTCAGACAGTGTGGGCAGCTGTGGGCACATCCTGTCACCCGTGGCTGTCCTCCTGGGCCAGCGTCTTCACTGCCAGATCCCAGCCGATGCCTCTTCAGTTAAGGTTCAGCCATGTTTACCAAACAGCCTGAGCTACGGTTCTGCTAAAGCCTTAGGAGATTGTTCTTTGGCTTTGATATTTAACATCTATTATAGTAAGCTTACTGAAATGTCTGCTTTTCCCTCATTTCCTGGAATGGTCGGAAGGGGTTTTCTCTCCTGGTTCCTTGCGGCTCTGCCCCGGCTTCCTTAGTGAAGGGGTTTTCTCTCCTGGTTCCTTGAGGCTCTGCCCCGGCTTCCTTAGTGAGGCCTTGTCCCCCTCCTGAAGGTGAGTCCTGGCCGCTCACAGGCCTCTTGGGTCACGTCTGCCCGCTGTGCCTCACGGAGACGCGCTCACTTGTGTCTCAGGTGCCCCTGGTGCACGGAGGCCGTGGTCTTAAATTTCCCCCTAGAAATGAAGTTAGATATTGTTCAATATACTGGTTCCTCAGTTTTAGATCCAAGCCCTCAGAAACACAGTGGCACTGGTGACATTTAAACCGGACACTGTCATTCTCAGTAGATGTCTCCACAGGCGGGGTGGTGGGCGGAGAGAGGCGGGCAGGCGGCAAGGAAGCCTCCTTCCTGCCTCTGCTTGGGCCTTCCCCGCGAGTCCAGCGAGGATGAGGATGTGACGGCTGGTGAGGCATCTCGGTGGCCTCGCCTCCGTTCTCTTCTCTGGTGGCGGCTGTCACAGCTGGGACTCCCTCGCTGTGACCTGGGATCACCTTCCTCCCGCACTCCCTGTGCGCCCCACTGGCCCCTGACCCCCGCTCACCCCCCGGGGTCGCGGATGTTTGTTCAGGGGGCGGGTGATGAAGCCGGGTGCTCCCGCACAGGGCCCCCCATGAAGCACCGCCCGCGGGGCCCCCCATGAAGCACCGTCCGCGGGGTCCCCCATGAAGCACCGCCCGCGGGGCCCCGACGCTGCCGCGGGCGCCTCGCCCGGCCCTGCGCTCACCCTCCATGGCGGAGTCGTCCTACTCCCCGCGGGGCGTCGCTGTCGCCGTGCCCTCGGGCCTGGCCAGCACCAGCTGCGCTGACCGCCCCTGTTTACCGAAGCGACAGTGGGGCAAACGCCGAGCGGAGGCGGGTGCTGCTGTCCTGCCCCACCGAGCGCGGGGGCCGGACCGGCGTGGCGGGCGCGCGGCGCCAGCGGGGCGGCCTCCTGGCCTGCGTGCCTCGCTCCAGCCGGGCCCGCCGCGCTCCTGACGGACGTGTGGCGAGAAGACAGAATGGAGCCCACAGGTGACTCGGACCTGCTGCGGCGCCCGCGCCCGTCCCTCTCTCGTGCGTGTCTGCAGACTCCCTGGCCTCCCGGCCGCACGCAGGACCAGGCGGGCTCAGGCGTGAGGAGCTGCTCTTTGGAGAAAGACTGGGAGCCCCTGAGTGTTAGACACAGAGCATCCGTCCCCAGGACAGGACGTCTCACTGGACGGTTTTGTAGAAACAGCAAGGGAGGTAACATCCTTCCAGGAGAAGAAAGATTTAGATGACAGTGAGAAACGTGTATTTCCACTTCGAAACTGTAAAGACAGCACTAAGTGGTCTTTAAGAAATTCAACCTATTCCCTTCCATTACTGTTTTAAGATTATTAGATGTTTTGATATTCAAGTTAGATGATTATTTAAGGAAGGGCCGTTTTTCCACAGCAGGCGTTTCACAGGACAGGAGCACACGTCTTTAAAACCCTTGGCTGGGAACTGAGTAGGTTCTTCCCGGGGAGCTCCCAGGGCAGGAAGGTCAAATTAGAAGTGTGAGTAAAATATTATCACATCAATTGAAGCATTAGGCTCATAAATTGATCGATAATTTTTCACGAACATGACAGGTCCTGGTTTCTTTTCCTGTCATTGAAGGAGGATGTGAGAGCAGAGATGAAAAGCCGTGTTTATTTTCGTGTCAGGTATTCGGTGATGAGTTAATTAAAGATTTTCGTCGCTGTGCTGACCCTGGTCTCCAGCTTTCAGGACCAGCCTCCACCCTCAGCCTCCCCGCAGCCCCCGCCCAGCTTCGCCGCCGGACACCCAGGGCCTTGGGTTTGCACAAGGTTCAGAGCAGGACAGATGTTTGCCGGTGTTCTGTAACGGCAGCCTGAGCTCACATAGTTGCTTATCTTCATTAATTCCTCTCGCCCGCCCCCACCCCCACCGCATGCACGGACCTTCATGTGAATCCCCCTCTCGCCCGCCCCCACCCCCACCGCGTGCACAGACCTTCACGTGAATCCAATTTAGCCTCAATGCACCTTATTCAGCAGCTTCAGGCTGCCCTTCCCGCCAGCTGTCCGGCTGCCCGGCGGCCTCAGGCTTCCCGATTTAGCTCTGGAAATGATTTCAGCATGGCAAAAACGTTTCTCCGGCCAATTTGGAAAACAGGGTTCAATTTGTGAGGAAGGCCCAAAATGGCAACTGAACTTGGCAGGGAGGTGGGGGAGGCGGGGCGAGGCCCTCGGGGGAGGGGGTGAGGAGGGGCCCCTCACCCCGGGGTGGCCCCCAGGAGCACCTCCTGGGCTGCGCCCCCTTTTCACCTGGAGGTGCGGGTGGAGTCAGGCTCGGGTGCGCCGCTGTCTCTGCTAGTCCCCCTCTGGCCTCGGGTCTAAGGGCGCCTCTGCGGTCACTGGGGGAAGTGGGTGGGGAGGCCCAGCAGGGCCACCGTCACCCGTGGTGTGCGGGTGACCGGGACCCGGGAGGTGCTGCAGCTGAGTGGGGACAGGTCTCAGCACAGCGGCGAGGCTGGAGCGAATGCCATGTGACACCCGGGCCTGAAAGAGTGACATGCTCATCACACACGGCCTTGCACCTAGGCCACCTGCTAAGTGTGGCTCTGCCTGTTAGGTCCAAAATTACTTGCAAGTAATTCATATAGGGTGCAAAAGGTTGCTTAAAAGTGGATTTATTGTGGGCTTTGGTGAAGGTTGTGCTATTGAGATGCATGCAGGCAGGTTCTAGGTTCCGAAGGCGGACTGACGTCAGAGGCTGGTGGGTAGGGACTGAATGTGGGTCGTTGCTTCTCTCTTTGTACCCTCAGTCTCTCCCAGGAGAGAAGAAGTGTGTCTGGTTGCTTCTCTCTTTGTACCTAACCCTCAGTCTCTCCCAGGAGAGAAGAAGTGTGTCTGGTTGCTTCTCTCTTTGTACCTAACCCTCAGTCTCTCCCAGGAGAGAAGAAGTGTGTCTGGTTGCTTTTCTCTTTGTACCTAACCCTCAGTCTCTCCCAGGAGAGAAGAAGTGTGTCTGAATGTGTGTGGCTCATGTGTCGCTGCTGCTGAGGCTCCACCCCGTTGCTTCTGTCCCCCGGAATCTGTCATATCAAATAGGCGAGCTTATCACTCATAGCTTTTCCTGCAGCAGACACTGGATTTGCAATAATTTCAAAAGCCTGGTATCTTCAGAGGGCTTCCCTGCTGGCTCATCAGTAAAGAATCCATCTGCTAGTGCAGGAGATTCTGGTTCAATCCCTGGGCATGGCAGCCCACTCCAGCATTATTGCCTGGAGAATTCCATGGACAGAGGAGCCTGGCGGGCTAAGGTCCATGAAGTTTCAAAGAGTCAGACATGACTGAGCAACTCAACACCAACACCACCTTCAGAGGTTGCCGTTGCCCTTCGCGAGCTGTGTACTCAGCCGTATCGTTTATCAGTAACCACTGCTGCTGGTGGTCAATTGACTCCATGGAGCTCTCTGGTTTCAGAGGCCACTTCAGCATCTGGAAGAGATACTGATGATGTCATGTGACCTCTGACACCTGTCCCGTCTCCCAGGGTCAGGCTCCGCCTCTCTGCTATCCTTGCTCAAAGGTGCTCAGCCTTCTGGCTGCAGGAGGATGCCTGGGAAGTTTGTTTAAAGCACAGACGTGGGTCCCCTGTCCCCCTGGTTTCTCACACAGCAGGTCTGGGTGGGCCCCAAGAATGCACATTTCTAACGTTGCCCAGGTGATCCTGCGCTGGGCCAGCCACTCACCCACATCCTGACTCAGCAGCAACAAAGTGGGGACCGAGCTGTAAAAGGCAGCAGCTCTGGATTTCTAGTGAAAAGCATGATGACTGTGGTTATTGCTGTACCGTGTACCTGAAATTTGCAGAGAGGGCAGGCCTTCCGTGCTCTCACAGTGAAAGGAAGGAAAAGAGAAGGCGGCTGCAGGTGATGTTGGTCATTGCAGTGTGTGCGCACAACAGCCTGCCGAGCGGGCACCGCGCTTATATGGAGACCCTGCCAGCTGTGCCTCAGTGAAGCAGCGGAAAATGAGCCTGTGGAGCCAGAGTAGAAGCTCAATGTTTATCGTGAGTTCACCGTTTCTTTAAAATAGTCATAAGTTTTCTATCATCCAGGACTACCCCAGGATGTTTCCAGATTAGCTTCATCTTTTCTGGAAGTTGAGGGACAAGCCAAGGATGGCGGGACACCCCTCTCTGCTCTGCGCCACACGTTAGAGGTCTCGCTTTGACCTTCAGAGGGGTGGTGCTTGGACTTGGAGGTCAGGCAGCCTGGGTAGAGGTGACTTTCTGCCAGGGTGGAGAGCATTCATTTTGGGTTGGTGTTGCTGAAGGGACTGGAGGGAAGGATGGGTGAAAAGGACTTGGAGAACTGCCACAAAAACCTCCCCAAGGATGCGGCCCCTGCTCCAAAGTGGCAGTAACGCTGCCCACTGGCAACGATTCTTATAGGATCATCTTAAATGTATTGTTGGACATACAGCTGCTGGATAATTGGCAAAGAATAAAGCCCCAGAAGAGACTGTCGCCCATTCCGATTCAGGCCAAGCCCCTCCCTCTCTGACTCCGTTTGCTCATCTGTGGCATGGGCGCAACAGAGATGTTAATCTCCTGCCACTGTCGTGATGGATGAACGAGAACGTGTGTGTCTGCACAGAGCCCGGCACATCGGAGAGGCTCAATGTTAAAGTGGCAACAGCGGCCCAGAGTGAAAGTCTTCAGAACAAACAGAAGAAAAGAGTCGTTTTCTGCAGTTGTCAGTGAGAGCTCAGCAATAAGAAGGACCTCTGCTGGTTTAATCATTTATGCAAATTACAGATCTGATCTCTTATGACCAAACAGTGCTACTCCCTTCAATCGTCTTCACCCCCAGCCCCTGGTGTAGATGAATGTAACGAGATACATGTTGGTTTTGTTCTTGGTTTTTGAAAAGTATAATTAATTGAAACGAGGCAGATAAAACACGGTGTTGGGTGGCCCCCGCTCGCTGCACTGCAGAGCTCTGGGGTCAGAGGGTCCTCTCCCTCCCAGGCCACACTCACGTGCATCCTCATCCTGGAGACTGATAACCAAGAAGCTGCCGGGGCTGCAGGCGCGGCAGGCGCGGCGTCCCGGTAACGGGGAGCCTACTCGCATCTGCACAGCAGGGCCGGGAATCGCGTCTTTTGATTTATCACAAAATAAAGTCTCTGCCATTTCTGGTCGATATCCTTTTCCCATTGATATTTTAGGGCTTGTTACAGTAAAATTCCAGCAGAATTACACAACCGAGAAAGAATGATCCAGCAGGTCCTGAAAGTGTACACCCTAATGGATTTCTGATGGAGACTGAACTTGATGGCAATATGTTAAGTTCTTGAAGTTGGAAATTTGTGTTATATTTTTAGGGGACATTCTTGGCATTGCTTTTCCCATTTGGGAGGAGGCAAGGAGAAACATCATGACTTTTCTTCTGTTCTCAGACAGACGACCAAGCAGGGGGTTTTTTCGTATGTTTCAGACACGCTCACTTTGCAGAGCCTGCTGTGAGTCCTGGCTTAGTTGCTGGGATTCTGCATTTGCGGCAGTTCTGCGGACAGCAGCCCCCAAGGCGGCCAGAGGACCACGGGCCCTGATTTGTCAGTGTGGCCAGGGAGTTCAGGAGGCTCTGTTTTGGGGTGTAGAACACAAGGAAAGGGCACAGCTGGCCTCTGCGTGAGGCCACACTGTGCTGCACCCCAGGCTGGCCCGAGGACTGGTTTAATTCAGCCTCCAGACCCAAGGGCCGTGTCCTGTGAGGATGGCAGGTGGGCGGTAATGCAGGAGGCGGGAAGGATGGGAACCCTGGAGGGAAGCAGACGGCCTGTGGAGACAGACTGAGTCTGACCTTCGCTACCTGGGACGCCTTAGCGGTGTCTCCTTGTCCCTTTGCGTGATGATCTTTATAAACCAAAACTCCAGCGCGTTTTCAGCACCGAGAGGTCACTGCCCTGTCCCTGTGCCTTTATACTCCCCAGCTAGCGTCAGCTCAGATGTATTCCCCTGTGTCTCCTGCTCCTCCTTGCTCTGAGAAAGTGACGTGAAGTTCGGATTAAACACTTGACTTCTTTGCCTGGATCTGCAGACACATTAGTTTGATATATGACGACGATAAACAAGCAGAGAGAGGACGCGTGGGAGATCCGCTTATTCTGAGATAGCTTTTCTGTTTCAGCTTCGAAATGAGAAATAATTATGTTTATCTCTGCAGCATGGAGATAACGAGGCTGTAAATTAATTTCCATGCAGGCTCTTCTAGTAAATTACAGTTTCACTCTTTTCCAGAATCAGAAGTCTAATAGGATGTTTCTGGGTCAAGTGCTCTGAGCCTCCTGCCCCTGTTTCTTTATAACAAGGGTGTTATCCCCTTCAATTCATAAATTATTTGAAACATCCTTTTAACTTCTTGGAAGAGAGGTGCCAGAGTGCTTAAATATTTCCTGTTTTATCCTAGTTCTATATTCCTTATTTCAGCGTGGTTTCCTCCTATAATTAAATCAGCATTTCAAAATTTAACGTGGAGTAGGGAGCTTACAGATAAATAATGGAACTCTGTGGCTCAAAGAGATAAATCTTGGGGCCCTGCCAGTAGGTAAATAACGAACTTGTACTCAAGCCACTTAGGCGCGATCAGCTGCGAGATCAGGGCACTGGGGCTTAATGCACTTTTTAATGAGTAAATCATGGCTAACTGGTGCTCTCATAATTTAACTCCCTTTTTAATATACTGCCCGTGAGTTATGCCCCTAAAAAGCAAGTGCGGTGCCCCAAGGGCCAGAGGGGACTGGGAACGTTTACAGACGAGCGTGACGCCCATGTGAACCAATGGATGATTTGAATTCCACTGCCTCACTTATCGCTTCGTGGCTGCAGGCTCCGGTGGCGAGCCTGAGGACTGCGTTACGTTAGCCTCAGAAATAAACGCTAATATCTGCAGTGTTTTCACATTCCCCACCATATTTGGTGAATTGTGCTCGCTGAGCCCCCAGAGGGCTGCCAAGAGTCTGGCTAGCAAAAACTGCCACTTTACTGAAGACATACTGACCACTGGTCCTGTTTGCTGGCTTTCTGCAGTGGAACCTGCATCCTTTCTTCCCTAGGACTCAGGGGTTTGTGCTTTTTATTAAAATGATGATTTGAGTTGTATGTAAATCACCCTCCTAGATCTCATTTTCCTTCATTGGCAGAGTTTTGATCTCTGAATAATAATGGAAGTCCTTGAATGTATGAGTTTAATGAATGGTTGTATTGATCTGTTTTTCGCAGGGATGTTTAGTTGGGCACTTAGGACCTGTGGGTAAAAGCGTATATACATGGGTCGAAGGACAGTGACAAACTCAGGCCCCCATGTGGAGGTCAGCCGTGCCCTTTTCCTTACACTGAGGCTCTTACTCTAATCATAGCTCCATTATATCAGAGTCTTGGCCAGCGGGAAATTACATGCTAAATATTGCTTAGGTGACTGCTTCACCCATCAAGTCTAAAGGAACCAAAAGTAAAACTATGTAATGCACTTTGTAATGATTAACGAACACTTAGATTTGATTACAAACATACGTAACAATGTGTTGTCTGTATTCTTACAATAAGGAAACATAAAGCAGATCTTCCTTTCTGATATATTTTGTATTTAATTTGTTGTTGTTCAGTCGCTCAGTCGTGTCCAACTCTGCGGGCCCCATGGACTGCAGCACACCAGCCTCCCTGTCCCTCACCAACTCCCGGAGCTTGCTCAAACTCATGTCCACTGAGTCGGTGATGCCACCTAACTATCTCGTCCTCAGTCGTCCCCTTCTCCTGCCTTCAGTTTTTCCCAGCATCAGGGTCTTTCCCAGTGAGTCAGCTCTTTGAATGAAGTGGACAAAGTATTGGCACTTCAGCTTCAGCATCAGTGAATATTCAGGATTGATTTCCTTTAGGATGGACTGGTTGGATCTCCTTGCAGTCCAAGGGACTCTCAAGAGTCTTCTCCAACACCACAGTTCAAAAGCGTCAATTCTGCAGCGCTCAGCCTTCTTTATAGTCCAACTCTCACATCCATACATAACCACTGGAAAAACCATGGCCTTGACTAGACGGACCTTTGATGGCAAAGTAATGTCTCTGCTTTATAATATGCTGTCTAGATTGGTCAGAGCTGTTCTTAGAAGGAGCAAGCGTCTTCTAATTTCATGGCTGCAGTCACCATCTGCAGTGATTTTGGAGCCCAAGAAAATGAAGTCTCTCAATGTTTCCACTGTTTCCCCATCCATTTGCCATGAAGTGATGGGACCGTGGTGGTACCATTCGCCATGAAGTGATGATGCCTTGATCTTCGTTTTCTGATTGTTGAGCTTTAAGCCAGTTTTTTCACTCTCCTTTTTCACCTTCATCAAGAGGCTCTGCATTTTCTCTTCCCTTGCTGCCATAAGGATAGTATCATCTGCATCTCTGAGGTAATTGATATTTAACATTGAAATTTAAATGTTAATATTTTATTGGTGAAGCTTTTAAGTCACTTGGCTTAGTATCCAGGGTAATGAGTAGGTGTTCAGTTGTGGAAGGAAAGGTAGCTAGTACCAGGGGTGCTGATGTTAGACTCACATCTGCTCTTTAAGCTGTGTCTCTGTGAGAGTCACGTACAGAGGTGTTCTTGGTAATACAGAGTTTTAGAATGGAATGATGGCGTATCTGAGGGCTCCTTCAGATTTCAGAATCTATTCTGTAATACACGTGGTAAGATGTTTTCTAGAATAGTCTGTAACATATTTCCTTTGTGTTTCATTTTCATGCCTGACTTTTAGAATCCATTGATCTGTATATAAAAAGTAGGTCAACGGACAGTTGATTAATTCTATAAAATTATTTTTAAGGCAGGAGGCCTAACATCTGTGTGCATTTTGAATGCCACACGTGAGGCCCTTAGCTCCTGGCAGAGGTGTGTGCTGTTTGCTGAGCTGCTCTGACCAGGATACAGGACATGCCTGTTTTCCTCCAATCCTGAACCGATACGCGGACTTGGCTCAGTAACTGTTCCCCAGGTGGAAAAACTGGAGCTCAGCCTGAGGTGTGTACCTGGAGAAATGGGACTTCTGAACGGGATGGCCAGCACGCTCTTCTGTTTTGTCCTGTGGTCACGTCCTTGTGAATCCACACATGGACGTCATCGTGCAGTGAGTTCAAGAGCTGGGGGCTCGGAAGGCCCCACCTGTAGCCGTGCTAGTGCTCAGAACAGTCAGCAACAGGCGTTGTCAGGAGTCTCGTGGTCACTGACTTTCTATGACTCTGGGTCATGTGCTGGATGTTGCTAATGGTGTTAGGATTAATTTTAAAGTTTTTCCCCTCCTGAGTCTACATGTGGAGTTTCTTCATTATTTCTCTCTTCTAAGTGGTCCTAAAAGTTGTGATCATTCTAAGTGCAAAATAGGGAATTTGGGGTCAACTTGTCCTCCTACCCTAGGAGCACTTGAAATCACAGGCTGGCTTATCTCCTTCCAGCCTGGTGTGTGTGTGTGGGGTGTGTATGTGTGTGTGGGGTGTGTATGTGTATGTGTGCTGTGTGTGTGGGTGTGTGTGTATGTGGGGTGTGTGTATGGGTGTGTGTGTGTGTGCTGTGTGTATGGGTGTGTGTGTGTGTGTGCTGTGTGTGTGTGGGTGTGGGTGTGTGGTGTGTGTGTTTGTGTGTGGGGTGTGTGTGTGTGGTGTGTGTATGGGTGTGTGTGTGTGTATGGGTGTGTGGTGTGTGTGGGGTGTGTGTGTGTGTGAGTGGTGTGTGTGTGTGTGTGGTGTGTGTATGGGTGTGTGTGTGTGTGTATGGGTGTGTGGGGTGTGTGTGTGCTGTGTGTGTGTGTGTGGGGTGTGTGTGTATGGGTGTGTGGTGTGTGTGTGTGTGTGTGGTGTGTGTGTGTGGTGTGTGTGTGTGTGGTGTGTATGGGTGTGTGTGGGTGTGGTGTGTGTGTGGTGTGTGTATGGGTGTGTGTGGTGTGTGTGTGTGTGTGGTGTGTGTGTGTGGTGTGTGTGTGTGTGTGGTGTGTGTGTGTGTGTGGTGTGTATGGGTGTGTGTGGGTGTGGTGTGTGTGTGGTGTGTGTATGGGTGTGTGTGGTGTGTGTGTGTGTGGGGTGTGTGTGTGTGTATGGGTGTGTGTGTGTGGTGTGTGTGTGTGGTGTGTGTGGTGCGTGTGGTGTGTGTGTGTACGCACGCACGCACGCACACACAGTTGTGCTCACACGCACATACATACTTACATATGCTCAAGTAAATGGTGATTTAACTACAACCATTATTTCTATTTCTAAGTAATATTTATTTTCACTAGAAAAACCGATTAGGGAGCCTCACAGAAAGCCCTGGGCTTCAGTTTTTCTCTGCCTCCTGTTCTGAGGGACCAAGGGCTGCAGAGAGTTGTCCCCCCAACTGCCTGGTAAAATGTCTAATTTAGCAGCTAAACTGGGCATCTCGGTTTGGAAATGCTGCAGCACGGTTGTAAGCCTGTGCCTTCCTTGGTCGATTTAGAAGGAAGTTCTAACAATAAGACAGTGAGCGCACATAAACCTCCTTATATGTGCGTTGGAAAAGAATCCCTTCGACAGTCTTTAGTGGACAGAGGTTCCTTGACATCGGGCCTCACCTGGGAGGAGACGTTGAGTCTCTGTGGCCGCACGGACTGGACTCCCTGCTCCCGGCGCTTTTTCCAATCTTCCCACATTTGACCCGGCTCCTCTGAGGGCGGTGGGCACACAGGGCTGGAGGGACGTCTCCTCTTCCTCCCGCTGTGCGTCCTGCGGGAGAGCAGAGGCCCTCCACTGCCAGAGTAGCCGGAGCCCGCTTATTTCCAGTGGACTCAGGGGGATTCCTGGGCTGAGAGCTGGAGCAGCCAGTCCTGCGGCAACCCTGAGATGAGAGATGGACGGTTTGGTGAAAAGCAGAGTGGACGTTTGGGGACACACAAATCTGTCTCATGTACGCGGCTCTTGTTTCAATCATGTCTTTGCCGTGTTAGGACTGTGCTCTTTCTTCAGATCTTCTGCTTGTGACTTGACTGATGCTGCCCTGATGAGGCTGCCTGGCAGAGCTCGACGATGGTGTGTTCAGGAATTTATTCAGACTCACTGTCCTTGAACCTGTACTCAGCCTTCTCTTTTCCTAGAAAGTAAAGTATCAACTTCTAATCTCAGTTATTTGTTTTTTCTTTTTAATGGCTTAATGGTCTTTTTTTAATTTGGTCTGATGTTCGAGGCCTGACGCCCGAGCCCCGGACGCGGCTGCGGCGGGTCCAGCGCCGTCTCCCTGCTGCTCTCCCTTTGTCTTGCCTTCTCGTCCGTCTCTTCCGTGTCCTGGACGTGTGGCCAGGTGGATCCCTTGTGTCACTGGTTCCACTGCTGCAGGAAAAGCCTGCTTTTCCAGCTTCTTTGGTCACTTTCTCTGTGCCTCTTTTTCATCCTGCCTGTTTTTGTTTATCTAATCGATGGATGTCTTCTTTATAAAAATATTCTTTCCTAAAATGTCTTATTTTCCCCCCTAGAGTTTATACCTCAGCATTATTTTAACTTTGGTTCATCTAAAAGTTACACAGTTAACAAGATGTTCTTTTATTTCTTTATCCTTGATTTCTTCTCTCATATCTCATCAGCACGCGTCCTCATTTCTAGTTTGATTTTTCTACTAGTGCCGAGTACTGTCATGGGGGTGTGAGTTTTCCTGCTGATGTCACTGTCACCAGAAGACAGGCAGAGCCCTCGTGGTGCGTGGGCGGCGGTTGAGATCTCCGGTGGATGAAGGGCATCGTTCCCAAGCTATCTTTGTTTCTGATAATTGTCTAACCAGTAACATACTCACGGGATTTGTTTGGAATTGGGGAAACTCTGAACCAGCTGTATTGCTTCTACCTTTGTGCTGAGAGATGCTGTAAGCGCGCACTTTCTGATCACCCTGACGCCTCTAGCAGCTGTTTGCATGTTAACTGAACGGCTTGGGTCCAAACAGCACGTTTCTAGTTACAAGCATGGGTGCTCAGTCGTGTCTGACTCTTTGTGACCCCATGACTGCAGGCCACTAGGCTCCTCTGTCCATGGGATTTTCCAGGCAAGAATACTGGAGTGGGTTGCCATTTCCTTCTCCAGGGATTGAACCTGTGTTTCGGACGTCTCCTGCATTGGCAAGTGGGTTATTTAACCCTGCACCACCATTTACAGTTACAGTACTGGGCAAAACCGGGGCAGAAAGACACACGTCAGCCCACTAATGCTCTGCAGGCTTTCCTGTAACGGTGGAGTCCTTGTGTGAGTCTCCTTCCCCCCTTCTCATTGTCTTGCCCTGACTTCTGCCCCCGTAACCAGCTCCACTCAGAACACATGACGTCCCTCTCTGGTGTTCACACACCAGCAGATCGCACACCGGTTACCTGCGGGAGAGTAAAACCAATCCAGGGTCTCCTCCTGCTCGCCAGAGCTCTGCGCATCCCTGGTGTGGAATGATGGCCTGTGTTCCTTAAGCAAGATGAGCAGCCCCCCGCCCCCCGAGCCCATCCGTCCAGACCCTCGGCCTTGTCGCCTGGAGGGCCGTGCTGCCCAGGCTACGGGGCCAGCCGTCCTCGGGGACCCTCTCCGTTCTCCTTGCTGTGCCCAGATCAGAGCTCACTGCCTGAAGGCAGCTCCTAAGAGATGTCCTAGGAACACAGTGCATTTCCAGACCGACCCTTGGAGGCCCTGCGTCATGTTTGTGACCTGACAGTTAGTGGATCACCTGTCAGGACGTTTACCTTCAAGTCCTAGGTTTTCTGCTGCTGAAACGCAGAGGAGTAAAGAAGAAAGTCTGTCGTGAAAGAGAACTTGTCTGTTATCATCTCAGTGTAAAAACTGGGGTAATGTGCTGAGAAATAAGGATACATCTCTCTTTTCAAGGAATAGTCTTTTATTTAGCATAAAGGTGCCTATGGGACCCTAATCCCACGGTCACCTGGGGTTGACTCACCGCCGGCTGGCTTCCTGAGCAAGTCAACAGCGCAGTGTCCCGGGCCGCGTCTCAGATTTCCGAGGGCTCCTATGGTTCTGCCTCCACCTTGGCAGACTCTGAGATGGTTCCTCTTGCAGCCAAGTTGTCCTTCTCACCTGAACCTAAATATATTTTGTGACCCCATGGACTGTAGCCTGCCAGGCTAAATATATTTTAGAAGTGTTATTTTTAAAATGTATTTTGTGCCCACTATCTATTTAAATAGAAAATCACCAGTTAATTACTGTCTTTGCCATGCTTATAACTGCATTTTAGAAATAATCTTTGAATTCTTTTGTCCCCTTCTTTCTATAATAACTTACTTAGGGAGCATTTACTGAGTACCCAGCATCTGTTGCGCTGTATGTGTTTTGCAGTAGGATTGACTATGTGGTGAATACGACCCAGCCTTTGACCTCAGGGAACCCCGCACCCCATCCAGAGCCACACGGTCCTGGAAATGGGTCCTGGTAATGGGTCCTGGTACCTGGCGGTGGGTGTGGCGGGGGTTCTAGGCCCAGGAAGGAATGTGGAGAGAAGTGAGGGCCGCTCCCAGCCCCGCTCCCTGCATTCGCTCTGGAGTTCGTTTCTATCGGGGAAAAGCCACCCCTTTATTAGAGTCTTCTGAACTTTATTTTTAAGTGCTGTTTTTGCAAATATCTAATTGCTGACCTTGCTCTCCACTGGATTCCCAGAGAGCACACTGGGTTCACTGGCACTTCAGTTCCCTGTTCCGGGACTAGATAGATAAAACCTGTCCCAGCAGCCGCATGCACATCAGTGGGTATTTCTCACCCCACACATGTCACACTTCTGTGAAAGGGCCACGGAAGCACCATGGGGCTGGGCATCTCAGTCTAGCGGATGCGCTGACTCGCTGGTGACGCCATGTCCCCCCGGGGTTGTAACAGCGGAAGCCTGTCCCCGAGGAGCTAAGTAACGGGATTGGTCTGCATCACTGACTGGAGGGCTTCAGGGGGAGATGGGAGGCTGTCCCGTCACAGCTGAACCAGGTGAGCTGGAGAACGTCGACAGGTGTGCCTGACCTCTGAACCCTGGTGTTTGCCTTAGAGAGCATTTCCCTCTTGATCTTGGAAGCTGTATGAATTTACTCTGCAGGGGAAACCTCCCCCAGCCCGCCTTCTGGGCGCACGCGATGAGGGTGTGTGGACCGGGGGACTGAGGGAGCGTCAGTGCGCCTGCCAGGCTGGCCTTTGCGTCTCTCCCGGGGCCGGCGGCAGCTGCCTTGGCCGTGTCCCGACTGCTTTATGAGGGTGTCGCAGGTCTGCAGAGGACACAGCCGCTGGTGAGGCCACAGGCCTTCCACACCCTGCCTTGAAGCCCCTTCACTTTCCAGTCCATGGTTCTGCTGACCACCTGGGAATCCTCTGCAAATTGAGACCAATCCTGTGTGGTCTGACTTGAGACGTCAGAAACGTCCTGTGACCACAGGGCTTGGAGGTGACAGTTCCAGCAGTGCAGCCTCACCGAGGTGACCCCTCAGGATTGTGTCCGTCATCCCACAAGACCTCCTCTTGTCCCCAGAAGCACCAGGGCTTGGACACTGAGCTGCGGCCAGCAGTGGGTTTACTCGGGCAGTGTAGCCTTGGCTGGGCCCCAAGGTAGATTTTCCTGCAAGGCCACTCCTCCTGGCTTGCCCGCCACCAGAGAGGTAAAGATGACCAGAGAACTCTGTCCATAGGGAATCAACCATCTTATCTTTCTCTCTAAACCAGGGCGGAAGGGAAGACTTACTTCACGGTATGTCCCAGGTAAGTGGTCACTGAAGAGACAACAGAAGTGTCGTGTCGATGCCGCTCACTTCTTGTCGGTTTTCAGGAAGCATCACCGTGTCTCATCAGCGTTCCTGATGGCCCAGGGTCGTGCGACTGCCCCCTCTGAGGTGGGATGCAGTCACGTCCCAGAAGCTCAGAAACTGTCCGAAAGCCCCTGTGAACCCAGGTCTCTGCTCCGGCCCCGCCGCTTCTCCAACCTCGCCCACAGCCTCCCCACAGCCTGGCGGAGCTGTGTCTCTCACAAGCTTCCCGTTTGCTTTCAGTCTGTTCGTCACATCACGCGTGCTCTTCAATGAGGATGCAGCCGGAGGCGGCGTTAGACCATTTGCTTGCATGTTTTAGAACATGAGATGAGCAATCTTCCTTCTTCTGGGCAATTTTTACTTTGTTGAGTTTACTTTGGCATCATATTTGGCAAATAGAAGTTGTGAGTATATTTGGCAATACTTCAAGACAAAAAAGCTCTGTGAGGACTTCAAGATTCCATAGCAAATCTCCTGAGATGTCTCACCTACCTGAGTAACCGCGGTTTTCACTGGTTTGGAGACGGCAGTGGAGTGCCGTGGGTCTTGTTTTGTGTGCGTGTGTGTGAAATGACGGCAGTGTCGCTATAGTCTCTCTTGTCACACAGACGTTCTTTCTAAAGTCTTTTCAATCCTAATAGAGATTGTGTTGGCACAAGCTCTTCTAGTCTCTGTGTGTGTTATGTGTATATGTAGTTATGTAACTGTTAAATAGAAAAGAAAGATGCAAAATAAATTTGCTTAATAAAAGGTATTCAGATATTGTCTATAAAATTTGAATCATGAGCATCAAAACTGATGTTCCTTTACATTTGTTCAAATTCATTCATTTGAAAGAGTTTTCTTTTGGAGTGGAACATTTTTGGATATTTTTACAGTATTTTACAGTTTTGTATTCTTTTTATTTTGAATTATATGTGCCCAAAAATAGGTAACCTCAAATATGAGGCCATCCCATAGTTTCCACAGGGAAGAAACAGAAAATACGCTAAGCCAACCGAAAATTTAAACCTTTAGGAATGTGGACAGAACGGTTAAGTGACTATAAATATTTAATTGGCTAAATTAAGTACGTCTTCATATTTTAAATAACATTAGGATGTTTAGATGTTTAGGAGCTGGCGATGGACAGGGAAGCCTGGCGTGCTGTGTCCGCGGGGTCGCACAGATTCGGACATGACTGAGCAACCGAACTGAGGATGTTTAGAGATATTGGAGTCTTTTCTTCTTGCATTTTGTAGACTATTTTATCCAATCCCCTCAAATGCGTCTTTGGCATCTTTTGACCAGCCGTTTCCCCAGAGCCCCTCCTCCACTGCTGGCCCCGTGTCGGGGCGCCCGTCCGAGGCCTCGGGGCCTGGCAGGGACGAGCCGCCTCCTCCGTTGCAAGGACGGGCCGTGTGCTGCTCGGCCCGGACATCCTGCTTTGTGGAGGATTCCAGTGCCTTCGGTGCCGTCAGACGCTTCGGTGCTGAGACCGTGCTCACGGTGATTATAGCCCCTCTGGTGCCTCGTCTTTAAACAGACTCTTTCACGTGGCCCCTTGAGTCATGGAAACTAGGGTTGATTGATGCTATTTCAAGTGAATGTCTTCCCACTCGCCCTGCCACCCCCCAGCGTGGTGCTTAGTTGTTTGAAATGGTATAATTGAGAGGCCACCCAGGGTCCCCGGGACTCCATCAGGACTTGGACAGAAGGTGCACTGGGGGAGGCGTTGTCCCCACACGGCGGAAGACGCGTCCGTGTCTCTGTATCAAAGTGCACGTTTCTTCTGTGAGATTTTCTGTGTAAACAAAGTCTCAAACTTGAAACTGCATCAGGCCAAAGTGGAAATCTGGAGTCGGGAACAGTGGGACTGCTGTCCCCAGGGGTCCCCCACCCCCGGGTCACCACCTCCCATGAGCCACGCTGCAGCTCAGCTCTGAGTTGGCCTGGCCCCAGGGGCCCGGAGCACAGCTGGTGGGGGTTTCCTGCAGGAGGCGGGGTGCGGGGGGGGCTCCTGGGTGCTGCCTCCCCACCCCCAGCAGCGAAGGGGGTGTGTTTGCTGCTCTCACCAGCTCCCCCATCCACCCAGCCGGCCTCACCGAGTCCCCTGGACCCCTGGTGAGGAGCTGGCATGGCTGCCACTGAAAGCCAGAGTCCTGGGCCCAGGATCTGCTCCCAGGCTGCCTGTCTGGGGCCTGGTCTCCCTATCCCTCTGCCCAGGGCCAGCGGATGCCCATCTCCAGGGACACAGGGGCCCTGCTGTCCGTGTCCTGCAGGAGGTGGTGGCCCAGACTCCCTCCCCCTGCACAGGGGAGCCTCGTGCTCAACACCTCGGGGTGGGCGGGGTGAAGGCGCTACAGGGGAGCCCAGGACCGGGGTGTGGACCCCACCGAGCGACCGCCTCCAAAGGACAAGTGCAGGGAGGAGGGTGGAGTGCAGGCTGATGCTGCTCACTCTTGGGTGACGATTCTGAGGGCCCCCAGGCCCCCCAGAACACCTCCAGCCCCTCCCTGCCTGGAGGAGGGGCTCTCGCTGTCCCTCTGCCTCTGAAGGCCTGGGACACAGCCGCCTCCTGGGCCGCCCCGGCTGTGAGCTCGCTCTCTCCTCACCTGTAAATGAGGTTGCTGAGCCCCAGAGCAGCGTGGGGTGTCAGTGGATTCCAGGCCCCCGAGTCTGCAGCCCCAGCGGGGAAACAGTCCACAGCTGGGGGCGGGGCGCGGCGGGGCGGGGGTAACCCGGTCGGCGGCCAGCTCTGGGCTGCCATGTGTGCTGTGTAATGCTTGTCATCTCCAGTGAGTCATTAAAAGGTTCCCCTTAATGGGGCTTTGAAGTGCAGGGCAGCTTGAGCGCATCCATAAATTCCACAAACAGCCCTCTGACTGCGCCAGCTAATTGCTTGCTCTTTGACTTATTAGGATCAACTGAGTTAAATAATTTGTCACATGTGTGGCTCGTAATAAATAATGTGACCGGCCAGTTTGTGGGCTGCCTGGGTGATATATTGCACCCCTTTTGGGTGTTGTCACACGTAGCCGGCAAATGGGGCTCTTTTATCCCCAGGACCATCTTTTCCTGCAAAAAGAGTAGGTCCTGACGGCGCAACTGGGGGAAGAATTCTGAAGAGTCCAGTTACAGATGAACGCGTTTGCTTCTGCTTCAGCCTTTCCACGAGGCATTAATCATTGTTTTTCTCAGTTATTAGGCATCCGTATCCCACGCCATGCAGTTCATAGGCTGAGCTGTTGTTGGTGGGCCCAGTGGCTACAGTTAAACTGGGGAGGAGGCCGTCCTGCTCGCAGCCCCAGGCCTCCCATGTCCCCTCTTGCTGCACGCGGGCCCCACTGCCGCTGCAGGCATGGAGCTCCGTCCGTGGGGAACAACGGGGGACCACGCGGGGAGGAGACAGGAATGGCCAGGGGGGGATCGTCTGTGAGAGGGGAGAGCAGGTCCAGTGTGGACGGACCCGCCTGGTGTGCCCTTGGGGCTAGTCCTTCACTCGCCCAGGAAGTCACCCGGGACTGAGTCCTTTCGCACGCCACCGGAAGCGTGATGCCCCAGCAGCTCTGGGCCACCTGGCTCTCAGCTCGATATCGGGTATTTGTTCATATTCGGGGGGAAAGGGGGGCGGAGGGCAAATTTCTTGCCGTGCTGCTAATCTTAGTCGTGACTGTGTTCTTGCGGAAAGTGTTGTGTGACTAATGAGAAAAGAATTGAGCTTATTTGTAACTATTTTTTAAAAATCTTTGCAAGAGCGAGTCATGGTTGACTCTGCCAGTTGCTAGCAATGGCCACCTAATGCCGTGTTTAGGGTGGAACAGATGCCTCCGAAGTGAAGGTAGTTATGATTCTCTTTGGTAGATGAGTCTTTTCACAGTTTCACAAACTATTTCTGCAGCAGAACAGAACAGGAAAAGTCCAGCTCACAGGGGCTTCCGTTCAGCTTTTTCAGTTCATGGACTACCGTTTATAATTTATTTATTTGTCTGTGCTCCCCAAAGCACTCAATTGAAATAATAACTGCTTTAACTAACACATTTATGGCAATTTTAAAAATTAAAATACCTCCTTCTCTGTGTGTGCTCCTTCAGAATTAATGTTCTTGAGCCGTTTTCTCTAATGACCTATTCTTTCTCCTTCTTTGAATGTGTTTACTTAGGGTTTTAATATATCTCTATGCTTGCACATTATCACTGAGACAACAGGCAATAAAAATGCCAGAATGTCTCAAACAGTGAGGCCAAGAAGTCAGAAGCGGGCCGCAGCTGGGGGAGGCCCCGCACCGCCCCCGTCAGCGCCCGGCACTCAGGCCTCTGGCCCGGGCGCTCAGAGCACAGTTAGATAACGAGCTGAGTGTGGGGTGGGTGAGGGTGCATGTGCCCCGCCTGGGGGGCCCGAGGAGGAGGCCCCGCGTCTGGTGTGTGCTGTCCCCGGGGCAGTGGGCCTCCTCTGCCGGCACCGGCCAGTCGGCTCCTCTGCAGCAGGTGGCTCTCGGCTCTGGCCCGTCGAGTGTGTTGGCAGCAATCAGTGGCTTGGTCCAGTTCGTCACGTCTGCTTCTGTGCAAGGTGATATCAAGCGAAATAGAGCTGTTCACCTGGCTTCACTGAGCTCATAGTGTTCTGAACACTCTTGCCCAGTGACTCTTTAAACTTTGTGGGTGTGTCTCGGGTGTGACAAGGATAATGGTTCTATTAAGAAGAGTGTGTGGACGGACGAGGGCGTTTAAGATGTTTATCTCGCGGTGACTGGCCATGGTGTGCGCGCCTACCCTTAGAAGGCACAACTTGCTGGGATGGGGCTTCTAGCCTAGGGGCAGGCACCACGGTTCGGCCTGGGTCCTCGCAGGCGGGCTCAGGACACGCAGCGGGAGGCAGGGCAGACGGGGTCAGAGGAGGGAGGGGGCTGGTCGGCGCGCTCTGCAGAGTCTCCGCGTGTGTGCGTGTTGCTCCCTGGTGTCCGGGCTGGTGGACGCACCGTTCTTTCCTCCCTCTGGTTGGGGGTGGGGCGGTGGGCGCAGGCACACGGCAGCAACCGCAGAGCACACTTTTCCCACACACCCTGGCTCAGGACGGCCGCCTCAGGTGGGGTCCGGGTGGTGTGGGGAGCAGCCCCTCCAGACCTCTCCAGAGGGACAGGGACGAGCCCAGCCCGGTGCCCCAGGATGCAATCCCCCCATTCCTGGCGCAGGAAAGTACATGTAAACTATGAGGAATTGATCTAAAACCAATGTTTTAAACTTAAAATATGCATCAGGAATCTACCCTTGATTTCTGTCTTGTCCAGTTTCATCGAGATGGTCTGACACAGCGTGTGTAGGTGTGCAGACCTGACACCCCCATCGCGAGGTGCTCACCACCGAAGTGAACACCCGGCACTTCACACGGCTACCCAGAGAAGGTCTCTCTCCCCGTGAAGACCTGGGGCCGGCTCCCTCAGCCGCGCAGAGGCAGGGCCCAGCCCGTGACCTGCAGGCCCCACGCCGAGCTTTTCATCCTGGTCCCAAGGCTTAGCCTCTGTGCTCCCGATTGGCAGGAGCACACGCGCGCCTGCTGCTTCCCGGGGTCCTGTTAGGGAGCCGGGCATCCGGAAGCACAGCTGTGTGTCATATATTCCTGTTCTTTCCACAGCCGCCCTGGTAACCCTTGTAACAGGGAGTCTGGGAACCCTCCTCTGAAGCCAGGGGGTCAGGAATGACCCCCAGCTCTGCTGTGCCATGCCTGAGATAAATTACATCATCTGTAAACGTCTTGAGCTCAGAGAGCCTTTCGAACTGTTAAATGAAGGAAGGAACGTAAGCACGCTCACGTCAGTGCTTATGGAGCTGGGCTCTGCGTCCCCTTCCCGGTGCCCAGGCCACCCCGCGGTGAGGTGCGCTCAGGGCCATCAGCCTGAGTCCCCACCGGCCCTGTGGCCCTTGGTCGGCACAGGACGGCGCTTCCCAGACGGCCTGGTCGCCGGCCAGGATGGACAGCCCCGTGCGTTTGCGGGTGGACACTTCTGGCTGCAGGGCCGCTGTCGGGAGCTGAGGCGAGCACTCGGGACCCAGGGCCCCCGGGGCGGCCACGCCGGGCAGGGGTCCTGCCGAGCAGGCTCCCCTCCTCCCGCCTCCTGCCCGCTGTCGGCGGGGCCCCTGGGTGCGGGGGCTCTGTGGTTCCACCTCTCAACCAGTTCTAACTGTCATTCTGGCTTGTCTCCTCAGAGTTTCCTTTTGACTTACTGACTTACTTTTCTCAAGCACCTGTGTGTCACAGTTATTAATACTTCACAGGTGCTCAAGGAATAGAGGCTGGCCTCCTGTTGTGTCTTTATCTGTGTCTGAGACCTGCGTCCACTTGTGTCTGGAGATCTCTGCTCTGGAGACCTTCTCGTGTGGTATTTCGGCTGAGTGGGCCTTGGGCTGTAATGTGCTCTGTGGGTCAGAGTGCACAGTGATGTCAAGTCCAGATGGATGGAGTCTAGATTTGTCAGAATTATTTCTGTATTTGCGCACAAATGCTATCAAATCTGTCAGATGTGACTTTGCTGTTACCTTTTAGGACTCCTACCTAATTTTGTCTTACCCTATAATAGTATAAATAAACTACGTCTTCATTAACATTTCAGAGAGAAAAAAAAACCTTTTCTTTATTAAAAAACACATAAGGATAATTTTATGATCCTGAATAACCCCTGTTATAAAGTTTCCCTTCAGTTCAGTTCAGTAGCTCGTCGTGTCCGACTCTTTGCGACCCCATGAATCACAGCACGCCAGGCCTCCCTGTCCATCACCAACTCCTGGAGTTCACTCAAACTCATGTCCATCGAGTCGGTGATGCCATCCAGCCATCTCATTCTCTGTCGTCCCCGTCTCCTCCCGCCCCCAATCCCTCCCAGCATCAGAGTCTTTTCCAGGGAGTCAACTCTTCTCATGAGGTGGCCAAAGTATTGGAGTTTCAGCTTTAGCATCAGTCCTTCCAATTTGACTCTGTTATTAGCATGCCCTTTAAAATGCAGCATCTCAACTTTAAATATTGTCACAATTTATGTTTTGAGTTGCAAGTAATTTTTCCACGTATTAAAGAAGTCGCTAGAACTAAAGTCATCAGAAGGAAACATAGAATCTCTGTCAAATTATTGTATATAAACTGATAAGTATGGCTGAATATATCTATGCAGTTTGTCCAAAGAATATTTTTGCATAAACTGAAGGACACATTGGAGTCTCTGTTAAACCTTTTTTTTTTTGAGGGGGGGGTGCTAATTCAAAAGTTACCAAAACTATTAATGCATTACAAAGTTTAAAAAATTGCGTTTCTCTTGTCACCCTGTGAGTTTGACACGCTAGGTGGTTTTCCTTTCCGGAGAGGACCTGAGCCGGCCATCCGGCCTGGGCGGCCAGTGGAGGGGCGGTGGTGTGTGCACCCCAGCGCCCGACCGGACACCTCGAAGCTCTGCTTCTTCCGAACCTGGGAGGACCGTGTGGGACAGGGAATGTGGGGGGCACTCGGGTGGGGCAGGGAACGGTGGGGGGCACTTGGCTGTGCCCCTTGCTGCGCTCCGACAGGTCCTACTGCTGAACTTCAGCACGCTCGTCGAGGTGCCTGAGGCCTGCCGGTCCGCAAGGACTGGGCCCCGTGTGGCCGCGGTAGCTCCAAGCACTTGACGTTTCTAAGCCCTTTTCCCGTATGTAATGTAAACTCTGTGAAGCTCTGGCTTCTTTAAAGCGTGTCCCCTGCACCGAGGCAGCTCCCACAATGAAGCCTTTGTTACCAGCCGCATTGCACATTCATATATGTATGTCCACACCCGCGCTGTCTAATGTTTGTCTGGTCTGGAATGAGCGTTCATCTCTAATTACTGGATAAACATTTTAAACAGGTGTGGAAGGACTGCGCCCAGCCCAGTGTGGTGTTTATCTCCTGGCTGCTGGGCAGACCGACTCCTCAGCCGGGGCTGGAGGTGCGGGCAGAGGGGCAGAGGGCAGAGAAATGCCCAGGTCCCATGTGAGTCGGGACTTTGCAGTTATAAAGTATGCGCCACCAGAACAGCCCTTACCGCAGTCTGCGTGCCAGGAACGGCCTAGGGATGGCTTCTCCTGAGCAGTGGGTTTCTCTGTGCAGCGAGGAGCTGTGTATGCCGCGTTTTCCTCCTTCTGGGGACTGCGCGGCCCCGGCTGCCTTCCGCGGGGCCGTGGTGTGAGCAGATATAAAGCAGCCTTTTTCTCGCTGCCTCTGGGACAATGAGGCCTCTGTTCGCAGGAGCCCGGCCGCGCAGACGGCCTCGCGGACCACGGGGCTGCTGGAGCCCAGGTTCAAAGCCGTCGGCCTCCGAGTGCTCTTAATTCAGCGTTATTTCGCTGCTCTAACCTTTTTTTTTTTCTTTCTACATAAACCTTCTGAGGCCTCCTTGTTTGGTTGGGAACCGAGCAGTGACTTTTTCTAATTAGATTAAAGTTAATCAAATGAAGACTGGGATATTTTTAACTGTCATTTAATCTCCTCCTCCTCCTCTTCCCCATGGATTTTATCACCTTAGCTCAATGTGTTGTAAAGCTTCACCTCACTTGTGCCTAGTTTCAGGTTTTCGAGTTTGGAAAAGCAGAGGACAGCAGGTATTCCCAGGCATCTCGTTTGTGCTGGAAGTAAACGCACAGCACCGGCCCCAGCGCTTCTGACCAGACGGCCCTCTGCTACCTCTCCATCCCGGCTGGAGCTGTGGAATAAAGGGTTTCTGTAGTCAAGGATGGAACAGGGAAGGAGGGTCACAAAGAAACTTGGAGAACCTTGCTGTCTGAGGAGGGGACTGATGAGATTAGGTGCTCTGGTTGATTTAAGACGGTAACGCCAAAGAGGGAACCTGTGAACATTCTCGATGCAGCTTCTCTGCTCCAGCAATGAGTGAGCATCCCTTCTTGTTGAGTCCAGATTTATGCCCCGGATGATATACTTTCGGAGGAGGCAGTGGGGGAGTGGGGGGAGGCAGTGCGGGGGGACGGGGAGGCAGTGGGGGGAAGGGAAGCATTGGAGGGGGGAGGCAACAGAGTGGGGGGCAGCAGCGTTGCCCTTGCCGCTTGGCTGGACTTTGACAAGCATCCTTTCTACTCGATGGACGAGGAGTCAGGTTTCGAGTCTCGAGCTGAAGGCGGTGGGGTGGTGAGCAGAGGGCCTGGTTCTGATTTTTAAGTGGTGCTAAGAAGGTCAGGGTTCACATTTTTCCCATTTTATCCTGAGTTCATCACCAGCAGGTCTGCCTTCGCACATGTAGTAAACACGCCCGAACGGATGAGACTGGGGCGGGGTTCCCACCCCCGGCCCCGCGCTGACACCCCGAGTGTGAGGAGGAGAGTCCGTGTCGCTGGAGGTGGAGCCCCTGCTTCATCGTTTTCACCAGCTGTCTGATAATCACATGTTCTTGTTTACAGTAAACATTAATAGCGTTTCTGATCTGAGTGAAGGGCTGTTTGTTCACTCGTGTTTTCCTTTGTCATGGCCACTTAAATTTATGCTTCTGTTTTTTAAAACGCTGTTAGGAGCTACATTACATAAAGATACACGATCTTGAAATCCTCTGTCTTTTTTCCAATCCAGAAGTTAATTTTACTTCCTAAGGCCTTTCTCAGAAAGGTTAGTCAAAGTGCTGCTGCTGCTAAGTCGCGTCAGTCGTGTCCGACTCTGTGTGACCCCATAGACGGCAGCCCACCAGGCTCCCCCATCCCTGGGATTCTCCAGGCAAGAACACTGGAGTGGGTTGCCATTTCCTTCTCCAGTGCATGAAAGTGAAAAGTGAAAGTGAAGTCGCTCAGGCGTGTCTGACTCTTAGCGACCCCATGGACTGCAGCCCACCAAGCTCCTCCGTCCATGGGATTTTCCAGGCAAGAGTACTGGGGTGGGGTGCTGTTGCCTTCTCCGAGTCAAAGTGCTATTCCTGTGTTAAAACCCGTGAGTAATAAAAGTTGTCAAAATAACTCTTTAATATCTATATATTGTATCTTCTTAGAATTGTTTTTGAACCAATAATAAAAGTGGGGAACATATTTCTTATTTTTGTAAAAGGTGACTTAAATTTCATTTTTATAAATGTTCTGACCTCCCTCTCAGACAGTTTAATTTTATCAATTAAAAATGACTACTTTCTTCCTGTTGGTTTATTGGCTGATTTGTTTGAAATTGTTCAATGTCTTTTTAAGGCTGCTGCTGCTGCTGCTAAGTCACTTCAGTCGTGTCCGACTCTGTGTGACCCCATAGACGGAAGCCCACCAGGCTCCCCCGTCCCTGGGATTCTCCAGGCAAGAACACAGGAGTGGGTTGCCATTTCCTTCTCCAATGTGTGAAAGTGGAAAGTGAAAAGTGAAAGTGAAGTCGCTCAGTCGTGTCCGACCCTTAGCGACCCCACGGACTGCAGCCTACCAGGCTCCTCCATCCATGGGATTTTCTAGGCAATAGTACTGGAGTGGCTTGCCATTGCCTTCTCCGCTTTTTAAGGCTACACACTAGAAAAAAATTTTTTTTCTTCTGTTTGTCATAACTTTAAAGGTTGATTCGTGATGTTGGTACAAGGCACAGATGTGAAGGGAGGAACGTGTATGCAGCATGTCTGCCTTTTATTGATGAGTGCACATTGTACAATAATACCAAAGGTGAAGGGATTCATAGACTAGCAGACTTCTGCTCCGTTGAGACATACATATTCAGCAGCTGAAGCAGACGTGAGCATGTCTAAATCTCTAAGAGTGATTTTGATTTATAAGATTTTTTAAAGCTTTTAGGAGGCGTCAGAATCTTTAAATCACCAATAATAAAATAGCCCATTCTCGTGCTATGTAAAAGCTAAAAAAAAAAAAGCTGCCCAGATACTTCATGTAAAGTTAGAGGTGCTGGATAAAACCTCCAGGAGGCCTCCCCTCCCTCCCCCGTTTACCCTGGAAAACACTCACACATACACACGCTTTCCTGTGAGGGATTCTGTTTGCACACACATTACATAACACTTCAGGGTTTACAGCCAAGCGTTTGTGGGTACTGTTTCCAGTCCTCTTGCCCTGCTCCCCAAAACGTACTAAAACAAACAGGAAAAACATACTCTCTAAGGTAAAGTCCTAAAACATTTTCTCTTTGACTTGCTGGAGGCTTTCCTGCGGCGAGGTCTCCCCTCTGTGTTCAGAAAACCCAGCTCTTGTGCACGTGAGCCCCAGTCGGAGTTCGTGGATCCGTGCCCTGGCCCCATCGACGGCTCTGCCACCCCGTTGCATCACCGGTGACAAAGCCCACTGAGGCAGCAGAGGACAGGCACATGCTTTCGAATTTAACGTCTAAAATCACATTCCCTAAGAAATTTATTTTCCTCTTCCACAGAGTGAAAATGCAAGCATCGTTCCTTACATGTTCAAAAGTAGAATAACGTACTTAGTTTAGCTTCTGAGCGTCACTGTGTCTGATAAATGATCTATAACTTCAGTATTTAATTTCTCCAGTTTCGGGATGTTCACTCAGGGTTTGGTGTGAGTCGATGCAGGTTTTACGTTTGGAAGAGAGGATGCTTCTTGGAGAGACTGGTCTTAACAACGTCACAGTTGTTGTGTGCATAGAAATTATTCCTCCTCCTCCTCCTCATTAGCTTTTCACATATGCCATCATTTTAGCATAAAGAAGAATATCTCAGTAGTACCAAATAATAAATCCACAGGTTTTTTTTTTTTTTTAACCAAGGAAAATGTTACATGAATAAAACGTTAGAAGTTTTCCACGAGGCTTGCTGGGTACAGCTGGGCAAGAGTCCTCAGCAGAGACAGACTGGCATGAGCTTTGCCAAGTTGTGGGAATGCATAAATCGTAGACTTCTTTTATGAACGGTTTTAATGCTGTTGACCTTGTTCTGGCTAAGGGAGAGAACTTTTCCGAGGCGCACACTCGGAACACTTGGCCGGGTCTCCTCCCCGGCTGGCTGCGCTGCGGGCCGCACCTGACGCAGGCTGGCCACGGGACTGGCTCGCCGGCGCTGTTCCCTGGCCACCCGATGCCATGCCAGCAGGATCCCTTGTCTTCCTGCCCTTTCCATTGTCTGCTGTCAAAGGCCTGTTTATGTAAAGGAAGAACCACTATTTCAGTTTGAAATATTAAACAGAATAATTTTATTCCTCTTTCAATACCGCTGGATCACCCACAGCCTCTAAAATAAATAAATGAGCTTAGCAAATCAAACACAGCATTATTTTTATTGGTCTGGTTTGTGAGGAGCGAGGAATTCTAGTGCAGAAAGTATCTGTTCTTTCATCATCGTGTCCCTTCCTGTTCGAGTACTTTCTGTAAATCCCACTCAAAGAGTCCAGGGTTTAAAGCAGCCCAGACGTAGAAGCTGGGAGAGTGGTTGCTGTACATGCCCTCCCTGAGCCTCTTTCATTGTTTCAAGGTTTGTGCAACGTCTCTGTGTTTAAACATAGTCCATAATAGATGCTGCTTTTCAGTTGGAATTTTAGCAACATTAAGCGTCAATCTGGTGATAGGATGTCTTTTGACTTTGTCATCTGGACGAACCTTCTCAGGAGAAATGCCGGGTAGGACCAGGCACGTCTGTAAGCACCTGGACCCGCCGTGGTGGGAAGGGAGTGCATTTGCTTAGGACGGGGCTGCAACAGCTTCCCCGTGGCCTTGGGTGCCTCCTGGTCTTTCACTTTTCAAGCAGAGAGATTGCAGAGATGACCTTCAGCCACAGACGTTTCTGCTCTGTGCCCTGAAATCAGAGGCTGTGGATCAGCTGGGCGGAGCTAGCGTCCAGCCCCGGGGGCTGCCCTTCTCACGGGGCAGACTCCGCTGGTCCCCTGGAAGGCAGCGCCAAGCTGCTTCCTCCACTGGCTCTGGGAAAACTAGACCCCTGATGGCCACCATTGCCCGGGCAGCGATCGGAGGCTGCTGACATCTGTCTTTTGAGATTACCCACCCTTTCAGCTCCCAGGGTTTCTGGTGACCCAAGGCCGACTCATTGGCCACCAGAGAGGGACGCTCTTGGTGACTGAGGTCAAGGAGTTAATATCGTTTAGTCGGCAGGTTTAAACATTTCTTGGAAACTGCTTCAGTATATGCTTTGGTCTAATGTAGAAGCTTGAAAGCTACAGTTTCACATTTGAAAGGCTGTTGTTCAGTAGAGGAAATAGAAATCAGCTATATTGTCCCAAAGATCAAAACAGCATTTTATAAGAAAGAGTCTGACTTCACTGTTTACCCAAGTTGGGAACAGTGGCAACAGCTATCTCAGGTGCGGGGCAGACAGCAGCCCCAGGTTCACCCCCCAGCTCTGGGATCCCTGGATTCCCCATGCTGCTGTTCATCACGCATACTCTGTTGTCTTAAATACGTCCGGCCCCTTCCCGGACACTGGGCTCAAACGCTCCTCCTGGAATGAATGTTGTCAGCCCAGAGCTTGGGAGCTGTCGGCCCAGCCCTGTCCTTCACGGCCTGAGAGTCCCTCCATCCTGTGGGCATCGTGCATGCCAAGGTGACTCGCCAAGCTTTTCTCTGGGTACCTGGCCCAAAAGCAGCCCCATAGCAGACCCTTACACAGCTCCGCAGGGCGCTCGATGGAAGGCAGAGCTTGTTTCTGTAAATTTCGCTCTTGAGCGGGCAGGCCTGATGTTTCCTGCCCCTGCAGTGGGCTCTGGCAGAGATGCTGCCTGCTGACCGGCAGCTGGTGGAGCAGACGCAGAAGCACCAGATGAGAAGCGCAGGGAGCCTAGGCCGAGGCTGCGGTGGAGCTGGGCTGCTCCAGTCCTCACCTCCTTCCCAGCAGCGTCTGCTTGTGTGCGAGTCAGCAAGCTGGGGAACTTGACATGTTGAAGCTTCTAAACATCGTAGGATTTTACCTTCTGAACTAAGTTCCTGAAATCCCAAACCTGCGGACCACACTCCCTTTCACGCGTGACAACTTGTGATCTTAAAGTCTTTTCATCTGTTTTGGGGGTGCTGTCCATATATTAGTAAGAAATATCAGCTACTCGGTTTTGAGTCAGGTTTACTGTGTGTAGCTTATACACAGTGAAGCTCACGCCTTTTGGTGTGTACATCTGTGGTTTTGTACCTGCATGCAGTCCTGTGACCAGCGCCACAATCAGGATTTAGAATAACCTACATCCCAAGTGGCTCAGATGGTAAAGAACCTGCCTGCGATGCTGGAGACCCATGTTTGATCCCTGGGTGGGGAAGATATCCTGGAGGAGGGCATGGCAACCCACTCCAGTATTTTTGCCTGGAGAATCCCGTGGACAGAGGAGCCTGGCGGGCTGCAGTCTATGGGGTCTCACGGAGTCAGACATGCCTGAGCAACGTCCCTCTCACAGCCCAGCAGGCCCCCATTCCCCTGCTGTCAGTTGCCTCCTCTCCTCCCATTTCTGACCCCTGGGAATCAGTGAGTTTTCTGCCCCAAGGTTTCCCCTTTTACAGAAAAATACGTGAATGTAATTCTGCAGCCTTTGGAGTCTGGCTGCTTTCGCTTCTCGTTTGCATTTGAGAGTCAGCCCTGCCGTTGCCGCATTTTCTTTATCATTGAGTAGTAGCCCATTATATGGATAGACTGTTTTAACTGAAAAGGTACAGAATTTCACTGTAATTTTTTGCGGTGACGCCGTTTGATCGCAGCCGTCTCTGTTTTCAGTCAGGGGACCGCTGCTTGGCTGCGCTGTGTGGGTCTCTGCCGTGCAGCAGTGCATGCCCCACGCGCACATGATGTGTGCGTGTAGTTACACACAAACAGGCGCACATAGATCCCCCGCGGCTCCAGGGCCTCGGAGCACCGGGCTGAGCGCCCGTGCGGGGCAGCAGAGCCCCGTTAGCGCCTCCCATGCTGTCGCGTGTGTGCATCAGTGCTTTCTCATGGACTTGAACTCAGGATCTATCATGTGCAGTCCCAGTGTTTTAAAATACCTGTAGTTAAAGTCAGGTCAGTGATTTACTTTGGATTTCTCTCTTCCTTCCCCCTACCTCATTGATTATCTTTATTTATTGAGGAATAGTTAACTTACAATGTTGTGCTTCAGGTTTATAGCAAACTGATTCAGTTATACATTTATAACACACACACGCATATATATAATATATCCTTGTTTGGATTCTTTTCCATTGTAGGTTATTGCAATATATCATCTCTTCCTTTTCTGAACACATTGTCATGTAGGTGTCTGGTGGCATTTTTAGCTGTTATTTGCTTGGTTAGTCTCTCGTCCTCACTAGACGTGCAGTCCGAAAGACCAGTGGGGAGCCAGAAGTCAGTGCACGTCCATCTGTTGGGGAGGGTTCTAGTCTGTCATTACCCAGGATTTCTAGTTTGTAAAATTAGGAATTAGTACTATTTTCTTACAATGAGGATGACTATTTGAAGGCATTTACTAAAAGCAGAGACATTACTTTGCCAACCAAGGTCTGTCTAGTCAAGGCTATGGTTTTTCCCGTGGTCATGTATGGATGTGAGAGTTGGACTGTGAAGAAAGCTGATCGCTGAAGAATTGATGCTTTTGAACTGTGGTGCTGGAGAAGACTCTTGAGAGTCTCTTGTACTGCAAGGAGATCCAACCAGTCCATTCTAAAGGAGATCAATCCTGGGTGTTCATTGGAAGGACTGATGCTAAAGCTGAAACTGCAATACTTTGGCCACCTCATGCGATGAGTTGACTCACTGGAAAAGACTCTGATGCTGGGAGGGATTGGGGGCGGGAGGAGAAGGGGACGACAGAGAATGAGATGGCTGGATGGCATCACCGACTCTGTGGACATGAGTTTGAGTGAACTCCGGGAGTTGGTGATGGACAGGGAGGCCTGGCGTGCTGTGATTCATGGGGTCGCGGAGAGTCGGACACGACTGAGCGACTGAACTGAACTGAACTAAGCATATCATGATGCTGTCCCGTGGATGTGGTCAGGTGTCGTGACGCTGTCCCGTGGGTGTCGTGACGCTGTCCTGTGGGTGTCGTGACGCTGTCCCATGGGTGCACAGTTCACACGTGACTGTCATGAGGGCTGAGACGTCATCTCTGCAGCCGCGACTGTGAGCAGAGCTCAGGTCCGGGCAGGCCTGCGTGGCGCCGGACACTCCAGCCCATGGTCTCTGGGTGCACCGATCAGAAGCGAGGGCCTGGGCGCCGTTTGTTCTGACGCACAAACCGAAAGCAAAGGTCAGACAGGACACCCCGCCCTAGCTCGAGGGACCGCGGTGGAGGCCCGTCTGCAGCTGGAGGGGGACAGGCTGGGGGCCTGTTAAGTCAGTTACACTCGTCTCTCAGTGGATGTTAGCCCTGGAATGTTTGTGCCAAACGGAATTTCTTTCCTCATCGACAGTTCTCACCCGATGCACCGCAGTTTACCCAGTTTGACCTGCTGCCGGAAGAAGTGTTTGTTCTAGTCTCCCGCATGAGGCATCGCAGAGGCCGCTTTGTCAATGGCCTTCCCTTGAGCAGGACTGTTTGGGGAGTGTGCTCCCGGGGACAGAGCAGAGGCAGCACAAGGGTTCGCGGGGGCTTCTGGCACCAGAGGAGGTCTCGCTGCCCGCCATTTGTCTCCTGTTTGGGCAGTGCTGTGGTTGGTTGGTTGTCAGAGGAAAATCACAGACGATATGCTAGTTGGGTTAGGGCTGGATCTCCAGTTTGTGCGGGTCTGGGCACCACGAGTGACCGGTAGGACAGGGCGTGTCCCCAGAACTGAGACGCCAACCTCGGGGCCTCTGCTTCTGTCTGAGTCCCGCGGGGGCCCTGAGAGGGGACTGACGCTCCTCCTTTAATGGAGCCTCTGCCAACACTTGTGAATGACCTGAAACCATTACAGTTCTCTTTTAAAAGCTAAACTTATCTCAACCTCCATGTAGACAGGGAGGGAAAAAAATGAAAATTATCATCTTTGTTCAATTCTCCTAAGATCAGTCAACAATCTTTAATATTACTGATGCCAGGGAGGTCCACAGAAATGTTAAAGACGCCTCTGTAAACTGGTCACTGAGAATTCTCCTGTGAGAGTTAAGAAAGCATTCACTCTGACCGTCGGAAGTAAATGTCTGAATTTATTCGCTCTTTGTGACGTTTCTTTGCCTGTTTTTATCCCTTTTCGAATAATATACATCGCACTTCTCAGCGAAAAGTAATGGAATAAGTAAACTCTGAACCAAATTGTAGTGTGAAGTAGTAGAAAAAAAAAAGAAAGAAAGAAATGGAAATCTAGTGACAAGCAAAGCATTGTTATTGGAAGTTTCTGGAAAAAAGCCTCTTTCACGCTGCTGGCCCTGTTAGGAAGCTTGGCCGCTGGTACAAAGCCACACAGCTGCACACAATATAAAGGAAGGTTAACAGCATATTTGGTGCGTTTATAACTTCCCTGGGGCATTTTAACAGTAAAAATAGTGATTGTTAACCCAGTCCATCTGAACTTAACTATGAGCTTACTTTGCAAGAAATGAGGGGTGTCGTGTAAGCAGTCTTCTCTGGGCTTCACTTTTGTTTGAAGATTTCATGTCATGGATCCTTTTTGTCTGATTTCATGTTAATATGTTTTACCCGACATGCAGACTTATTTGGACTCTCAGCCCAGCGTTCTGACAGGACAAGACACGTATTCATACGTGTAACACAGGCTGGGGGTGCACGTGGCGGAGCTCATCCTAAAATCGTCCCGGTGGATTTTCCAGGGTGCTCACCGCGGTGTCCTTTGCTTAGGATCATAGAAATGCAGTTTCCAGCAGTCGTGACCTCTAGACTGTCAGAATGTTTCTAACTTAATTCACAAACAGCCAAGTCTGCCCATGGGCCGTGATCAGTCCTGCTGTGCAATGCAAAAAACACTATAAATGCGTTTCGTTATATTCCCAGTGATGCCGAGACGAGCAGCCTCAGCATCTGCACTCCGCTGCCGGCTCCCAGCAGGCGGGGGGCCAGTGTGCTCCGTCTTGAGAGGCCGCTCCCGACTGAAGGAAGCGAGGAGCACTTGCCAAACGAGCCCTGCGTGCATGTGTGGGCCGCAGCCCACCAGGGTCCTCTGTCCATGGGATTCTCCAGGCAAGAATTCTGGCCTCCTCCAGGGGATCTTCCTGACCCAGGGATGGAGCCCACGTCTCTTCCTGTGACCCTAAATCAAGCCTCAGCTGCAGCCAGACGGCAGTTTCCGAAGTGTGAGGCGCTGAGATTGTGGCTGGACAGCCCCCCGCCCAGGTCCAGCGTGAGCTCCCCCAGGCCTGCAGCCCCCGTGTCCACACAGGGTCCCCGCGCGTGTCCACAGGCCTCATCTGACTCCAGGAAGTGGCACTGCTGACCACTCGGCATCTCCTGAGAGTGGAGGACAGCACGGCCCAGCCGGCTCCCGGGTGGCAAGGGTCCTAGTGTGGTTTCCTGCTTCTGCCTGAGGCCTGGTCCTCCTCCTGCTCCATAGCTCAGCAGCAGAGTCTTATTTCTCAGCAAACACCACGGTGTGTCTGCAGAGGATGATCTGCCGAGGGGCGCAGGCGCTGCGTGTGGCCACCCATGGTCGCTCCCTCGGGAGGCGCAGCGTCCGTGTCCTGGGCGGCCTTCCGTTCTTCCCTTCCTTAGACTCTGAGAGGAGTTAGAAACTTGTGAATGGTCTGTAGTGGTTTTGCTTTCTCTCTGCATCGCTTTGAGGAATCGCTGTCCTTCAGCTCAAGATAGACTTGGGGAATGAATGGCCCCTTCCCTGCACCATGCTGCGGGGAAGCGCTGGGCCCCGGGGAAAGATGTCGCTCTTCCCCGTTCTGAGTCTGCTCCTCGAGGCCGCCCGAACGGAAGCCCCCCTGCGGAAGCCCCCCTGCTCCGTCCTGTGCTGTCCAATGGGCTGCGGGTGTCTCCCTCGGGCGGCTGCCAGCGTCGCCCATCCTGAGCGGAGCCCAGGTTGGGGGGCGGCGGTGGGGGGTCCTTGCAGCTGCAGACCCTGAAAGGTGGACACTGGCGACCCTGAGCTCCGGGGGGCTCGGGAGGAGCTCCAGTCCGGCCTGGCCTGGGGTGGAGTCTGGCACGTGTGGTGGCGGGGGGGACGGCCCTGACGGAAGCACAGACGCTGCGTGGCCGTGGGCGCCAGTCGGCCCCGTGGGCGCGGGCCGCGGCCACTGGTGGGGGGAGCGCAGCTGACCCTGACGGGCGCCTGGCCGGGGAATTATGCATAATGCTCTCAGGTTCAGCCCCTGTGTGCACGAGCTTCAGGAGATGCTGGGTTCTCACTGTGGCCCCCGACAGCTGACACACGCGTCCCCCGCTGGCCACACTCCAAGTCGCAGGCTTGCCCCAAGGCAGCTGGGTGCCTGAGGTTTACCCCCAATGCCGCACTGGGTGTTCCATGTGCGGCCCTTCAGATCTCCAACGGCGTGGGGCTCTCGTGGGAGGTTTTGGAGTCGAGAGAGGTGGACACAGGGACACGCAGTGTAGACAGACGTTTATGCCCTGCAACAAGAGACGTCCCTACCACGAGGAGCCCGCGAACACAGCGGAGAGTAGCCCCCGCCCGCTGCAGGTAGAGAAAGCCCGGAGCAGCGGTGAAGAGCCCACACCACGCAAGACAGACGCCCAGCCCCACAGGGCCACCGAGCTCTGTCTCCTTGCTGTGCGACCTTGCTGCCCCCCCATGACAGCGACCCCGATGACAGGCAGGCAGGGCACTGCGGGGTGCTATCCCCACACATGGGCGCCACTCCTCTGGACGGGGCCCCGCCACCTCTGCCCACCCCGGCCTCTTCCTTGACCTCCTTCTCCGTAAGTAGGTCTTCCTCTCAGCGGGGAGGCGAGGAACTTGAGAACGGATGTTTGTCCCCAGAACGCGGGACTGGCGGTTTTAGCCAGGGCGGCCCTGGCACAGACGCCGATGCCACGGCTGCGGCTGGACCTTCTCTTTCTTGGAGTCTCAGCGGTGCTTCCTTGCTGGTTTCCCGCAGCGGGTCCTCGGGGCACACGGGTCCCCACTCTTCCCTGCCACAGGGCGCGGAGATCTCCCATCAATCAGTAGGTGAACAATCGGGTTTGTCTCTGTGTCCCTGGGGATGAGCAAAGCAAGTGGAAGATTTTCACGTGTGAGCTCAGGCCCCACAGAGCGTCAGCCTCCCTGCAGTGAAGACAAAGGAGGTGTCAGACCAGCTCAGGGTCGCCTCTTTCTCACCCCGCTTTCTTCCTTCTCGCGGATTGTCTCTGTGCTTTAAAAAAAGTAACCTTTAGCAAGAAAGTGTGACCAGGAAAGAGTCTGAGTAATTGATTCGGGATGGCGAAGAGTCTCCTCTCCAGTCAGTGCAGACAGAAAACGCAGGCATCATTTCAGGACTCGGGAAGAGAGGTTTGTGCAGATGCCCTGGGTCCAGGACACGGAGCCATGGCTGCAGGGAGGACAGCCCCCAGGGCTCGGGAGTAACTGCCCAGCAGGGCCCACCTCGCCCCGCCCCACAGCCCCGGGCCTTGGGTCCAGCCCATCCCGTCCAGCAGCACCCCGGCTTGGGCCCCAGTGGTGCGCCCCATCCAGGGTGTCAACCACAGATGTCTCCAGACATTGCCCCAGTCCCCTGGGAGAGAAGCCCCTCGGCCTCGTCTCAGGAACAGTTGTTGTTTAAGGGCGGACCGTGCTGGAGAAGAGAGCGGCACGAGGCAGCGTCTTCTGGTTTCTCCAACAACAGAAGCGAATTTCAAAAACGGAAATCCCAATTGGGTGTGTGGTCTCTTTGCCCTTGGACAGCAAAGAGACCAAACCAGTCCATCCTAAAGGAAATAAACCCTGAATATTCATTGGCAGGACTAATGTTGAAGCTGAAACTCTAATACTTTGGCCACTTGATGAGAAGAATCGACTCATTGGAAAAGACCCTGATGCTGGGAAAGGTTGAAGGCAGGAGGAGAAGGGGACGACAGGGGATGAGATGGTCGGATGGCATCACCGACTCGATGGGCATGAGTTTGAGCAAACTCTGGGAGATGGTGAAGGACAGGGAGGCCTGGCGTGCTGCAGTCCATGGGACCACAGAGTCGGACACAGGGGGCCTTTGCCCCATGCACAGATGAGGGTCCCCTTTCCCACTTGCCCACGTCCTGTAGAAATTAGTGTACTCAAAGTATGACGTTTTGGTACATTTTCCTGTTTTATAGAATGGAATTGTTTCTGCTACCAGAGTTTACCTGGGTGTGAATTTTTACAACTGAGGATATTAATCCTTGAAAAGAGACTTTTTAGTGGAAATGCTGACACAGTTGCAGTACCCCGCCCCCCATGGCGTCATGGCGTCACCCACTCTGGACCGCGTCTGTGCCCAGCGCCTGCCCCCCACGGCATCATGGCGTCACCCATTCTGGACCGTGTGTGTGCCCTGTGAACAGTGGCGGCACTGTCTGCCTGGAGTGGGGCTGGGGCCAGGGTGGGGGCAGGCTCTGGCACTGATATCAGAGCGGGGAAATAAAATGCAGAATATACCTTACGTGCACGAGTCACCCATTCAGCTCAGGGCGTTTTCTAAAATGGATACGCTGGTCTGATCCACGCAGCATTTGCGTGTTTGGCCGCCCATGGTAAATCAAACCGATGGCGCTGCCTCTGGTTGCCTCTCCCAGCCTCTCCTCTCCGGGTGTGAACTGCTGGAATGACCGCCCAAGGAGGGGTGTTCTCTTTAGAAAACGAGTCGCCTCCCATCCCCCAGCTCTGACACAGCCACTGTGGACAGCTCTCCCAGCCCCTCGTACAGGGCCGTCTGCGCTGGCACACACGCACGCGGCTGTCTCCTGCATGACCCTGAAGACCTTGCACACACGCACGCGGCTGTCTCCTGCATGACCTTGAAGACCTTCCACAGAACGAGCAGCTCTTTGGGCTCGGCCTGGTAGCGCTGCGTGTCTCAGGCACTCGCTGTTCAGAAGCTGGCCGCGTGCATGGTGGTCAGTTTAGACTCGCTCTGGCAGGGACCGCACACACACCTGGCGGTGGCCTACCACTTTTTTCTAGTCTGAAAGCATTCATTTCTGCAAATAAAAGGTACTTCTGAATAAGAAACAGAAGGGGGCGTGAGGCTGGGAGGTGCTGGCCTTACAGAGATGACGGTCTGGTCACCTCAGACTGACCCTCATGGTCTGTGGGCAGTTCTCCGGTCCAGCTTCTCCTGTGCTTCGTGCGCGTCTTCCCAGCGCGTGCAGTGGGGGTGCCGGGTGGGGCCCCTGGGGGTCAGTGCTGGGGAGCCCTCCCTCGCTGGTTTGCGAGACCACCGTCCTTGTTCTGTGCCTGTGTCCTGGCTTTCAGTGTGGGGTCTTCCCCCAGTTGTGTGTTTGCAAACAGTTGCACTCGCACAGGCAAGGAGCGAATTCCTGCCCTGAAGCTCGCAACTTTAATAAAGTCTGTTATTTCCAGTAAACGCCTTTACTGCGATATAGTATTACGTTATTGTTCACCAAATGCACTTAAATATTTAAATGACATCAGCAAACACCTAAAACTTATTTCCTTTTGCAATAAAATATATATATTTTTTTCAGTCTTATAAGTCTCCACATTAATAATAATTAAAAGGTTAGAAGACAGCCTTAATTACAGCTAATCCCTCAGCCCTCCGCTCTTGTCAGGAACATGCGCGTGTTTTCTGAGCATCTTGGCCCAGTGTCTTGGGCTCCATTCTCTCCTCTTTCAACCTGATGTGTAAGAAAGAGCTTCATCTGAAGGGTCATCTCCTCCCACAGCCCCTCTGGGAAATCTCCGAGCCCTCAGCCTCGTACAGCCGCCCCACTGAGCGGCTGCTGTTGTTTATAGTCTGTTGCCCCTGAGGCTGGCTTCCCGTGTAATAAAGTACTAAAATCTCATCGCGTAGGATCAACCTGGGTGTTCTGCGGTTTGCATGCTGCTTGTCCTGCCGGGCTCCCACAGCAGAGCCGGGAATTGGCGGGAGCAGCGAGAGGAGCACACGCCGGGTGCCACCAGCCGAGAGACCCCTGTCCCCGGACACAGGCTGGGCTGGGGGCGGCGTTCCTGAAGCGCGGGCGGGTGGGGGCCAGTGGGAGCAGGTCTTACCAAGCAGCCGCAGGTCTGGATCCAATAATCCCTCGCCGGCCGCGTCTGGAATAGATCTCAGGGTAAATTGAGTGAACTCTTACCCTGCTCTGTGCTCTGCACTTATTAGCCTCCAAGCCCCTGCTTTGACCCTGTTCCCTTTTCAAATTAATGCATCTCCAATTCCCTAATCTAGACATTTTTTTAAATCTCATGTTTCTTTGTTTCCACCCGATTTGAGGAAATAGCTGAGGAGTTTTCAACTGTTTACCCAGAGGCAACATTAGCAGGTGTGTTCGGGTGACTGGGGGCCGCCCCCGCCGCGCCTGGCCGGCCGGGTGCAGTTCCGAGAGACAGCTCGGTGTCCTTGGTTAACTGCAGACCGACGGGGCCAGGGCCTCCACGCCTGTGTCCATGGCACGGACTTTCTCAGGAGAGAGCTTAGAGCCTGTTCCACGCACCGTGGGTGAAGAGCATCCGTCTGAAGTCCTTGAGAGGGACCTTTCCCACCCGGGGATCTCTGAGGCTGGCCAAGGACAGCCTCCCAAGTGAATCCACTGTCTCTCCTCCAGGCCTTTGCTGACAGCGTTCTGCTGGGCACGTGCTGGTGGAGAAAACGTGCTGAGCGATGGGCAGAAAGTGGCCATTGTCAGGACAAGTGGTGCCAGGAGCTCTGAGCACCCACGAGGAGCTTCCGCACCGGGGCATGGGACCTGGACTGGTGTGGGGGCTCAGGGCCCCGGGGTTCATTAGAAGGGGCCAGAGTTTCACCACATCTGGACCCCGGGCTTCTGGGTGGAGGGAGGTGGGCACTGGCCCAGAGGCTGGGAGCAGGTGGTGGGGTGCCTGCTCGGGAGACGGGCTGGTGCTGGATCCAGGAGGAATCCGAGACAAAGCTGAGGAGTGTGCTGTGTAGGCGTGGGCAGCTGGGGAGCGGGAGGCGGGATTTGGGCGGGTTCAGGACGCAGTCGTGGGTTTTCCTGGTGGCTCAGTGGTAGAGAACCCGGCTGCCCGTGCAGGAGATGCAGGGGACGGGGCTCCATCCCTGGGTCGGGAAGATCCCCTGGAGAAGGAGATGGCAACCCACTCCACGGTGGGAGTGGCGTGTATCTGGAGTCCTCTGGAGGCACAAGGGCCGTTTACAGGGAAGCACATGGCATTTCACATACACAGGTTTTCAGGCACAAAAGCACTGCAAGGCCTTATTGTGAAGAACGAACTTCATAGCTTGCAGAGAACACCCACTTTTTCTGAGCTGTTCTGGTTCCATGAAAAGGGTTTTGAAGAGTTCTTTGTCTGAGAGAAGGGATTGCAAAACTGTGTCATCGTGGTCCAGAGAGTGTTGCTGTGATCTGTAAAGTCAGGGCCATGTCTGTCTGGGCCTCCTTGAAGGCTCAGACTGGCATAAGTCCGAGCTCAGCCCCGGGGACAGAGATGCTGCCGGGCAGATGTGCACAGTTTACCAGCTGGCTCACCTTGGGGCAAAGGGGACGGTGGGCCCACACGGTCTTCTGCTGTGATCCGTGTGCCGTTTCCAGAAGAGCCGTGCTTACGTGCGTACACGTGCCACAGGTGTGTGTTTGTGTATCTGTATTCATCACTGAGAAAAGTTTCCGCAAATCCCAACGTGCTTTTCTTCCAGTGAGGCATAAATGCAGTCTTGCATGAGGGATGGTAAACTGAGGATGCGGAGCATCGTGCTTTCTGCTGTCCAGTCAGTCTGTGGCCTTCTCTAAGCCACTTATTTTATCTGTCATAGAGGCCCACCTCAGAGATACTGCAGGCTCGATGCCAGACCTCTGCAATTAAGCAAGCGTCGCAATAAAATGAATCGAGGCTGTTTGGTTTCCCGGGGCGTGTAGCGTTCACACTGTACTGAGGTCTGTTAAGCCTGCATTATATTATGTCCAAAAGAAGTGCCTTCATTAAAACATACTTTATTGCTCAAACATGCTGACCGTCATCTGACAGTGCAGAGCTGCCACAAACCTTCTTTTTGTAAAGGACGTGGTATCGGCAAGCTTCGGGGAAGGGGAAGGACGAGCAGAGAGGAGCGAGGTCTGCCTGCGAGTCGGAGAGAAATGGAGGCGGATGACGGTGTTGACGCCTTGCCTCCATCTCAGCCGTGAAATGCCCTGTGACGTGAAAACACTTTGTCTGACGTTATTTCAGATGTTTCTACTTTTCATCCGTAACCAGAGTCGTGCTTCATACTCAGATAGGACATGAGAAAAATTCTGGGAAGGCACGATGTAGACACGCTGAGGTTTAGCAGCGTTTACTGAGCAGGACGACGCGGCCCAGAGGTATCTTCTGAGGCCCCCTTTCCGTTTTGTATAAAGAGGCCACTTAATGTAGCCGTTGTCAATTCACATGAAGAAATGTTACTTTAAGATTACAGATGCGATTCTGTTATTAATTTCTTCTACTTACACAAAATTATCCAAGAGAGAAGTTGGCCTACTTATACAAAGAAGTGTGTGTTTGGACCTAGGCCAGAAGTTCTTTTGAAATGTGCTTTGGTGCAGTGATGCTACTGAGCTTTGCTGCGCAGACACAGTTGGGCCAGCGCGAGCGCTCATTATCTTCCCAGAACTGCCAACAGGGAGATTCTAAGGAGCAGCAGCAGCAACAACAAAAACACTGCTGTAATCTTAGTTTTTTTTCTGCTTCCTCCATGGGGGAGGGAGGGGGAAAGGTGTGCTTTGTTGTATTTCTTGGTGCAAAGTTTTGAAAGATTTCTTCTGATAATGAAGATTATCTGTCAGTGATTTGGGGAAATTTCAAACTAAACAAACAACAACAACAAAAAAAATATGCCAAGCATTTATGACTTTAAACTTCAAGGTAAATGCAAAAAGTGTGGTGTGGTAAGAACTTTATGTTGAATCCTGAAATAGACACACCCCGTGTAAGGCCGTTGGCTGTCCCGCTATGAGCCTTGAAGCCCACCGTGGAGAGTTCACGTCCCCACCCCACCGGCCCCCTGCCTCCAGGCCGCCCGGCCTCGCCTCTGGTTGCAGAAGAGCTTGTTCTGCGTGGAGTTGGCGGTGGGTCTTTGTTTGGGGGGCTGTTAACTTCCTGTGTGTTGGCCACACACCACACTTGGAGAGAGCGCAGGTTTAGAGACGAACTTGCACGCACACCGTGTGGTGCCCGCCCAGCCTGGTGGCCAGTGGGGGTTGCGTTGCCTCCGCGGGGAGGGTGCGGTGGTGAGCAAGCCTGGACAGGGAGCTGGCCCCGCCCCTGCGCCCATCCCGCCCGCGGCCCTGGGGGCCCCCTGGTCCCGGGCTCTCCAGCCTCACAGCGGGTGCTGGTCACCATGGTCTGAATGGATGTTGACTCAGGCACTTTCCTTCCATTCCCGGAGTCGGGAGACCTGGGAGGGTGGTGTCCATCTCCTCTGCCTGCGGCGTGAAGGGGCCTGCCTGCCCCAGGCTGCGCCCCGCCGCCCGAGGGCCGCCCACCTGGGTGTGGGCAGGAGCTGTCACCCTGGCATGTGGCTCGTCACCCACACCTCCCACGCCGTCCCGGGCAGTGCCCAGCCGTGCAGGAGCAGGGCTCTGCTTACGACACGTCCGCAGGTGGCTGGGGAACACGGGCCTGCCCCCTCCTCCAAGTCAGGATGTGTCTGCCTTCAAGTCACAGAAAATGTGAGTCAGACTGGCCATAGCAGTAAGGAAGTCTGTGCGCCCAGAGGTGCCCTGGGCCGGATAACCCCCCTGTTGTCTGCACACACACCCCCAGGCTGGTTCTCGGGGGGCATCAGACCACATTGCCTCCACCGAAAGCAAAGCAATGATGCCCATCGTGTTCCCAGAGGCTGGCCCTGCCGTGGCCCCTGGCGGTCTGCTGAGAGCACGGCTCTGACTGCCCAGACATGGGCACCACAGGCTGCAGCCACCACTCGGTCTGTGCCAGACTTTGCTCAGCAAGGGAGGAAGCAGGAATTACACCACAGAAGCCTTCCTGGAGGAGGCGGCCTTTGCGCTGGGCTCTGAAGAGTAAGTTATGGATAAGATTTGAAGTAGAGGAACGGTCTGTACAGCAAGTCCTGAAGGGCCTTGTGGTGGGAGCCCGACGTGGTGATCGCAGAGGATGAGGGTGACGGGGTGACTGGGAGGAGGGCGTGGGGTCACGGTTGCCCAAGACCTCAGGGTGTCCCAGCCAGACACGGGCAGACCTCTGACCAGGACCAGGGCGGGACAGGGAGGGCTGACCTCAGAGGAATTCTCCCAGCGGGGTGCAGGGGGAGGAGCAGGCACGTCCTGGGCCCTCCGGCCGCGGTAACCCTCCAGCTTGTCATCCTCACCCTGTGGCGGCGGCACTGTGCCCGGAGCAGGGCCGTGCGCGCAAAGCACATTTCATCTGTGCTCGTCCCGTGCTGACGTCAGCAGCCGCCCCTTCCCAGTTTTCCTAAACATCTTAAATGAACAATTTTACTTATTTGAGGATGCAAAAAAAAGTGACCCTTAAAAAAAAAAAATTCCCTCCATGGAAGCAAACCAGACATTGGTTTTATAAAGTGGGGAGAACCCAGCATCCGGCCATAATTTAGACTCAGCTTGTGGGATTCCCCAGCTTCCCAGGTGGCTCAGCAGTGAAGAATCTGCCCGCCAACGCAGAAGACCCAAGTTCAATCCCTGGGTCAGGAAGGTGCCCTGGAGGAGGGCATGGCAACCCTCTCCAGTGTTCTTGCCTTGGGGATCCCATGGACAGAGGAGCCTGGTGGGTTGCCGTGCACGGGTCGCAAGAGTGGAACACGACTGAGCAGCTAACACACACACAGCGTCCCCCCCAGCAGCACCCTCTCCTCCTGCTCGGGTGAGCATGGGCATGGGCGGCTGCCCCTGTGTTTCTGGCTCTGACTGTCTGTACCCGGAACGTTCTGTTCGCACAAACCTGGTTGACGTCCTTGGTCGGCGTGCCTGCCTGTGTGAAGCTGTGGCTGTGTTCCATGCCCACTTGGAGCATAGTGAGAGCCAACTGTATGCTGAGCAAGTATCCATCCAGGAATCTGCTGCGGAAACTCAGGAGGGGTTAGAATAGACGCCGAATTGTGCCCGATGCTGTTGGCTTCAGAGGAACGAATGGAAGTGCTTCCTGGAGGGTTTCTTCCTGGTTGTGAGCTGAAGATGAGCGGTTCTCAGCCGTCCCCACACGGGTTGGGGCCCTGGGCGCCCCGGCCCCTCAGCCCTGTTGCCTGCTGGTCCCAGGTGTAGGGGACTGGGTCAGAGCCCCCCGCTCCTCCGGGAAGCTTCTAGCAAGCACAGCTCGAGGTACAGCAGCCCAACTCTGCCTCCGGCTTCAGGGAGAGAGTGCAGCGTGAGCTGGAATAGCGCATCTGACGTGGCTTGATGCGGCGGCCAGGATGATGGATCTGAGATGAACGTGAAGGGATAATTGTACACAACCAGTTTAAAAGCTGGTAAATATTTAAGGGTCAGGGGTTAAATGTCAGAGCCACGGCGCTTGGGCTCAGCTCCATAAAGCATCCAGAATGACTGCTAATTAAACCCAGGGTATATTTCAGCAAAGGGAAATAAATTTGACAGCTAACAACCGATACTGGATTACCACCTTGCAGAGGTTAGGGATCATGCTAGGAGCTGTAGACGGTTTACAGTTGTTAACCCATAGTCATGGGAGGGTGAGTGCTCCCCGTGACCGATCACCACGCTGAACACAGCTCAGCCTTGAGGCTCAGCCACGAGCATCAGCGAGAGGCACCGTGTGTCCGGGTACCCTGACCCATCCGGTGTTTGACAACACACACCGTGTGGCTGCCGCGGAGCAAACCCTTAAAACGAATGTAGGCAGAAGGCAGGCTGACATTTCTTCCTGAGCCAGGCTTCTTTAATGTGATTAATAATCACCAACGAGTGTCACAGCCAGTTAGGAAACGAGATGAGTTTGATTTCCAAACAGGACAGCAAATTGAAAGCAGAAAACTGTCAGCTTGAGTGTCATCGTCCCCGAGCGAGGCACGCCCGTCTTTTACCAAGTTCAGCATTCTTCGGTGGGCAGGTAATCCAGACGCCGCCCTGCGTGCCCCACCTCAGGAAAAGGCTGCTTACCTTGAGATGAGATATGCCGTATGAGCACTAAGCAAACAGAGTGATTGTAATATTTTAATAGCTGTGTTTACATGCAGATCTTGAGATTATTTCTGCATTAGGTGATTTATGAGGCTATATTAAGTAAATCACACTTGGAATGCAGCTCCAGAGGATGAGTCACGGAATATGGCCATTTCCCTTTCTCCTCTCCGGAGGAGCTCAGGGAAAGAAAGGGAATCGCTGGGCACTCAGCTCCTGAGGAGGGAGGGCGTGACCCATTCAAGCTGCAGTTTCCACTGCTTTGGATGCTGACTGACATCTGTTTAAAGTAAAATCGTCTAACCCGAAATTTCGCAGAGATAAATTTATGTAGTAAAAAAAATAATAAAAATAACCAAAGCCATTATAGAAAACCTCGTCATTCCTACGACTCCAGTTTCTGCAGGCTGAACTAATTACTGCCTAATCTTTATGTGAGGTATTGGTTAAATCAATTAAGTCGTTAGGAGTAATTTCAATAATGCTAGTGTTTGAGAGAACGGCCACATCGCAAACAGTATTGGCCTTAATTAGACTTTTAAATTCAGAGCCCTATCTCAGTCTGGAGCCGAGCTCTCTAATCTCGACTCTCCCTGCCTTCCCTTAGTTGTAAGGGGGAATTTTTAATATGTCTGGCTCGAAGTAATTAGTTTGCAAATGTGTAATGTGAGACCTGGTCAGAGGGAGCTGGGAAGGAAAGCACAGCCCCTCCCTTTTCACTTTATGGGCTTTTCCTGTATCTGGAGGCTTCCTGCGAGGAGGGAGTGCTCCCAGGAGCACAGCTCTGGGAGGTTTGCACCAACAGCCTCGAATGCCTGCACACAGGTACCTGCCACTGACCTCCGGGCCCTCTGCCCTTTAACAGAAAGGCAGTGCTTTTCTTTGTCAGGTCTCTGCCCCCTCCCGCCTCCCCCGCCGGTCCCGGGCGCCCTCCACACCGGCTTCCTCTCAGGCTGGACCCGGGCAGGAGATCCTGTCCAGACCTGTGGGAAAGTGCCCAGGGCCCCCCATTCCCACCGTCCCGCCTACCCGCTGGGGAAGGAACTCCGGGCAGGAAGGTCTCATTAGCCTGAAAGAACATCCCGCTTTCCTGCCCACTAGCTCCCGGCAGTAAATGCGGGAGGGCAGCGCTCACGTTGCTCAGATGGGGCTCTGTCTTTGGAGAGTCAGAGCACTCTGCTCACACAGAGAACTCCCTGCTAACTTCCTTCCCCAGGCGACGGTCCGTCCCAAAGTATTCCTGCCCTTGGAAAGTTCAGGCTTGAGGAGCTGGGTAACCGGCACACCAGTCATCAGACCAGGAAGCCAGAGCATCACGAATTCGGGGCAACCCGAATCCTCAGCATCATGCAGTTTGCTTCAGTTCTAACAATCTTCAGAGACTCAGGTTCTGCTTTTGTGGAAACTTGCTCTGTGTTAGGAAGAAATTGCTTCCCCCCCAACCCCCAACACACACACACCGTTTTGTAAGTGCAGAAAAGTCAATCCGTGCAACCACAGTGGGCAGCTGGAGTGAACATTTATTTACCACTCTGTGCCTTCCCGGCTTCCTCTTATCATACGAACATGCAGTGAGCCCAAGCAGGTGAAGAGTCTTTTCCCCAAGGTGCAGTGTCTCTACACTTCTGGATGCAATTTAATTTTTATTTTTAAAATCTTAAGTGACACAGCTGAACATGCTGAAAAGCAAAGCTGGTATGAACACAACTGCAAGAGTTAGCGGAAATTGAACAAATGAAATATAAAGGCTTGCACTTCCTGCCGATGAAGTTTTAGCTTTTTCCCAAACTTTCTCTATTGTAAACTTAAAACAAAGTCTTATCAGCAAGCAACACAGAGTAGCAGCTGGATACCATTAAACCCCTCCGTCCACGCTATTCTTCTTCATTACCTTTCTCCTGACAAGCCTTGCTCTGAGCAGAAATGTAACTTTGTGATGAGATTTATGTAATTCAGGTGTCCTCTCTGCTGAATGAGCCCTTGGCCGCAGAAGAAAGGGATTTGCAAGCATTCAAGGAGTTTAAAGAGGAGGAGGCAGACATGACAAAATTCGCAAAGAAACACAGGCTAACCTGACCGCTCTTACCAACCTCCCTTTTATAGGTTCTTTTCATATTGAAACATCTTTATGCAAACTAAAATAGTCGGTAGGCTTTATGTTACTAGAGCAAGACCTTTAGTTACCTTACCATAAAATACCCAGCAGCGCTCTTCAAACGCCTTCCGATTCAGGGGCACCGAGAACTGACTTTCCCGGCAGCGTCACAGACCTCGAGCCGGCAGTGCAGGCTGCAGCCAGCCACGCGAAAGCCCCTGCGGTTCGCGAGGCAGCGTCCTGTTGTTAAGGTGGTGGCCGGGATGCCCGCGCATGCTCACCCATCTGGAGCCTTCCGCTTGGCGTCTGCTGGAGTCAGTGCCCACGTCTGAGCCCAGGGTCAGCCGTACTTCTTTCAGTGACACCACGGAACCAACGGGGAGAGAGACTTACCCCCGTTAGAGGTGATGGGACTCCAGGGAATCAAAAGCATGTTAAAAAAAAATAGAGCAAATGAGAAAAATTCCCTAAGGACCCTCCGGGATATTAAATCAATAGCCTATTCTTTCCTTGATGGGATAGTTATTTTCTACTGTATTACCAAATTAATGTCTTTAAGAATTATTGTAATCAAAAAGCACCTGCTCCATGTAATTTTATCAGCAACAGTTCAGTTGCTACTTATGTCCACCCTCCTGCACTTCCTGTTTGAATTAGAAGTACAGAAAGTCTAAGAACTTGTAAAATAGTCGATTCATCAGAATTAAAACGTCATAGGCGTAATTTGGTGATTTAAAGGTGAAGGTTACTCAGGGGATGATTGTTTTGTAAGTTAAGCCTCCTTTGATTTCACATCATTTTCTGTAAAAACAGGATAAAGATCCCCAGTGTTTGACATCAGAGCTCTCCTCAGAGGCACAGGTGTAGCTCCCTTGGGCGTCTCACTCCTCTGCTGCAGGGACGGGGGTCGGGGAGGGGGTGAGGGGCTGCCCTGGATGCAGCTCTCGTGTCCCCCGGCTGTCACTGAGGGACCGCTCAGGTGTCCTGCCCCAGGAGACCTCCCTGACAGTCTCCAACTGGCACCGGTTCTGGGCCCTTCCCCTCCCACCCCAGTCACCCCCTTCTGCTCTATGGAGGGGCCATCCGGCTCCCAGAGGCCAGGACGGGCTGCATCCCCTGCCCACACCCGCGGCCTCGTCTCTTGTGGAGGGACACGCACGGTCTCATTCACCTCTCTTAGCGGCCCCGCGAAGCAGAAGGAAGAGAAACAGGCCCAGAGAAGCTGCAGATAAGTTGCCCAAAATTGTGTGGACAGTAAGTGACAGAGTCTGCACGTGAACGTAAATGATTCTGGCCAAAACAGCAGCAATCCTCACTTCAAAGAATTTGCCTTTACTGACTTAACCTGGAAACATCTAAACTCACGCAGCCGCTCTTTGGGCATCTGGACAGCTCTGTCCTGCACCCTTTCTGTGCTGTCTTGTCAATGACAGTCTAAGTCCCTGAGGCACTCTGGTGATGTTTTAAAAATCTTCCCCCCGCCATCTCCACTTGATACCTAGCGGGTGCCAAGAGAAAGACATATAATAGATGCTTAGTAGACACTTGTGAAAATATAGAAATTAAAAATAGAACACAGTATTGTTTACAATAGATAGATGACAGGCTTTGATTTTGGATCAAACTCAAGGACCAAATAATTATGCTCAAATGATCAGCTGTGCCTAGTTAGAGCCATGGGACAGAATCAAGACAAGATTTGAAAATCCAAAATAATTTTTCTTTTTTTTGGAAGTGGGGGTGGAGGCAAGCCTATTCCTGTCCAATAGCGAACCGATTTGTATCTAACAGAAAGCATAGTTAAATGGGTTATGATATGGCTATCAGGCGGCTGGCTTGCAGCAGTGGCAAAGAACAGGCATGTTCTCCAGGAAGTGGAAGCACCTCTGAGAGACGTCCGGACAGAAAGCAGAGTCAGAGCAGCACGTTCTGTGGTGCTGACCGGGTGGCGAGCGCAAGAGAGGGACGCCCTGGCTGCCCTCTGGGGGGTCTGGACTGGGGGGAGGCAGCGCGGGAACGCAGGGTCTGCAGAGAGTGGGGAGTCACCTGGGGTTCCTGGGGTGGTGCAGCCCCACAGGCCCACCTTTCAGTCCGTCCTCCCTGGGGTGGTGGAGCCTCAGATTCAGATCAGAAGTGCGTCAGAAACCAAATGCAGTGAAGTGTGAGTCGCTCGGTCGTGTCCGACTCTTCACAACCCCGTGGACTGTAGCCCACCAGGCTCCTCTGTCCAAGGAATTCTCCAGGCACAAGTATGGGGGTGGTTAGCCCTTCCCTTCTCCAAGGATCAAACCTGGGTCTCCTGCATTGGCAGGTGGAACCTTTACCATCTGAGCCACCAGGGAAGCCGTAATCTTGTATTCTAATTAGAAGTGTATCAGAAACCAAGCGCAGGCTGATGCTTAAACCTCATCTCATGACAGCCTTGAGAATAAATGCTTTGTTGTGTGTTCCTGGTTAGTGAAAGAGGGAGTTGCTGAGTGTCCACCCGGATGTCACACTCCAGGAAAAGACGGGTCCATGCTGGGCGGTGGCAGAAGGTGGAGGCACCCCTGACCCCACCCTCGTCCGGCCCAGGCTGTGTGGTATCCTGGGCCCAGCCCTTCTGGTGATGGAAATTAGTATCTTGAAATCACCCAACTTTGTTCCATGACTATGAATGTTTTACATGGAATATCTTTTAAGTTTTTAAACCTTTTAAGCCTTCGATGGAGCCCTAACAGAACCTTGTACAGTATGCTTCATTCTCCTGCTACTGGATGAAATTAAGTATCAGCTGGCTTCATTTCAAAGCATGCCAAACATTTTAACCTGCAAATCAGTAACTTTCTTCTTTTTAACTTTAACTATTAGACTTTAAAATATTAACCCTTAATAATGTCTTTAAATGTGCAGTAACTTTTAGCTGGAGTCCCGACCCTGCCTTGGTGAGTCCGTCGTGTGTGTGTGCAGGACTTGCTTTGGGATTCTACAGGAGTGCACACCGAGCGGTCTAAGGAGGGCGAATTTCCCAAGTAGACGTTGACTAGAAATGCAGAAAAGCTAGCCAACTACCTCTTAATTCACCTTGTTTATTTAATGAGCGACTTGGGTTTGTGTTAATTTCCACCTCCGTAAACTACCTTACTGCTGAATAATGAAGAGTCTTGAGCCCACTGCCCTTCCATCTGAACACTGTGTTTTGAGCAAGCTGGGTTGTAGTTTTCTCCTTCTGCCGCTGGAACGAGGTCATCAGAACACGCGTGGGGTGCGAAGTTTGTGTTTGGCACAGGTTTGTCGTGAGCCTCAGCATCTGTCTCTCTCGAGTAATTTGCCATTTAATTACCTTGTGTTACATTCCCTCAGGAAGGGGAGGAGAGGAGGAAAACTCAGGAAAACAAGTGGTCCCGCTTTGTAGAGTCTTTCTGGTCATGGAGTGAGGTCCAGGGTGCGCCTCAGGTTTCACCCTTAGACCCCGAGATGAGCCTCCCCTCCGAAGGGAAGGAAGGCCTTCCAGACCCCAGGCTGGCCTCCCCCTACCCCAGGGCTGCTGACCGCGCAGTTTGCCAGGAAGCCCCGTGGGAGGGCCGGCTCCCCTGCTGATGACCGTGCCGAGGGTCCCGAGTCCGGGGGTCCGGGCCTCCCTGCCCTGGGGGCCCCGCTGCAGAGCAGGCTGTCCGTGGCTGTGTGCGGCCGGGCCGGGCAGAGGGCCCACAGTGCCAGCTGCTTCCCGTCCTCTGGGTGGGTGATCACAGGCCCAGGGCGGCAGAGCTCTCCAGAGCCCAGGACCTCCTTCCTCCAGTGGCCGAGCACCCTGAGGGCTGACCGTGGTGCTCGGAAGTGACCCCCGAGGCCCAGCCTGGTGAAGGTCACCAGTTTCACGGCCACTCCACGCGTCTGGTAGCCGCTGCGTGTGAGGAAATCCAGCTTTCAGGGGGAAGTGGAAAGTGAGCACTGCCTTCACGGGTCTGTGAGTGCCCTTTCACATGAGAAGCCCCCAGGCAGTCTTCTTCTGGGATGTTCACAATCAGGCTGGTGTCCCAGTCACTCACCGGCTGTTCGGGCAGAGGGCCTTCATCCCCTCCCACCCTCTGGGAGTCCTGAGGCTGGTTCTGGCAGGTGGTTCTTAGCCTTCTGTGCAGACTGGCCTGATAGCATTTGCAGGCCCTTCAAGACCAAAATGCCAGTTCAATGCTTGGGGCAAAACGTTGTAACAGAAAGCACCTCTCAGGAGTTTCTCCGGCCTACACCTACTGTTCACTCGGTTCCAGCAGAACCATGTAGCGTGGCAGTTTTTGCTGATCTGTTGTGTTTCTGAAAGTGGAATGAACATGTGGGCCTGTTTCTACACTGCCTGGAGTGTGTGTGTTAGTCGCTCAGTTGTGTATGACTCTTTGCGACCTTGTGGACTGTAGCCTGCCAGGCTCTGCCGTCCGGGGAATTCTGTAGCAAAAATACTGGAGTGGGTTGCCATTCCCTTCTCCAGGGACCACCACTTTATGCCCCCGTTAGAAGGATCACACACTCAGAACATCAACAGGAAAAGCAGTGGTTTTGCCTGGTTTCTGAGTGCAGAGGAGATTGAGCGCCAAGGGGACGAGAGGAGGGTGTGGTTTAAGCAGCACCTTCCGGACCCTGATGTGCAGCGCGTCCTCTGAGAGCTGCTCCTGCACCAGGTCTCAGGTGGGGCTGAGACAGGAGCCCTGCCAGGGTTTCCTTAAAAACAAGCCAGGCTGAGAGAAGTGGCTCAAAGCACAGATCAAACAAGATGGAGCCCAAGTTGGTAACAGTGGGGGCATTGCCTAATGTCACATGTTTAAAATGACCTCAAACGAAATGCTTAAGGAGTAAATTCTCGTTTAGTCGGGACATGTGTGAGGCCTCACGAAGGGCACCCTGTGGGCAAGGTGAGGGGTGCCTGCTTCCCTGGACTCGGGCCCACAGCCAGGTGAGCAGACAGCCCTGAGTGCGCTCAGGTTTCGGGCTGGTGGTGGTTGTTCATTTGCCAAGTCGTGTCTGACTCTTTGGGACCCCATGGACTGCGGCACGCCAGGCCTCCCTGTCCTTTACTATTTCCCAGAGTCTGCTCAAACTAACGTCCATTGACTCGGTGATGCCATCCAACCATCTCATCCTCTGTCGCCCCCTTCTCCTCCTGCCCCCAATCCCTCCCAGCATCAGGGTCTTTTCCAGTGAGTCGACTCTTTGCATCAGGTGGCCAAAGTATTGCAGCTTCAGCTTCAGCATCAATCCCTCTAGTGAATATTCAGGACTGATTTTCTTTAGGATTGACTGATTTAATCTCCTTGCTGTCCAAGGGACTCTCAAGAGTCTTCTCCAGCACAGAACAGTTCGGAAGTATCAATTCTTCGGTGTTCAGCCTTCTTTATGGTCCAACTGTCACATTTATACATGACTACTGGAAAAACCATGGCTTTGACTATATGGACTTTTGTTGGCAAAGGATTTTTACTCATCTGCAAACTTTAGTGGTATTATTGGGAATAGATTTCTTGTGAGTCATGCCACGGGAGGTGTGTAACTCCTTGGTTGAAAGTGGGCCCTCTGAGGAGCACCCCGTTATCACATGGCTGTACCAGAGGCTGTAACATGGAGGTGAAGGAATACTTTATCTTCTTTTAAGATATATATTCAAATAATGCGTGGAGGTTTCTGAGCTCCTACCATGATGTCCACATAACTAAAAATTAACCTGTCATTATCAATTTAGAACATGAGAATATCTTCCATTCATGAACTATTAATACTGCTATTTGTAGATGGAGCAGGAAAAGGTCATGCATCCCCATCATCCCTTTTTATATATAAAGACAGTGAGGGGCATGAGCATGGGTGTATTACAGGCACCAGAAATGTAAGTTCACACAGAACAGAGTCATTCACAGACTCTCCCGAATTCTCTGTGGAGAGTTTGCTGAGTGTTTTACTTATATGAGCTCATTTTCCTCACTCTGACTCTGACGTGGTCAGGGCATGTGGTATTGTCCCTGATTATAAATAAAGAAGCTAAGATTCCAAAGGGCTTTCCTGGTGGCTCAGCATTAAAGAATCTGCCTGCCAATGCAGGAGATGCGGGTTTGATCCCTGGGTTGGGAAGATCCTCCGGAGAAGGGAATGGCAACCCACTCCAGTGTTCTTGCCTGGGACACCCCATGGACAGAGGAGCCAGACAGGCTACTGTGGATGGGGCCATAAAGAGCCGGGCGCGACTTAGTGACTGAAGAGCAGCAGCGAACTGCAAAATTCCCCAGAGGTCGGGGGCGGCCTGGGACGCATGTTCAGCAGGCGGCAGAGCTGGAAGCAGACCCTGGCCTTTCTGCTGTCAGTGCCCTGCGTGTGCTTTCTCCAGACGGCCTCTGTGCCGTTGCCATGTGGATCGCGCAGTAATCTGACCGGGTTTGTGCCAGCGTCCCTTCAGCACAGCTCCTGCCGTCCCTGGCGTCACGGGTCACGTCTCTCTACGTTGTGCGCCCGGTAACTTAGACCCACGGGAGTCTTGTGTACGCTTGCCTTCTAGGTAGTGTAGAAAATGAAAGGCACAGTTACCAGCCGAAACTGCGTGTACTGACTTTGGAGTGTCTCTGTGGCCTCTGCTGGGGTCCTCACATCTCTGTGCAGCTCTGACCATCCTCCGGCTCCCTTCAACTCCCTTAGCCTCTGTTGGTCCGGGGAGGCTGGCTTCCTTCCTCACGTTTGAAGGACAGTTTCACTGGACATAGAATTCTCATACGACAGTGTTTTCCTCTGTTCACTTTAGATATATCAACCAGGGGCTCTTTGGCTTCTGGCCTCTAAGGTTCCTGCTGAGAAATTGGCTAACGGTCTTTCTTGAGGCCCCTTGTGTCTAAAGAGGTTCTTCCATCTGCTGCTTCAAGAATCTCTCTCTCTTTTTAATGATTTGAAAGTTGAAAGATTTTAATAATCTGCATTTTCATTGCTCTTTTCATCTGTTTTTTTTTTTAAATGAAAGTAGAGTTAGTTTACAATGTTGTATTAGTTTCAAGTGTCCATCAAAGCTATACATTTGTGTATATACACACACGCTTTTTTTCAGGTTCTGTTCCATTGCAGGTTATTACGCGGTATTGAGTAGAGTCCCCTGTGCTATACAGCAGGTCCCGTTTACCCTTGTTTTATAGATAGTGGTGTGTATATGTTTGTGCTAAACTCCTAATTTATCTCAGAGATTCTGTCTTACTTTTTTAAATTTGATTGTGTGTCGTAGCGCAGCTCTGTTTGAGTTGACCCCACCTGTGTGTCCAGCTTCTTCGATGCGTAGGGTCCCCCTTCCATCGGCTTGGGACGCTGTCAGCCGCAGTCTCTCCGAGTCTTCTTTCTGGGCCTCCCTCCCTGCCCTCCATCAGGGGCGCCCGCGGCGGGGACACTGGCTCCGTGGCGTCCGTGCGTCCCTGAGGCTCTGCTCGCCTTCCTTCCTTGTTTGTCTTTATGTTGCTCAGACTCAGCAGCCTCGCATTTCTTATCTGCAAGCTGCGGCTTCCTCTGCTTACTCAAATCTGCTTTTGAACCCTTCCACTGTAGCCGTTATTACTTATTTATCTCTTACTGGATTTACTTTTCAGCTCCAGGATTTCTTTGTAGCTCCTTCTTATGAGTCCTGTCTCTCCTCTCATAGTCTCTCTGAGCCTCTGTCACTTTCTGGACTTTGCCGTGTGGCCTTTGAGCATCTTCTGTGTGCTAAGTCCACAGTCCGAACCTCAGGTATTCTCTCTCTGGGCTCATTTTGTCCCTTTGAGCAGCGCATACTTTCTTGTTTCTTTTTTGTTGGTGAAGACTAGACATTTGAGTTGGATAAAAGTTAACTCTGGAAATCAAATTCTCCTTCCCAGGGTTTGTTTTTCTCTTTGTTTTGTTTTTATTATTGTTGGTGTGTGTGTGCCAGGGATCAGCCTAAGGTGAAAAGGATTAAGGTCTTCTCAGGCCCTTCCCTGCTGAGCACAGTGGCTTTCTGAATTCCTGAACGTGTGGGTGTCTCTGAGTATCTGAAGACACACGGCTGTTCCTTTGACTTTGTGGAAGCCATTTCAGCCAGTGGGGGTTGAAGCAATAGAATAAATCCTTATCTTTTAATAAAGCTGATTTACAGCATTTTTAAAGTCAGCGATTCTGCCTTAGGACTCTTCTCAAACATATAATGTAGTGCCTTGAAGTTAGTATATATTCAGTAGATATTTGTTGAATTATAATAAATAATCACTGCATGAATTCTCCATTTTATGCAGGCAATAGACCCTCGAACAACATGGATTTGAACTGTTCAGGTCCACTTGTTATGAGGATTTTTTTTTTCCAGTAAATACTTTACTGCTGTGGGCTTTGCAGGCGGCACAGTGGTAAAGAACCCTCCTGCTAATGCAGAAGATGCAGGAGAGTCAGGGTCAGCCCCTGGGTCAGGAAGATGCCCTGGAGGAGGGCATGGCAACCCACTCCACTGCTCTTGCCTGGGAAATCCCATGGACAGAGGAGCCTGGCGGGCTACAGTCCATGGGGTCCCATGGACTGTATGCACACACACACACATGCCCAGTACTACCCCATCCAAGGATGGTTGACTCTGTGGATGAGGAACCCCCTGTACAAAGCACTGGGGGTACAGGGGCCAACTGTGAAGTTATCCGTGAATCTCCGACTTCACAGGACGTCCGTGGCCCTGGCTCCAGCCTTGCTGGGGGGTCAGCCATATTCAGTTACTGACATAAATTAATTTCAGATAGCGATTGGAAGTTTATAAGCAGCTCTAGGTCATTCGTGATAAGATTTCAGAATTGAAAAGTAACCCGGTATGTATAATTAAAGTCAGGCTATTTTAATTTGCCTCATTAATTTGGATTCATTACTGTACCGTTACAATATCTGTAGAAAGCGTTTGTTTAGCATATTAACAGATTAAGCAAAGTGAAAATGATGCCTACCCATACCAAACTTTTAAGCATTAACATAATTTTAGGAGCCTCTCTTTGTGCAAAAATAGCTTGCTGATGCAAAGGCTATATCTATAGACACAGGTACGTGTAAACGTCTCAGGCTGGCTCCTGAGAACTGCTCCACAGTCCTGACTACAGATATTTTAACTAGTTCTTCAAGCTAGATGGGCTTTACTTACTCAACTTCCTCAACTTAAGCCAACTTTTAATTTATTTGTCTGCTATTTTGCAAATTTTAAGTTTTGTGATAAGTTTGGTCTAGTACATTTTTTAAAGTTAAGAAAATGTATGTTTTGTGATTTTTTAGGTTTTTTTTGTGTGTCTCCTACAGATATGTTCTCACAAGAGTCAGGTATTTTGAAGGACACTCTGACGTGAAACTTTACCAGGAATAGTCTCAGCTTTGATTTATGTAAAACCTCAGGCACCGTGTTGCAGGGTAGCTTTGAATGGCAACTGACTCCCACAGGGAATTCATTTCTTTGCAAGTAAAGGATTTATATGTTTAAAAAATGACCCTGTGTGTTCCCCTGCCTCCTTCTGCCTGCACCTCTGTGGTTTCTGGCCCAAGGAAAAGTGACTTCAGGAAGACAATCAAGGGTTTCGTAGGCACCTGCGACGTGTAAGGCACTGAGCTGGTTGCTGGGGGTGATTTAATGCCAGCCCCTGCCTGCTAAAATCTCATTAGGAGGTGAGAAGGCAGCCCCGGAGCCTAAGGCAGAGGGTGGAGAAGAACAAACACACTATTTTGGTGCGGGGATGTTCACACCATCGCTGCAAACATTATTAAAATGTCTCGGGCGTGCAACGTGCATTATTCCATCTAATCCTCATGGCCCAGTTGTGACCCTCACCCCTGCTGGAGAACACGGCTGTCAGGTGGAGCGTTCAGGTGGTGGCCACGAGGCACTGTGGGGCCCCACTGGGCCGGGGCTGGGCCTGACAGGACTCGGGGGGACCTGAGGAGAGACTGTGGGTGCTGTGGAGGCGGGTGTCTGGCTCTGTGGCTGCAGGCACATCCGGGGCCTCCTGCGAGTTTCTGCCTGAGTCTGAGCGTGAAGGAGGATGGGCTGCAGCCCAGGCTGGTGGGTCAGGCCACCCTGGACGGGCAGCTAATTAGTGCTACTGGAGAGGGAGGAAGCGGGGAGTCGGGGGGCGGGGTCTGGTGACAGCACCCCAAGTGCGTGGGAGAAGCGCTTCCAGGGAGGTGGCAGGTGGCACCGTGGGCTGGCATTGGCGGTGCTGGTGACGCTGCCGGGGTGGAGAGGGGTTTGGGTTCGGGTTTGTCTCGTGCGGATTCTCGGTATTCACGCCTCCCACCCTGACTGCGGAGTCTGATGTACCCCTGACATCCATCCAGGGACCCAGGTTCAAGAGCTCTGCGCCAGGACAGAGCTGTTTGAAACCGTGTTCGTGATGATTCACTGAAAAGTAGTCTGTAAAAGGACAGGTGGGAAGATCCGGTCACAGCTTTGGGAAACGGCAGATCTGGGTGTGGAGGCGGTCATCAGGGTGGGGCAGATGGGGACCTGGACCACGAGGTGTCTTAAGGCCCCCAGGGACAGGCAGGTCAGCTGTGTGTAAGATGATACAGTTAGGGAGGTTTATCCGGAGACCCCGAGACTCAATGGGTACCCAGGGATCAAACCCGGGTCTTCTGCAGTGCAGGCAGACTCTTTACCGTCTGAGCCCCCGGGGGAGCCAGACAGGCAGCTCCTGTTGCTTAGTGTTATGGTTCCTGTTTCTAAAAAGAACTGTGAGAAAGAGGATTGATTATAAATTGCAGAGTGGGTGATGGGGAAATGGGGATAATATGGAATTGTATTAATCGTCTATCAAAATATATAATTTCTGATCCAGAAAAAAAGAATCAAGCGGGAGGTGGTGATGGACAGGGAGGCCTGGCATGCCGCGGTCCATGGGATCGCAGAGTCGGACATGACTGAGCGACTGAACTGACTGACTGACACTGTGGGTACCTACCATTCTGTGTAGAGAACATTTACAGATAAAATTAAATAATTTTTGTATATTTTACAAATAAGTAAATTTTACATATGAGTGAGTTTTGCCAAATATTTTACATACTTCTGATACACAAGCCAAATCTTTTCAATGAGCTCTAAATTTAAAAAGTGCAAAAAGTCACTGAAATTGAGAGGATGTTTAGCAAAAAGGAGACCTGTGGCGTAAATGACCCAAAAGCGTCGTATCTTCATGTTGGTTCCAGCGTTTTTACGGCACTTTGTGTTTAGGGGAGCAGCTGTTCCTGTCTTCTCTCAGATGCCGCTTTATCAGGGAAGTATTTAGCTGCAGGAAAACACAAATACCCAAAATACTTGTTATATTATGGATTTTTTAAAATCATATTTTATTATATATATTTTTTAAAGTAATAATATTTAAGCAGTTAAAATATTAAAGAGGTATCTTGCTGAAGCAAAAATAGATCATCGTAATCTAATTTTGGGGCTTCCCTGGTGGCTCAGATGGTTAAAAAAAAATCTGCCTGCAATGTGGGAGACTGTGTTCGATCCCCAGGTCAGGAAGATCCCCTGGAGGAGGGCATGGCACCCACTCCAGTATTCTTGCCTGGAGAATCCCATGGACAGAGGAGCATGGGCAGGCTACAGTCCATGGGGTCACAAAGAGTCGGACACGACTGCAGTAAAACACATATACCCCAAACTACTTGTTATATTATAGATCTTTTTAAAATCACATTTTATTATATTACAATTTTTTAAAATTAGTAATGTTTAAGCAGTTAAAATATTAAAGAGGTATTTTGCTGAAGCAAAGCTAGATCATTGTGATCTAGCTTTTCCAGTGTAATCTTTGAGGGTGTAAATAAGCCTCGGACGTTTTTCTGCTCTCTCATCACAAAGCCTTCAACACGACGAAGAATTTTGTCTCTTTTTTCCTCTCTCCTGTGTATGTGAACATCATTAGCCCAAAAGCATATTGATATTTTTCTTGAATTATCTCGTGACTGCATGCTTTGTCTCCGTGGTTCCTTTCTGCTCCTTGAATTTGTCAGATTGTTCCTGGCGTGGAGTTCCGATGTGAACGTTCCCCCTCGTTTGTGTCTGAAGGAACTCACTTCCTCTGAAAATAATCAGAGCACTGTCAAGCCTACCAGTAATCTGTGACCTCGAACTCACCCCAATACTTCTCAGAATGATGCGTTTCCTAATGTGTTTGGGCTTTGCCAAACCATCACATACTTTAAAATATAGCTCTGGTTTTGAATTTCCAAGCGCACTCGCTTTGAATAATTTCATAACGCTAATACTCTCCAACGGGAAGATGTGAATTGGGTCAGAAGGCTCGCGTTTGCAGGCGTCTCCAGCTCAGGTAACCTGTCGCGGGGTTTCACAACGCAGAAGGCAGCGAACAAGAAGTCACTTGTCAGAGCCGTCTGTTTCCTGGTAGCTTACACACCAGAAACTGAAATCCGAGAACGGCCCTTTAAGGAAAACAAAGAGCTTTACAGTATTTTTTTTTCTTTTCAGGAAAACACACAGAAGCTAATTTTAGCTTCTTGATCAGATTGACCCAGCCTTTAACCCTGGCAAACGTTACCCCACACACTTCCAATAGACAATAGTTTGCATACCAGCCGTGCACTGGAAACAGATGTGCACACTGAGCAAGTCCCCCTGCCCCCGCCAGGCCCACCCATCCTGGACCCTGAAACTGACAAGGTCCTTCCTAGAAACGGGGCGTCTTTCAAATTTCAGGCTAAAAGCTTTCCTGACTTCTTAAAAATTTATTATGTCACAATTCTGTTTTGACCCGAGATTCAAAATATCATTCACTAGAGAAACATCTCTTGGCTTCAGCATGAATTTTATCCTGGGGGGAAAAAAGAGAAGAAATTGCTAGCAGCTGCTCTGCTCATGAGTGATGGTCACACAGTTTATATATTAAAGCGTTTGGAATGCGAACAATTACCTCTTTTACTTTCTCACCATGTCTTCTATAGTTTATATAAATTGCATTTTTATTACCAAAGAAACGTCAGTCTCCCCACCCCTGCCCACCCTGCCCTCGCCAGGCACGCTCCGGGAGTGTCCACCCTCCCGAGGCTGGCGCACCCTGGCCCCTGCCCCATGCTTGTGCCCCGTCCCCCACAGGGACCCCTGGCAGCACCCCCAGGAAGGAACCCAGCTCAGAAGTTTCACTGTAGCCTCTTCCCTAAGCCCCAGGGAGATCCACTAACTTCTGACATGCTGGAGAGTTTTCCCATTTCTGCCAGGAGACAAGGAAAGGAACAAATGTCTGCTCACTTGAGCGATGAAAAAGAGTGTTTCCTGTCTCTCTGCTTTAGTAACTGCCTCTCGTTAGACACCCTCTTGCCCTGGGATGCTGTAACTGGGTGTGACGCGTGTGTCCGTATATAGAGCCCACGTGTGGACGGCACAGGGGGACTGTCCTGTTAGGACTTCCCACAGCTGTTTTGGTTAATTCCTGTTTGGAACTTGTGGTTCTGGGACTTCACTGAAATCACAGAGCAAGTTGATGACCCTGGGTCTAAGCTAGTACCCCAGGGCCAGGTTCCCAGCGGAGGCCCTGACCCACGTGTGCAGAGCAGCTTAGTGGCCAGCCAGGGTGTTCTTAAGGCTTACAGGCATGAAATCCTCATTGAGCTATAAAAGATAAATTTAGGGGCATGCATTATATTTTTTTAAAAGCTGAGACTTATATTGTAGACATGTGTGCAAATTTCAGTGCTTATCAGAATGTTAGAAATTAAATGAACGCATTCTTCAATGTATGTGTGTTATCGCTGTCTTTAAAACAGTCTTCTCTCTTAAAAATAATTATGAGCACCACTTATTCCTCCTAAAATTTAAATACATAAAATTTTAGGAGATTGTAATACATCTGAATGGAATTACATTAAGTAAATAGATGTTGGACTGTTATCATGATAATTGCATATTAAATACATTTAATGCAAAAAAATGCTAACGTCTACAGGGTACATAAGCAATGGCTGCTCAAGTATCCACACAAAAATATTTTTCCTTATATTTGCATGTTACAGCTACATTTGAACTCTGTGAAGGGAATTTAAACTATTTTCTTGAAATTTTAGTTTGACTGCCAAAGGGGAAAATTTTTTTGTTAGATTTTGATTGTGAAATCCAGTATTTTTTATGTGTATGCTTTTATTACCAAGGGGTTCTTTACCCGCCTTTCATTCTTTTCCATAATAGACTTGATGCGTCTTCTCTCAGTAACATAAGCAGTAGACAGCACCCTCAGTTCTTCCTGCCACTGAGACTTTGTGCTGAATACGGCTTTCAGTGTGCAGGTCTCAGCGGTGCTGAGCCACAGGCAGTGTGTCAGTGATAACAGCAGGCTGGGAAGCAGTCTCCCTGAACCGCGTTGGACTGTCAGGGGCTCTTACGTTGGCTCCAGATGGAAGTTTCGTGCGATGTGTGTTTACTGCTGTGCACGTTCCAGAGGATACACTCAGAGTTGCTGCAGGAGCGTCTGCTGCGCTCGAAGGCTGTGAGTGCGTACCACGTGCGGGTGAGCTCGCGTGCCCGCAGCCTCTGCCTGTCCTCTTCTTGTCTCTGTGGGGTCACCTCGCCTGACTGCAAGCATCTTTCAAGGACCAGGCCTCTCCCACAAAGCTTTCCTGGGGTCACAAGTCACAGCCAGCAGTTTCCCCTGCTGCGCGGGCCCCACTGGACTCAGCCCTTTCCTGAGCGTCCTGAGCGAGCAGCAGCCCAGGATGAGGTGGGACGCCGGGCCCCCCTGCTCTGCCTGGTCACGTCTCAGAGGCCCTGTGGGGGGGTGTTGGCGACACAGCCTGAGGCCAAGGAGGTGAGCCGGCTTGCCCAGGGCCATGTGGGGAGTCAGCAATAGATCTCGGGTTTGAAGCAAATCCCAGGTGCAGGATGCAATCACTTCTGTAACCTAGTGTGCGCGTGTGTGTGCAGCATACACGTGTGGAAGTGTGTGTGCGTGCCTGTGCAGTCTGTGTGTATACCATGTGTGTATGTATTAGTGTGGATGTGTGTGCTTAGGTGTGGAGGTGCATATGTGTGTATATGTGTGGGAGATATGTGTGTGTGTGTTTGCCATATGTGTGTATTTATGTGTGTAATGTGTGTTTTTGTATATGTGCATGTGTGTCCTGCATACGCCGTGTGAACGTATGTGTGTAAATCTGTGTGTGTGCACCATCTGTATGTGTGTCAGCAGTATGTGTGTGCATGTGTATGTGCACGTTTGTGTACACGTGTGCTATATACACGGTGTGTGTGTGTGTGTGTGTGTGTACACCATGTGAATGTGTGTGTGTGTGCACCTGTGCAGTCTGTGTGTATGCACCATGTGTATGTGTGTATTAGTGTGGATGTGTGTATATGTGTGTATGTGTGCTATATACACGGTGTGTGTGTGTGTGTGTGTGTGTGTGTACACCATGTGAATGTGTGTGTGTGCACCTGTGCAGTCTGTGTGTATGCACCATGTGTATGTGTGTATTAGTGTGGATGTGTGTATATGTGTGTATGTGTGCGCTACATACACGGTGTGTGTGTGTGTGTATGTGTGTGTACACCATGTGAATGTGTGTGTGTGTGCACCTGTGCGGTCTGTGTGTATGCGCCATATGTATGTGTGTATTAGTGTGGATGTGTGTATATGTGTGTATGTGTGCGCTACATACACAGTGTGTGTGTGTGTGTGTGTACACCATGTGAATGTGTGTGTGTGCACCTGTGCAGTCTGTGTGTATGCACCATGTGTATGTGTGTATTAGTGTGGATGTGTGTATATGTGTGTATGTGTGCGCTACATACACGGTGTGTGTGTGTGTGTATGTGTGTGTACACCATGTGAATGTGTGTGTGTGTGCACCTGTGCAGTCTGTGTGTATGCACCATGTGTATGTGTGTATTAGTGTGGATGTGTGTATATGTGTGTATGTGTGCTATATACACGGTGTGTGTGTGTGTGTGTGTGTGTACACCATGTGAATGTGTGTGTGTGCACCTGTGCAGTCTGTGTGTATGCACCATGTGTATGTGTGTATTAGTGTGGATGTGTGTATATGTGTGTATGTGTGCGCTACATACACGGTGTGTGTGTGTGTGTATGTGTGTGTACACCATGTGAATGTGTGTGTGTGTGCACCTGTGCAGTCTGTGTGTATGCACCATGTGTATGTGTGTATTAGTGTGGATGTGTGTATATGTGTGTATGTGTGCTATATACACGGTGTGTGTGTGTGTGTGTACACCATGTGAATGTGTGTGTGTGTGCACCTGTGCAGTCTGTGTGTATGCACCATGTGTATGTGTGTATTAGTGTGGATGTGTGTATATGTGTGTATGCGTGCGCTACATACACGGTGTGTGTGTGTGGGGGGGGGTGTATATGCCTGTGGTGTTTTCCCTGTACTGTATGCCTGTGTAGTGTATGTGCCATGTGTGGATGTGTGTGTATATGTCGTGTGTGTGTCTGTGTGTCTGTGCATGTGTATTTGTGTGTGTGTGAATTCATATATGTGTGCGCATATATGCGTCCACGCATGGGTATAAGTGTGTCTGTATGCACGTGCGTGCTTCTACTAGTCCCTGTGCCATCCGCCAGCCCCGCAGGTAGTATTTATTTTCTCACTTGGGAGAAAAATTTCATTTAGAGAAACCCGAACTTTGAGTCATTTCAAAGTTGAGTCATTACAATAGCCTGTCCTTGATATTCTAGTTTTTCAATTCATTAGCTCTGCTTTCTCTTAGCTGTCCCATTTTAATATACTCAGTTAAGTTTCCAAGAAATGTAACATATCCAGACGTTTTTCAGTAGCATTGTTATCCCTTGACATATTTATACCATGAATTTGCATCAATGTGCATTCAGATGGGGCTTTTACGTTTTTCCATCTTCTGTAATTTTCCAGTGGGCTGGTGAACTAGGAGGTATATCTTAAGATCAACTGTATATTTCAGGAAACTTGACAGTGTGATTTCACTTTTTTCCCCTTTTTGTTAGCTCTTTGCTGCTGCTGCTGCTGCTGCTCAGTCACTTCAGTCGTGTCTGACTCTGTGTGACTCCATAGATGGCAGCCCACCAGGCTCCCCTGTCCCTGGGATTCTCCAGGCAAGAACACTGGAGTGGGTTGCCATTTCCTTCTCCAATGCATGAAAGGGAAAAGTGAAAGTGAAGTCGCTCAGTCATGTCCGACTCTTAGCGACCCCATGGACTACAGCCTACCAGGCTCCTCTGCCCATGGGATTTTCTGGGCAGGAGTACTGGAGTGGGGTGCCATTGCCTTCTCTGTGTTAGCTCTTAACAGCATTATAATTTTTCTTTCTTTTGCATTCTCCTTTAAAAAAAAAGGAAGAAATCCATGATTTCATTTTATTCTAACCTCCTTTAGGGTCCACCAGGACTCTTCGTCCCCCAGGGTCCACCCCTCAAATGGCCTGCTGGGTGTGTGCTCCCCAGAAAGTCAAGGGGTGCTCCCAAACCAGCCTTGTCAGGATCTGTTTGCCCTTACAAAGACTGAAGCAATTAATATGTTTGTTCTGCTACAAAGTAAATGGCCTGCTGAGAACTTGTTTGTATTTTTATATGTTTTTATGGTTGATGTTTTCAGTGACCCTTGTTATAAATTAAGCCATAACTACTTCTGTAAACATGTTACAGTAGTAAAGCACAGCTGTGTATTCCTAGATATTTATGTCACTTCACTCAAAACCTTGGAGTGAAACTTGAAAAAGGAAAAAAAAAAAAGATTTCTTCTCAAACATTTCATCTAGAAACTCCATTTCAGATCCTTGGCAGTGTCATGTATAGACTTTCTTACATGATTGTTGAATAACATGTTATTATACGCGGGGAAGAATAGTTCTTTTGTTGGCTGCGTTACATTTTGTGGTGAAATTGGAGAAAACAAATCATTAAGGAAGTCTATTTTGGTTCAAGACATTACACACTTATGACGAGTCTGGTTTTTAACCTTGCCAAGTTAGAAGAAAATGCAGACCCATTTATGCTGGAACAGGAAGGCACGCTGTAGATCCCATGCCGGCAGCAACGCCATGTGTGTGTGAGTGTGTGTGTGACTGTGTGTGACTGTGTGTGACTGTGTGTGTTTGTGTGTGTGTGTGCGGGGCAGCAGTGGGTGACATAGGTGTGTGTGGACCCCCGCGTGCATACAGCCCTGCCACTGTTCTTCTGTGAGGTCACAGCCAGTTCGCTAGTGACTGGCTTTCAGATCCTCCTCAGAAGAAAGGAGGAGGAGGTCCTCTGGATGGTGCGTCAGTGCTGATAATCCTACCAGGCCTGCTTTCCTCGGGCTGTTTCCCTGGTTGCCCGAAACCGTGCAGCCACTCCTCCGTTGAAACTCCCATGGAAGCAGCATCCTGTGGTCAAAAATGAAAAGCTTTCACAACTTGAAAAAAAACAAAGTGTCCGTGTATCTCCTTGTCACAGTTAGCCTGAGAAGGGAAACAGTATAGAAAAAAGGGCCAGATTTGAACTGGGTCAACGGGTTGAATTCAACTTTGTTTGAAAGAGGTGGAGAAATTCTTTACACACTTATGTGTTCTTTGATTTATTACAAAGAAAACGGATTACTTTTAAAGGTGTAAAAAGGAGAAAACAAAGCTGCCATTTTTGCAGAGTACCAGCAGCGGTCTGACCTCTGCCCTCTGGACACCGGGACTTCAGAAGAGGGTGGACGCGTGTGGACAGACCCGAAGGCGGCCTTTTGAGGGATCCCCAGAATGTTGCCGTCAGGAGCTCTTGAGCTGTGAAAGGAGACAGACTGGGGGCAGTCCTGCCTGGGCCTTAGCTGGTGTGATTTAGGTCAGCTCATAAGCTCTTTGGACGCCCATTCCTCATCCAGAAGGACATCGTAAAACCACCGTGTCCGTTAGGATGGCAGAGATGAGGTGGGATAACTAAAGCTCCCAGCTCATGGCAGAATTCCCATAAATACCACCCAGGACTCAGCCATGTGCACAGTAGGTGCTCAAAATACAGGCCCGTGAATGAATGGGTACTTTTCCCCGGTCCTGGACCTGCCTGGCCACCTCA